>NW_017728886.1:227476967-227485084 GCF_001723895.1 Crocodylus porosus
CCCCTGACTAGTTTGTAGCAGGCCACTAGATCCCCCCTCAGCCTTCTCTTGTGGAGGCTGAACAGGTTCAGGTCCTGTAGCCTTTCCTTATAAGGCCTTTCCTCCTGCCCCCTGATCATACGAGTGGCCCTCCTCTGGACCCTCTCCATGTTGTCCACATCCCTCTTGAAGTGCAGCGCCCAGAACTGGACGCAGTACTCCAGCTGCGGCCTAACCAGTGCTGCATAGAGGGGGAGGATCACCTCTTTGGACCTGCTTTTTGACTGCCTGTACTTAACCAGGATGTTAACTTACAGTATATTCTATTATTTTTATGAATAATAATTCAAATAAGCTAATTCTAAGGATAATTACATTCAGTCACCAGCTTCACCCAGACCTTATGCTTCAGTGACTCTGATGATTCTTTGCTAAGCTATTCCTGCCCATGAAGAAAAATCTGTGTGGTGATTCACTAGTTTTTATAATTCATGTGACTCCTTTTCTCATCCTGCTTCTGAATTTCTCACAGTCTCTTTCATCACTCTTCTTCTGATCAGCCAAGATAGCAAATATCTGCTTTTTCCTTTTATTTCATATTTAATGCATTCTGAATTTGGACACAGCCTCAAAACATGAAATATGTGCTAGTTCATAATCTATTTCTACTCTGTCTCACTCCCATATTTTGCTCCATGTACTCCATTCTCTGTCAAAGCTGGTCATTTCTCCTGATTTAAGCTTAAATTCACACCATGTGATTTTTTTTTTTCTAAACTCAAACTTCATGAAGGCAAAATTACTGCTTTTCTGTATCCTTCTCTCACTCGTATTAGATCTAGGACAGCATAACTGGGTGCATCTACACGAGATGCTTACTGCACATTAACCTAATAACACTATGGAATAGCATGGCAGTTCAAAACCGGGCTTATAGCCTACTGCACACATTATTAGGCTAATGTGCAGTAAGCGTCATAAAATAACCATGCACTGGTGCTACTGTGCAGTAACTGTAGTTACTGTGCATTTAGTTAGTACTTTATTAAGCAAATACTAAACCAAATGTGTAGCATCTAAGGTGCATTAATGACCTCAGTGGAATTACTCTCAAGTTGCAGTAGTGTGAGCAGGATCAGAATTGAGCCAGTCGTTACTAAGCTTTATAATTACAGTGCTCTCTTCTTATGATGGGAATCTTCAGAGCAAAGTACTCTGAAATAAAGAGATCTTGTTATAAAGTGGATAGCTATAAGGGGATGTCATGAAACAGTATCATTTCAGAAAGCTGTAAAAGAAAGCCTTGTGAACATGGGCTAAATAATCTTGATACCACTGTCAATTAGGGCATATATACACATGCTTTTCTGTCCCACAATGCACCGGAGAGCTGCTGCTTAGATCCATACGCAAGCTGAAGTGAACTGCGCTGCACTGTGTGCAGATGTATAAGCAGCAAAATGGGCGTCAGCGGACAGGAAATGGTGGCGATGCACTTTTGAACTAAAGCACCTCTGATGTGTTTTAGTTCAAAAACGCACTGCTGCTGTTTTCTCAGTGCTGATGTGCATTTTTACACTTATACAACTTCAAGCATCACAGCTGACATGTATAAAAATGCCCTCTAGGTCTGCTGTATAGTATATTTTAGGATTTAGAAATAGGTCTTTGTGGGCAGGTCTAAATGTTCATTAATTTGCTTTTCCTAATGTGCATTAAATTTGATACGTGCAATGTGAGGCTGCCCTACTGCGCCTTTTTAGTGACACTTAATGCACAGTAAAATAGGATCCTGAGCATTCAAGTGTACATGCAGATATGCCCTGTGTTTAACACCATTAGCAGTATGCAGTCTACACATTCTCTGAATCCTTTTTCCAACTAAAAATAATAACAGTGCCCAAAAGCGATGGCTTAACTGAGAACTCATGAAAAAAAACCCTCTCAACTCAAAAGACATAGAAATCTATGAATCTATGAATGAATCTATGAAATCTGGTTAATCTGCAGATGTGGGTGTCCTCATTTGATCCAATGCTGTTGTCACTTAGTGACTTGAGTGAAATTACTTCTGAGTTATAACAGTATAAATAATATCAGATTCAGGACTAATATGTAAGGTGACCATAGTTCCCTAATTTCAGGTTGGAATGCCTCACTCTGGTGCACACAGCTGTCTCTGAGCTCCAGTCTCTATGTTATATAAAGTATGTTAATAATAATTGCTCTAGAATTCAGAGAACTCAATACATCAATATCTCAATTCTCCTGATAATTTTTTATAACTTTAGAGATTAGTTTTGCGGTAGCAGTGAAAGTCAACTTAAAAAGAATAATAAACATCATATAGGTAAATCTGGTATCTTTTATTAGACCAACTCAGTTGGAAACATTCTTCTTAGGAACCTACAACCTACACCCCTAAAATATTATTTAGAGCACTTTTCATCCATAGATCTCAAAGCACTTTTAAAAGGCAAATATACCAAAAAAAATTCCAACTAAAAATCGAAGATAAGTATATAAAGATGCTGTTGGCTGTAAAGGACACACTGAGTATGAGCAAAAATGTCAGTACATACTGTATCTCTTGATCGGGGCGGGCAGTTATTTCAGGCGGAGGGCCTCTTACTGAGTTTCAGCAGGCCATCAAGGGCCGCATGACAGGCATTCAGGGGTAGATATATATTAATTTTCTAAATCTTTTATTTCATAGACATCAGGGCTGGAAGGGACCTCGGGAGATCATCGAGTCCAGCCCCCTGCCCAGGGGCCCTGCAGGCCGGATAGTATGGCCTGGTAGGCGGCATCTGGCCCACGGGCCACATTTTGCCCACCCCTGCTCTAGATTCACAGTCTCTGCCCTATCCACTTCATTTTGCCAGCTATCTCCACTGAGCACACAGTGCTGCTAAAAACAATTTCATAAGTTTCTTTTGTTAATAAAATGGAACTTCATGGGAAGGTTCAGTCATTTCTTTCCATTCTGAAAGGGAGTCTTCCAGAAGAATTTATTTTCTCATTATACTCAAAACAAGGACAGGTATTTGCTTCATATATTTTGCTAGATGGGTCTAAACTAAAATCTTACGTGAAACGTCATTTGAGTTGTGTTTTCTTCTTCTTTCAGAATATTTTTCCCAGCACTTAGGAGAGTATGAAAATGTGCTCTCTGCCTTAGAAGACCTTAATGTTTCCATACTGAAAGCGATGGACAAAACAAAGAAAGTAGGCAGAATTTATATTTTCTATACAATATTTTGCTTGAGTCTCTACTGTGATTGTGTTGCTCTAGATATTTGATTATTCTGGTATAATTAGTTATACATTTTTATTGTTTTATTATTAAACTATATGAGGAACAGGCTTGCCAAAATCAAAGCATTAATGTCTTGGGTGCAGAGATTTTACAGTTTCACTATATACCAAATTACTTTTGTGAATGAACCAGTATTATGGTCTTCTGCTCCTAGTAGCGTAAATAGCCTTCCATGTTCCATTCAGAATTCAGAGGGGGTCGTGAGTCATTCCAGAAAAAAAGATGAAGTCGCATGAAGCTAATTGCTTGGCAATAGAATTTAGATTAGCACTGATAGAACTAATATAATTTCAAGAACTAGTTTCTAAGATGTGCTGAAGACTACCATTTACATTATATGTTCATAGATAGACAGTAAGAACTGCTATGATCAAGTCTGTCCTCTTAGAATTTTACCCAATAATGTCTCCATCCCATCCATGGCAGCATTACATAGAAAAGAGAACTGACAGACTTCTCATCACTTGCATAATTACAGAATGTTGTTTCCACTTTTAGGGTTGTACAAATAATTGATTTTTCCCCATTTGTGCCTCAAACCAAATGAATTTTAAAAAATCAGTTTGGACGGAATTAAAACTTTTTTTGCTTTTGTTTTTCTCAGTGAAATGAAAAACCCAAAAGTTTCATTTTGGGTTGAGTGAAACATTTTGTTTGATCCGTCCTAAAGAGTTTAATTTCCATTTGAGGCATTTTTAACAATGAAATGATAGTGCTAATGGGTACTGCACTATTGGCTTGTCTCAGTTTCTTCTGTTTACACAGGAAAAAGTAATTATTCAATGGATGGGAACCCAAGCATGCACGTCCCAGATGGGTGCATTAACCACTGGAGTGCGGAGTCACTCTCACTTTCTGTCTGGCCAGAAGTATACCCTAAAACATAAAGTATACCCTGCAAAATGGAACACTTTTCAACAAGACTAATTGAGAGCAACTCAAGCAGAAAAGAAAACTGAACCTGGGTCTCCCAAATCTTGATCCTGATCCCTAGGCTTTTGGGAAAGGATCATTACCAGCAGCATAATTTTGTGAATCTAGCCCTGAAAACAAAATTCAGCCAGTACTCTGAGGACAATCAAAGTAGCCTTTTTTAATTCATAGGATATTTGTTGAAAAAAAACAACTCATCCAGTCCTAGTCAAGATGTCATCTTTTGCATCAAGGCTTCTATAGGATTACATTAGATAGACAGATAGATAGATTAGATATTTAAATGAACTATGAAACAAAAATACCCTGGCAAGCTTTTATTTAGAGCTTGATCCAGTGGGGTGCTGAACATCTTGTGGTTGCTTTTTATCTCACAATGAAATCAATACGAGCTATGGACACTTAACACCCTCACAGACTGAGCCCATAACGAATAACTGAATTTAGTCTTGCTATCAGTACACCTAAAATAAACTGGTAATTAGCCACATACGGAACAGTGCTAAAAGGAAGAAAATCTCATTTGATAATCATGGACGTAGGAAGAATGTTGTATTTAAGAATTACATTGAAAGTTAACTACATAGGAGTAGTACAGCGGTTGTGAAGCCAGCATTACATTTACTTAAAACAAACAGGAGTATTTGGTTTACTAATAAATGTTATGTTTGGCTTCCTAAGCAATCCAATTAGAAATACTACTGCACTTGTCCAAAACATTATCTTGCTGACTTCAGAGCCATGGTTGGTGCTTTATCCCTTCTGTGAGGATATAAAGATTGACAGTCCTCTTCAAATTTGACAAGACAAGAGCCTAGAAATGTTGCAAAAATGGTTTAAAAGATTAACTCCAATTCGTAGGTGATGGATTTGAACATAGTCAAACAAACGCTATGCTCATTATTCACAGAGATTTTAAAGGAGCGCCTGCTACCAAGAATTCATCACACACTGGCAGCTTTTACATTAATTTTAGAAGAATGCAAATTCTGAATTCACACTTACTGGTGTTTACGTCAGAAATACAGTTCTGCAAGCTATACTCATCCAGGTCAGGAAGCAGAGGCATATTGTGTGACCTGCCTACCCAACCAAAGCACTCGATTCCAAATTTTAAACATTTCTAGCATCACTACCTACAAATGGTTTGGGAAGAAGCCAAAGGCTGGGATACATGCCACCTCCTAATACTCAAATAATTTGAGTGTTATTAAAATCATAGTAAACCACGATTTCAGAAAAAAGAGTTTAGAAAGAAAGAAAGCAAGATAAATCTGAGGAGACTTTCAAAGGCATGAATGTCATGTAGGTCTTTTCCTGCTAATCTGGTTCTAACTTCTCTATAAAGAAAACAAATAGGAATGAACCAGTTTTTAATATAAACCTCTTCCTCCCCCAAACTCAATGAGGGGGTATACACGGTTTTAGCTGGTCATTGTATTATCAATAAAGGTAAAACATAATAAAAGTGTCTTCATGCTTTCACACACAATTAAAGCTGAAAAGCAATGGGAACAGAGAGCTCTGTAGTGCGTTCTTTGGGGTTTCTATAATATGGTATCAAACTCTTTTCAGACTGCTCTACTTGGGCAATATGGGAGATGAAGGCTCCATTCCTAAGAGGTGCCAAGAGCCCTCAACTCCTCCAAACATTGTGGAGACTTAAAGAACCTCAGCAACTCAGAGTCAGGCCCTAAAACAGCTTCCCATTTTCTAGGATGGTAGGCATCCATTCCAACTGGAAACTCATTCAGTTATGACTTCAGCTGTTTATTTCAAGCAATAAGCAATTTGTTGCTTCATGCACTCAATCCACAGAATTTGACGCCAGATAAACAGTTACAGACAACCCCCTATGACCTCCCCGGAATTGAAGGGTCTTTACTTGATGGGTGTTTTACATGACAGACTACAGGATCAGGCCACTAGAAAAACTGTTCAACCTCAGTTGTCAAGGTAACCAAGTAGAGGAGTAAAAATGTCAGTTTTCAATGGGAAAGTAACACTAGATCAGCATATCAGAAATTCTAAAATCCTAACTGGTGAATGTTTTTCAGTCCCTTATTCAGAATGTCAACTAACTGAAGTGAGTTTGAATGAGTCCAAATATCTGGATTTCCCATATAATTCCTTGTTTAGTTTTCCGGCACATTTTAAGGCTAAATTTGGCAACATCAGAATGAGTGAAAATGATTCATGTGCATAAATATAAAAATTTATTACTTTGACATGCCCCAAAGAATCACAGTAAAAGTGTTTTGACTGTATATTTTGCCTTGTTTCCTGAACCACATCATCAGTGGGTACATCTACATGTGTGCATTTACTGCACAGTAACTGAAATTACTGTGCAGCATGGGTATGTGTCTACATGTGCATGCCCATACTGCACAAGAAATATGTCGACTTATGCTGACTTGAGAGTAAATTTAATATATGCATCATGCAAGTATCAAATTTATGTCCAAATACTTACTGTGCAGTAATGCATGTGTAAATGCCTTCCTGTGCAGTAACACTGTGTGCATGGAAGGACTTGGAACTAACTTGAGTCCCAAGTCAGTCCGCACACAGCGTTAATGCACTTTAACTTCTGCACATGTAGATGCCGGCCTATTCCTGCTTACTGCTCAGTAACTTACTGAACAGTAAATTTAAGCCAGCATAAATGTGCGTGTAGGCATGCCCACTTTCACTTTAGTGAACAGATGCCTGGTTTAAGTTTGCAAATATTCTCTGCCTGTAGAATTCTGCCGCCTTTAGTCAGGCAGGACTTCAAATGAGGTTGATGTGAAATTTGCTTGACTTAAAACTGCAGGAGTTAAGCCAGAATTAAAAAGCTGTGTGCATCAACCAAGCATATTTCCAATTATACATATTTTTCTTGTGGTGGTAGACACCAAAGGGGTAAAGGGTGGGGTCAGGATCAGACTCCTACCAAGTAATTTCTGTGTACCTTCATTGCAGCAATGTAGCTATACGTTTACATGTTCACTTTTTTATTCAAATATAGTTTGAGTGCTTCATAGAACATGGCCCACTATGAAGAGAGAGAAATCAGATAAGAAAAATGTATAAAGCATAAAGGACAAAGTAGTAGTAAAATATGACCAAAAAAACGCATATGAGATTATCAGCAAAAATGTAGAATGATCAAGAAGTCAACAGAGGACAGAAAAAGTCTTAAGAGAAACTGTGTCACATTTACATATGGGGTACTTCTAAACAATTTTGATACCTTTTGAGCTGAGAAAGGAGTGAGATGGTAAAAAAAGAGTATGATACTGATGCAGAATGCAGTAATATCAAAAGAGAGATCAATGAGCTAAAGTAATTCTATTAGCTAAAGATGAATGAAGGATTGACCTGGGAGATGACCTGGTGAGGGGGCTGCGGGTGCTCGACCACCTGGGCAACAGTGATCATTGCCTGCTGGAATTCACCATCCAGTGCAAGGTGGCAAAGGCCTGCAGCAAGGCAGCAGCCCTAGATTTCAGGAGGGCAAACTTCAATGAGCTAAGGAGAATAGTCAGGGAAGCACTGAGGTCCCAGAGGGGAGGGGAGCCAGGTGTTCAAGGAGAGTGGTCGCTCCTTAAGGAGACGATCCTTCAAGCCCAAAGGGAAGTAATCCCAACATGGATCAAAGGGAGCAGGAGGGCATACAAGACCCCATGGCTCACCAAAAGCATCCGGGAATGTCTCGTACGTAAAAGGGAGGCGTACACCCAATGGAAAGGAGGGGACATCACCAAGGATGACTATACTGCAGTTGCTTGGGGATGTAGGGGGGCAGTCAGGAAGGCCAAGGCAGAGATGGAACTGGGACTAGCTTCCCGGATCAAGGACAATAAGAAGTCCTTCTTTAAATACATAAGGGGTAAAAAGA
>NW_017728886.1:227485184-227506757 GCF_001723895.1 Crocodylus porosus
TAGATGATCTACTCAGGTCCCTTCCAACTCTAGAAACTATGAAACTATGAATAGAACTGGATAGTGTCTGTCCAATAATATTAGATGGAATGACAAGGGGGAATTTTGAATGCAATTGCATTAAAATGGTTACAGAATCAGGTGAATTGGCAGTGAGCTAGAGAATGTGTATCTCTCCAAGGTTTTAGGTTTGTTTGCATGCTTGTTTGCTTCTGTAGCTTCACTTTATTAAGATATGCAAGTTTCTTAATACACATGGGTGCAGAAAGCCTTGTCCACAAGGTACTATTTGAATGAAGAAAATCCAAGGTAGGAAAAGTCTTAATTTTGTATTAGACAGATTGAAAGAGTCGTAACCATCATGAATACAGCTTTACCTATTCTATCAACCTCACATTTTTTAAACAAAAATGCTCAGCCATTTAAAAGAGATACCGCTGTATTTTTCTATATTCCAAATGACTCATCTGATTCTAGAATGAATCTTAATAAATATCAGGAGACTTGTAGCACTTGCATCATGAGCTATATATCAAAGGCAAGTAGAGAAGTGCATCACATACACTTCCAGCAGAAAGGGCATGTCTATATCATGTTGGTCTGTTCTAGGGACCAGGAAACATATCCTACCCACCCACTCCCAAATCAGCTTTCACTGAAAAAGTGTCACATAGCTGTTTTGTGGTGTGCCTTTAGGGCAAGTCCACCACCTCTGTCAAGCTCTCAGTACTGACTACTTCTTAGAGGAGCAATGGGCATACACAGTGCCACTCACAGAGCCACCGTGGTTACATGAAATTTTTCAGCATCTGGGCTAGGGACAGACATTCAAAAAGCCTGTGCCTGTATTGATTCAGCCTTTGCAGATTAGTTTAACCAGCCTAGATTGAATTAGTTTGCAACTAAGACATACCCTCTGGACTGAGGAAATGCAGGCACATGCCTGCCGTGGCTTAGGCTAGAAGATGGGGACTGCTAGAGCAGCCCTCCCTTCCTTCCCTTCTACAGTGCTGACCTGGGGGGTGGGGGGATGGGGGGCATGGCCAGGCTTGATAGGATGTTCTGATTAAGGAGGGGTGTAAACCCCAACCCTGCCTGCACTTTCCCAGGCTTTTCCCTGCTCGCTGCTCAAAGGACAGGAGTCTTGCCAGCCCCCAGCCCCAGGCTAGCACTCTAAGGCAAAGGGGGAGTGTGCAGTGCATGCATCTGTTGATGATACTAAGCTTCTGAATCTCTTTCTCCCTGCTTCTTTATACTGTCTGCAAACCTAACAGGCAAGGGGGGCAGCAGGGAGCTGATTACACAGCATTTATCAGCCCATCAGCAAAACAAAAGCCTCGCTCATTAGTTCAAGCTCTTCTTAAACAGCTTTTTCCAAGGAAGGAACGGAGGGACATTACCAACTGACCTGTTGATTAGCTCCAAAAAGCCCTAAGCGGGTACTGTTCTGTCTGCCTGTCCCAGTGAAATTGGAGATACACACACCTCTAAGTATTAGTTAACATACCACATGCCTAGGGTTCATGGGGCTGGAGTCTGTGCTGTGGGAGATGGAAGGGGTGGATGAGATCTCTGCTTGAGCAGCAGGGAGGGGAGGTGGGAGAAGCCAGGCAGACACTGTTGTGCCTGCAGTCTCCACTGGAGCTGTTATGGACCAGAGGGGTGGGACCAGCTCTGTTCTCTGGAGCAGACAGAACATCCCAGCCCAGAGTTGCAGAGCATCTGGGATGCTGGGGGACTCTGGTTTAATTTAAACCAAGAAGGGGTCTGAGACAGACATTGCATAAACCAGTTTGACTCAAATCAGTTAAGTCTGATACAGGTTTTCCTTCATTTATGTGGTACATGTGTTTCCAAAGAATGGCGCATAAATCGAATTCGCATAAAGCAAACCCATTTAATAATATAACAAATAAGGATAGGTTCCCATGGTGGTGAGGGAGGGAGGGAATGAGGCTGGGGCTGGGGAAGGGACGGGGGGACTGGTGCCGCTTCCAGGGCTGCATGAGGGAACAAAGCAGAGGGAACAGAGCGGCAGTCACACCAACCCCGGCTGCAGTGGCCCCAGGAGTGGCCGGAGCCAGCTGCCTGCAGCCTCTGGGCTGCACCATGCTCCGCCTGTCCCCCTGCACCTGGGCTCTGTCTGTCCCCACTCACCTCAGCTCCTGGGCTGTGCCATACCCTGGTGCAGGCAGCTGGTATCGGCTGCTCCCAGGGCCACTCCAGCATGGGCTGGGGTGAGTGTAGACAAGTGGAGACCCAAGTGGCATGGGGCACAGCACTCACCCCAGCCCCATCTGCAGTGGTACTGGGAGTGGCCCACACCAGCTGTAAAAGGAATGGTCAGTGGGTGTGGGAGTGTCTCTTGCTGCTCTGTACCCCTGGGAGGGCTGCAGGCTGGGGGGCTCTGCCAGGCTCTTCCCAAGGGGCATGTGCCCCCCCAGCCTGCAGCCCTTCCAGGAAGCGCGAAAAAGGAAGAGGCATGCCCGCACACCACCCCCCCGACAGTTCCCTCTGCACCACCTGGGGCTCCGCTTGCCCGCACTCACCTCAGCCCATGCTGTGGGGGGAGGGGAAAGGGCCATGGCCCCATTCACCTCAGCCCCAGCTGCAGTGGCCCTGGGAGCAGCTGACACCGGCTGCCTGCACCAGGGCATGGAGCAGCCCAAGAGCTGAAGTGAGTGAGGACAGGTGGAGCCCAGGCACGGGGGGGACAGGTGGCGCATGGTGCAGCCAGCAGCTGCAGGCTGCTGGTGCCGGCCACTCCCATGGCTGCTGCAGCTGAGGCTGGGGTGAGAGGGCCATGGACCTTTCCCCTCCCCCCACAGACTTACTTGGTTGGGGATGGGAGGCATCTATGCTGATTGCATAAGAGCAAATTTACCTTACATATAACAATTTATGGGTCTAAATATGCTTATTGTGTAAGAGCAAATTCACATATAAAGGAGTGGCATAAATCGAGGGAAACTGTACTACATTCAACCAGGTTTATCTTAAACCAGTTTCAGCCATTTTGAAACCGGTTTATGTGCACTGATCTTATGTTCTGTTTCAGGTTTAAACCAGTTTCTGATCACTTAAACCAGTTTATAATGTCTGTCCCCTAGGCTTACAGCACATGGAGCAGGAGTGGGTGTATGTGCATTTGCCTGAGCTCCCTAGCACAGTATAGTGCATATAAAACTACCCCAGGAAAATATTTCTAGCTCTGAAGAGGCTAAACAGACAACAAAGCACGGCAGGGAGAGTGGGGGAGGAAAATACCAGAGCTAAAGTACAGTTAGGATTAGGATGCTTTTTTTTCCCCAGATTGGGCCAGATGACTCCCCAGCAGTAGCATATTTGACAAAGGGTCCCATTTGTGTAAATTTAACTATTCAGCTGACAAAATGACTAAGAGTAGCAAAGACTTGTTCTCAGCATTCTTTAGTGCAAAGGTTTTCAACCTTTTTGGGTCAGTGTACCCCTGGCAGCCAGTTAAGAAGGCAGGAGTCCCCGGGCAGCCAGATGAGTGGGGGGAGGGGGAGGGGGAGGGGGAGGGTCCCCTGCAAAAGTGCAGGTGGCGCCTGCTGCCGAGTACCCCCTGAGGCCATCCCAAGTACCCCCAGGGGTACATGTACTGCTGTTGGAAAAATCCTGCTTTAGAGAAATAACCAGCTTCAGTACTGTTCACTGGGGTGGAATGTGGTGCTCATTAAGTGGCTTACGTCTGCAAGAGAGGTGCTGAGATAAAGGAACATGAAGCAACAAGTAGATGCAAGAATTCACATGCATTCAGTTAAAAAAGGGTACCTGTTTTCTCAGTGAGTCTTTTGCATTTAAAATGCACATCTTATTTAAGCATGCTGTGTTACAGCCCCAGTGTTGTGGCACTTATGCATGACAAGGAAGAGACTGAAGGCTTTGGGTATTTTTAGGGGGAAATGTGACATTTGATCATTTCTCTCCCAGGAATAAGTAACTGTATGAGTCACTTTTGTTGCTAGGGATGGCAGTGGGGAAGGACAGATTAACTATTGGGTTTGGGTAACTCTTCCTGTCGTTGGCAGGTTACAATTTTCCTGATCAAAGTGGAAGCTGACATAGCTGTGTTTCTCTCTCATTCTCCATCTTACAAGAAGGAAGCATTAAAATAAACACTCAATGTTGCTTTACAAAGGAATTGGAAAGCTTTTTTTCCTACAAGTACTTTCTCAACTGCTGTTATGACAAATACAAATAGCTAATTAATTAGGTTATTTTATTTACTTTTTTTCATTCCCCAACAAGCTATATTTAAGAAATTGGGGTTTCTCCGTTCCCTAGATTACCTATAGATTCTCTAGATTCCTTATAAAAATATTGCTCTGGCAAATTGTTCAAACCAAAGTACCTAAAAACAGAGTTTCTAATTCAAGATTTGGACACCAAAAAAAAAAGTGGCTTAGCACCTGAGTAGCACTGAATTCATTGTAGGGTATGTGAATATTCACCCATTCTGAAAATAAGGATAGTGATAGGCAAAGGAAATAGACTTCAGGTTACCAAATTTGATTTTTTTTTCTCAATTCAGTTATTATTTAAGAACACATTTTCTGGCCAGATATATTGCAATACAACCTGAATTTGCAGTACTGCTAACGGAAACAAGTACAAAAAAATTTGGATGCAATATGTAAGACACACACATGCATTGTCAGAGTCTTAGATTTTGTTCCCCTTGCAAATGCCCACCAGACAATTATGTTAGACTCCACATGCGGTATCTGAGCTGAGCTGCAAACTTTATTCTTTATTCTTCATTTATTTTCAAAAAAGGCAATTTGTAGGGCAGCTGTAGTGAAAATGGCAGACATGAGATTTCCAAATCAAGCTAGTTTGACATTTATAGAAATATTTAATCTTCAGGCATTTGTAATAAAAGACGAGGAAATGAAGGACTACAGTCACAGAACAGAACGTCTTCCTTTTATCCAGTACCTAGCACGTGGAAAGCTCTAGGTCCATTCTGACCTCTGCCTGGTCCATTCTGACCACTTATCCAAGCACTGACGCAAGTGCTGTTGATGTTAATTTAATTGTGTTTTTCTGCATGGGAGTTTCTTGGTCTCATATTTCAGATGTTCAATTAATATTTAAGTAGGCCAAACAAATGGAACAAGAGTAGGAAGGACTTTGAATCCTGGCATTCAGGGTCCATTACAGAGAGGAAAGAAAGTCAGATACAGCATTGATTAAACCAGCCTAAGACCAGCAATTTGAACCAGACTGTCTGACTTCTCTGGGGCATGCCTTAATAAGGAGGTCAAGGAATTATTTGTCTCTCTGGCTTAAGGGCTTCTTTAATAAATGCTCTACAGAAGATCAACTGTATCATGAAAGATGGAGGACACCCCCGGAATCTTATAGCCTGATAACTATGGCATTTCTCTAGAAGGCAGAAGTTGTGGGCTTAAATCCTGTCAAGCAGAGTAGAGCGCTGAACCTGGATCTCCCATCAGCTATGTGAGCACAGTACCTGCTAGGACAGAGGTGTCCAACTGGTACCCCAGAGGCTGTATGTGGACTTAATTTGCAGCCCTTGAGCTCCTGCCCAGTTGCTGCCTCTCTCACTGTTTCTGCTGTGCCAGGGTCTGCAGGCTCCCTCTCTCACCTCTAGCTTCCACTACCTGTCCCTCCCCCTAGGAGGGGAACCTATGCTGCCCATGTGGGGTGGGGGGGTGAAATATTCAGAAGTTAGACAGCTCCATGGGCAGAAACAGGATTTTGAAAAAAGAAGTGTGGGAGTGCTGCAGGGATGGCTATAAGTTCCCCATGCTGGCTTCCAGCACCTCTACAGGCAGACTTTGTCACGGCATCAACAGCCAGAGACTTTGAGTCCCTGAAGCAGGTAAAACTTGGCCCTCACTCCCTACCACTCAGCCCCTTCTCCCTTCTAGCTAGCACTTGGTGGCACCTCCACTCCCTCCCATTTCCTCTCCCCCTCCTACAGGGTTAGCCCAGGGTGCAAACCCTGCTAATTACACTTCTGGCTGCAGGAAAGGAGGAACCATCTGCCACAGCTACTCTACCTGGCTGACCCAGGAATGCAAGGAAAGAAACCCCAGGCCTTCTCCTGCCCGCTCCAGCCAGGGCTGTGGGAAGCAGTTGAACAGGGTGCCAGGCATGGCTTGGGACAGCAGCAGCAGTGGGTGGTCTCTGTTTCCTATGCCTGCTCCATGAGCAAACTTTGGAGGAGGAAACCTGCCACCAGTGTCGCTGATGGGACACTCTCCACAGCTAGAACCTCTGGGCTGGTGGAGAAAACTTGGACAAGCCAGATAGGGAGCAGGAAACTACTCGCCACCACCACTGTGCCCTGTTGAGTCCAACACCCCATGTAGCTGCTCCCCATAGCCCCTAGCCGAAGCAAGGCAGTAGCAACCCTGGGGCTCTCCCTCCCCCGGGTCAACTGGGGACAGTGGTGGGTGTGCCTCCATTTTTCCTGCACTCACATGAGGTAAAAAGGGAAGATTTTCCTCCAGCCTTTTGGTTCCTTACTTTTTGTTACAAGTGCTAAAACTACAAATGCTTTTTAAGATCCAAAATATAGTTTTTACTTCAGTAAGAAAAAAATGAAAATCCCACCCATGTGGAAGTGGAGGAGGGGGAGGAGAAGGGGAATTGATCTGGAAGCCAAGAACACAACCTCCCTCCCCCCACCAAAAAAACCCAACAACAAAAAGAGTTATTCACATATCCTCTTTTGAGTTCTGGACTTGGGAAGGCTTTTGACTAACTCCTGTACAGCCTCTCAGATACACTTTCTATTAGCTACCACTTCCAGGGAATGGGAGCCTGCTATCCCACTGTCCCACAGGTGTGTTAACAGCAGTGCTAGGGTGTCTCATAGACAAGAGGCAGCCCACACAGAACAGCAGACCTCTGAGGATGTTGTTGCTATCTAGACATGGTGTTGTTGATGTACCAAATCACTATATTGTTGATGATTTTTAATGACTGGCCATTTCAGATGCAGACATTCGGGTGCCAAATACTGTCGCACAAGATGTATGATGCAGGAATAAACCCTAAGACCATAAACATAAATGGAGATTCTAATATGAAATATAATGTATATATTTTACCCAGAAAAATTTCTAAACAAATGATTTTCATTTCTTCCCCCTGTTTTTTCCAAGGCACTGCAGAAAGCATTTATTTCAGATTATTGTACGATGTTATCATGGAGTCATCCCATTTTTCTCTGTATGTAAATAGCTTCTGCAGCACCACTCATTAAGGTAGTATATAGGCCATTCCCAAAAATGCAAAGGTGACTTAGTACCATAAACAAGATCCAGAGGATACTTTAGATATCTAAAAATGATACTTATTTTATATTCACATTCAAAAAGAAGGGAAATACAGTAACCAGAAGGGACTGTTAGATAGCTCAATGGTACTTTGACAGCTCAACACTAAATTGTTTTAACAAATATTCAAGATCCCTTCTGCCCTTTCATCTGTTCTCACTTCCCTACTGACTCACTTTTCTCTCTCCATCCCTCATTTCCTTTCCTCAGCCTGACAAACTTTCTTTATGTAAGTCACAAAGGCCTTTGGCTAAAATAATTTCATGCAGCTTTTCCAAAGCCAAATGGGAGGGAGAGACTAGAAAGGTTTCAATGTACATGCACCAGGAAGCGCAAACGTGCCACAATCTTTTAAATTCAAGATAGTGCAAGTTGAGATTAATCTAGGTGACACAGAGAACATTTGTGTACAACATCTGGTGATTATTTTTAATAAAGAAAACTCAATTGATAATAAATACTTCCCTGAAGTCCAACATATTTACTAGTTCAAAGAAATGATATCTTTCTGTTTATTTCCTTGCTAGAGGATCTCTTAATAAAAGAAGAACTGAAGTAACTATAACATTGGTTAAGTAAAAAGTGATGATAAATGTTAAGGTATGGACTAGCTAAAAGTAGGCCTGTGCAAATTTGGAAGTATTCAATTTGGATTTGGCCAATTCAGAGGACAGTGGTTCAATTTGGAGATTCGGATAACTGTCCTGAATCGATTCAGCTGAATCAGCTTTGGAAGATTTGGTGCTGAGTTGGAGAGATTCAGTGATTCGGATCAGCTGAGGAGAAGCAGGCAGAGCTGGGTGGCTGCAGGTTCTCCCGCTTCTCCTCCAGCTGTGCCTGCCTTTCCTTGGGTGAGGAGAGCTGCAGGAGAAGCCCCCATGGCTGCCCTGCCCGACCCCATCCCCTGCCCAGCCCAGCCTCCTGACACATTGAAAAAAAAAAAAAAGCCCCATACTCACCAGCTCTGGTAGAGGTGATTGGGGCCGCTGAGGACTCATGGCAGAGCCTCCTCATGCAGCGGAGGGCAGCAGGGATCACCCCCCCCCACCTGGCACCCACATGCTGCGCACTGTCTGGGAGCTGGGGCCACTCTGTGGCTGAGTCCCACTGGGCCCCAGCTGACATGTAGAACTGGGGAAATTGAACTGGTTCAATTCCCCAGCTCCTGGTTTGATTCCCCAGCTCCCAGTTCAATTCACCTGGGATCTGGGGCAACTCCACGTGTCAGCTGCAGCCTGGCACTGATTAGCCATAGTGGCCCCAGCTCCCAAACAGTGCTAAGTGCCCTGCTGAGCAGCACTACACTCGTGCCATGGGACAGCTTTCATGTGGGTGGTGGGTGGGAGGGTGATCCCTACTGCCCTGTATTGCATGGGTGGGCTCTGCCATGAGTGCCCAGAGCCCCTAATCACCACTCCTGCATCTGGTGAGTGCGGGGCTTTTGTTTTTCAAAAGTGTTGGGAGGCTGGGCTGGGCGGGGGATGGGGCCAGACAGGGCAGCCATGGGGGCTTCTCCTGTGGCTTCCCCGGCTGTGCCTGCCTCTGCCTCTGTAGGGGGAGCTGCAGGGGCTCTGCCCTAACGCTGCTTGCCCAGTTGGCACGATGCAGGCACACGGAGGGCACGATGCAGGCACAGCTCTCTCTAGGCAGCAGCAGGGCATAGCCTCTGCTCTCAGTGCTGCCATGCTCACATCAGTGCTGGAAGCTGGGGCTCTTCTCTGCCGCTGCTTGCCAGCCAGCACAGGAGGCGTGGGATGTAGGTATGTCAGCACTGGGAGCGGGGGCTATGCCCTTCTGCCACTTGTCCCCTTCTGCCCAGAGCGAGCTGTGCCCGCATCCTGCCCCCCCTGCCGGCCTGACTAGGCAAGTGGCAGCAGAGTAGAGCCCCTGCTCCCAGTGCTGACAAGCTTGCATCCTGTGCTCCCCTCTCCCTGAGAAACGCACCCCCCTGCCCCGGCTGGGCAGCTTGTCCCAGCCCCAATCCCTCCCTCCCCCGTGCCCCTCCCCTATTCCCTCCCTCAAACCCAACAGACTTACCAGCTGAAGGCAGCTGTCAGCTGCCTGTTTAGTTTATGGCCGAATCTCTGAATCAGCCTAATCTTTTTCTGAAGCTTTTCCAAATTGATTCGGATGCTTCCAATTGATTCAGAGCTTTTTCTTGGTCTTCCAATTTGATTTGGATTTGGAGATTTGGTCTCTGAATTGGGTTGAATTTCCTCGGAATCAAACCAGCTACCGAAGCTTTGCAGTCCTAGTTAAAAGCCTTTTGCCATTGGCTGGGCATGCCTTGAGCCAAATTACCTGGTCTTAAAAACTCCTAATTTTTTAAATAAAAGGGAATTCCAATCATTCCAATCAGAACCTGGATCGTATTTACATAAATCCATACACCCAGTTATACCTCATTTGTCTTCTGCAAATCCATATGAAGAGAACGGAAATGTTCATGACAGTACTGAATATATCACCAATTGTTTCCTTATAGCAAGAAGTCATACTACTATAAGTAAATAGCTCATTTCCAAAGAGGACAGTAACTATTTTTATCCAATAACATTCTTAGTACTATTTGAAATGATAGAATTTTGGCAAATAGGGCTCTCTCTTGATTGTGAACTTCATTTCTTTATGATCATGATTTCCACTAAATGTTACGATCATGACTTCCACTGCCTTTATAAAGAAAGATACCAAGGGTGGCAAGCAGAAGAAAAGCATATACTACACAATAACATTCTTGGTCCAGATATATTTTTCCCTTCCAGTTGGAATAATAAAAGCTTATGATAACTTCTTTGATCTTTTTCTCTTAAGTTTTATAACTGCTCGCCAAGAAGCCAGTGCTCAAACTTGCCTGCTAGCAAGAATAGATTTGTGAACAGTCAGGGCTTTCAAAACCAACCCAAATTAAATTAATATCAATGCCTTTAAACATAAAAATAGCAGAAAAGAAGCACATAACCTAACCATAATCTGCCAATATCCATCAAAACGCATCCTCTGCAGCTTTGACATTTTACCAGTACTCCCACAAATACTTCATAAAAACAACATTATTGCATATACTCTTACTACCTACAGTTAGAAAAAAATGAGTAGTGGCATAGTGCCTCTAAACCACTTGGTAAGAAAAAAAGTTCAGCTGAGAGTTAAGCTACAGGAACACTGATGGGAACATCAATTCTGTACATATTATAGCAACAGGAACTTAGACACTGCCAGAGAAAAAGAGCCAGAGTGGAAGATTATAGTTGTTCTACTGGACACTCCCAAAAACACTGCTGATATTCTCTTATAATAGCTAAGTAGTACAGCTTATATGGGTGTTCTTGCTTCAACATTGTGGGCTGTTACTATGGATTATTGTGCTCAGTTTTAGACTAGCATAGCTAACCCCGTCTTTACTCGTTGTAACAATAATAGAGAAGATATTAAATGTTATGCTAATTAATATTTAATTGTTCCAGTTCCTCAGATACCAGGACATTCAGGACATACCAAGACAAACATTTTTCTCAGAGATTCATTGTTCAAGCCTCTCTATATATACTAATATCTTCAATTGCAAAGCAACTGAGAATACTCAACTGAAGTCAATAAAACTATATTTAATATACATTCTGAGTTTTAATCAATGCTTAAGGCAAGGGGTTTTGTGGGTGATATCTTTTATTGGACCAACTGGGTGACTGGGTTATCTTTCAAATGCAAGGCATTCCTTAGAGTGCCTTCATCAGAATTCTTCATAAAAATCCTTGCCTCTTGTAATTCCTGGAACATCATTCTAACACTACCAATTAATGCTTAACAAAGTTAGAGTATGCCTTCTGTTGAATAGTTCTTAGTAAAATGACTGATGCAGTATATATAATATGAACAGAAGCAGAAAATTATAAAACAAAATTAAATCTTGAGTAGAAACAGTTACACATTGCAAATAAGCTGTCTGCCTGCTGCAGCCAAGAAATTATTACTTGTTGTTATTTTTGTGGAAAATATTTTTAATGAGAAAATAGGGACAGAAGCTGGTGCAGAAATCCATGAGTACAATCAAAGGATTCCTAAGCAACAGAACAAATATAATACCAAAGTCATTTGAATCCATCACAAGGAGCCCCAAAATTAAATTTCCATTGCTAAGGTAATATTTTTTGGCTGCTGACAGACATGAAAAACCCCAAAACAAATCATTGCTTTACAGACATGAAAAACCCCAAAACAAATCATTGCTTTACCGAAACAGGAAGCATGTTAGTTCAACCTGGCTTCCCAGCATCTGTATAGATCAGGCAAGTCAGCGGGGCTTTTTGGCACGTTTATCTAAAGCTGATTCAATCAGCTTTAGATAAACGTGCCAAAAAGCCCCCTGCAGCGTGCTCCAACAGTACATTCACTTAGTATTTGCATATCATACAGAATCAAAAATTGATATGTTGAGACGTATTTTCTTTGTACTGTAGTGACTTACTATACAGTGCAATTCATGTGCTAATGAACTTCAATTCACTGTTAACGTATTCAAGAAACAGTACCCTTTTTCTCTTAAACCTGTCTTCATTAGATCTCAACATTGATTGGTGGTTGCCATATGCTGATATTAAGTGCTTTATATGCCAACTTAGCTTCCTAAATGTACGCAGGTTTAATAAATGGAAACAAATACTTCTTAATTCAGAACTAATAACTTCTTTTCTAATACCATCATGTCTTTTTTAAAACTGGAAATGAAAGTACTTTCCTCCAGAAAACAAATGAAAACATAAAAACATTGATAAATAGTATTCAGTAATAAAACTGCATTCAGTGTGAATTGGGATAGAAGTGTATAGAGGGTCTCCCCCTCCATTGACAATTAAATAATAATAATCCAGATTACTCATTTAGTACCTTTCTTCCAGGCATCACCAAACCTCTTTATCAAGGTGGCTCAACACACACACACACACACACACACACACACACACACACTTTTAACAGAGAGGGATTTCAAGATTCAGAGATCTATGGTGACTTGCCCCTAGTCCTCCCAATGAGCCTCAATAAATTTCTTTATAAAGGGAGCACGCCTTATTATCTTCAAATGATGAGGTATAGAGTGATACCTGATCCAAAGGCCAATAAACACAATAGAAAGGTTCCCACAGGCTTTGGATAACTGGAAAAACAAAAAATCATTAATCTGTATTGAGAGGCAAATTATACAAAAATATTTGTATTAAATGCATCAGGTCAATAAAAAGCCACTGAGACAGACCACAAGCAGGAATGATGGGAAGTAATTCAGCCTCAAATTTTAAAGTCTTTTGAGAAATATATGAAAGGAATATGTCCAGAATAGTTAAACGAGCATTAACTCCTGATGCTAGGCATGAAACCTGAGTAGCCTGTATTGCACAACCTATCTGGGGATTTGAAAATACAGTACTGTCATTCAGATTAGAGTCATAAAAGGCAGGAAAACATTTCTGAAGGACCCAGAAAGCAAAATGTGACCAGCAGCAGGGTCTGACAAGTCTCCTTGAACAATTATGTTCTCTGCTAATTTCAGTGGCTGCAGTCTACAGATAGGCTTATAGGAGATGTGCTGTTGACATACACATAAAGATTTAATCCAGATTTACTGTATGTAAAGACAGGAGTTTCTGTGGAGCTGTCCACAATGCTTACTCTCTGGAGGGCCAGAATTTTAAGGTATTTTCATCACCCATCTGTTATAAAATAGCTCTGGTAGCTGAAAACATACAAGCAAGGGTCATTTATATTAGCTCCATCCATGTTTTGTTCAGTTATTTCACAGTATATTAATCAACAATGATAAATTAAAACAGACACTGGATTTCTTCTTTAGGCTTGAATTTAGTTGTTCATTCTAAATAAATTTTCACATGTTGTTCTAATGTGTCGCAGGGAATCAAAGCTTGCAGAAATTAAATTAATTCTGTCAGATACAACATCCTTAAATCAATTGCATTGGAGAGGTCAGATAATTTAGGAGAAGGGAGAAATCAGACTTAATATTGCGTGAATGAATTCTGCCATTTTAAAAATGTTGTCACAGATGTTTGTTATAGGGTTAGTGTTAGCCCCAGGTGCTTGCTCAAAAAGATATGATGGACAATATATCCCACATACATTTCTTTACTATTGCCTTATAAAAACTAGGTATTTTGATTAGAGAGATCTCTCATACTTGATTAATTTTATAATATGGCAAATAAATATAGGAGACTGATGTTCCTGGCTACATAATTAACTCTGATGATTCACAGGTGGTTTAACATCTGAGATTTTAGCAGCTTGAATCTTCCAACAGTGCAAGAACTAGTTTAATAGCATATATTTCTAGTGAAGAAAGACATTTGACATGCGATACACTGTGTGAGGTGTCTTTGATCCCAAGGTTGTTTACATTTGAGAACATGGTACTTCTAAGGCTGTTATTTTGCACATCAGATAAATCTTTTGTCTTGCATTTAAACTTAAAAAGGCATTACAGGATGGTAATCCTGTCAGTATGCACTGACTGCAAGTGCATACACACAAAAAAGCAAAGAAATATTAAGAAAAATGTAAATAAGTGACATCCCATCCACAATTCACATCATGAGTAAAAATATAGGACTAAAATATATATTGCCATGTATGCCTTCAAAACAGGTTTTCCTTTGGAGCAAGAGCAGTAACTTTGGTACTGACAAACTTCCCTGAAAGCTTGAAAGATATATTCCTCCTCACATACCTTTAGGTATTACAGCAAGGCCTATTGAACCATGTCCACCAGAGAATAGCAGGGACTTTGGCCACACCTCTCTTCAGGGAGGTAGAAGTCCTCTTAGGTAGAAGATGGAACTGAATTTGGGTTTCTTGTATCCCTTTAACTCCGGTTAAAAAGGCTCATATATTAAAGGATGACAACTGTGTTTCAAATTAAAACAAGTGAAACAAGTGAAACACTCCATTCTTGAAAGAAAGGATGTTAGACATATACCTTATGAGGAGGGGTCGTGGCCCTGAATCTTGAATGGAAGGATCAGGGGTTTTGAGAACCTTGAATAAAGCATCTAAACCCCAGACAGAAATGGGATTAATTGGTGTTCCTATTAACTAGCTTTAGGTGGCACCTTGCGCAGTGCTGTCTAAAAATCCCTTCTGAGGCCCTTGTATCCTCTCATGCATTGTGTAGAAGCCTATGTCAGTAACAAATAATTCAGGATTTCAGTTTGGGGACCAGAAATCTAGAAGTTAGACATGGTGATCATCTGCACTGTAGCACCTAAATCTTCCTTTGGATTAAGCCCTAAGGACCTTGCCAAATTGGGCCTGCAGTAGGGAAGACGTAACCCAAAGTTACAACAATGTGACAAGAAAGATACAAAAATAAAGAGTTGCTGTCCAAAGGCTTATTGTTCTAAAGTCTGCTGACCCTTTCAAAAGAAATCAGCATCTAGATTACCTGTGCTGATTTATATTTAGGCTAAATATAAGAAGACCGAGCCAACTGAAGTCTTGAACTATGAGAAATCACATCAGCAAAGGATCTGGACCGTGATCCTTGACAGGAGATTATCTTTTAACAATATGCTATGTTGTTACATTAAATTATATAGCACATATAGAAAACATAAATATATCTATTTCTGTCTGTCTATATATAGAAAGAGAGTATAGTCTGCATTTATACTTTGTTTTACTTGATGTATTTTAATTTCAGTAATAAATTCTCTAATATTAGCTAGGAAAAATACAATTTCTTCCTAAAAGTCCTATAAGGGTCCTGCTGTGAATACTTACATGCATAAAGAATGACAGAAGGATACACTATTTGAGTTGTCAGAGAGTCTTTTTTGTTTCAAAGGAATTTTTGGTTGTTTATTTTAAAAACACAGGTTTATTTGATTTCTAACACTTATGGAACCAGGTTCTAGCATCCCCCAAACTGAACCATGAAGTATAGACACACAGAGAGATTTTTGACCTAGATTTATCAAAAGTAAGTCAAAATGAACACGTGAGACTCCTGTGACTTGCTACTTGATAAAGATATGGGACCAGAAAAAAAGAATAAGATATCCTGTGAGTATGAAAGTCAAAGGCCCCAGCTACACATTACACATAAGGCATGATTAATCAATTAATCACACCTTAAATTGTGACCCAGCCACATGTCCAAGCAATTAAAGGCATGATAAAACAAGGAATAAGCCACAAAGCTATTCCACAAAAAATGTGTAATAACTTTCTGGCTTGTTCTTATGCCATTAACTGGCAGGTGCAAAGAAGAGGATAAGAGGGAAGAAAGTGAAAGCTGTAGGAGACTATAATAATTTTGCTTCCTTGCCACAGTGGTAATCTGCCCTTTCAATAACAGTTCCTGACCATTAATTTAATGTCTAACATCAAGGTTGATTCACTATTCCAAACCCAGGTCCCAACGCTGAAGTCAGCACAGAATCCCCTGGAAGTCACAGGGACCAAGCAGAGCAACTTGCAGGACTAGGACCATTGATTTTATCAAATGAAGTGTGTTTTAAATTGCCTGAAGTTGTTATTTTACTAATCTGCTAGTCCTAACATGAATAAAAGTTCTGTAGGTGCAATTAGGCTTCATGTCTAAACTTTGTAATACTGTATTATTGCCACTTGGAGCTGACTGGAAATAGCAAAAAAAAGCCTATAGTGAACCACGTGATGCACTAAAACCCAGCTCACCTGCTTAGAAATGTGAAGACTGAATCTCAGCTAGTTGCCAATTAGCCATTTTTTTCAAAAAGGCTATATAAAATTAAAGCACCATTACCAGGAAATAAGCAGGGTCAGTGCCTTTCTATGCCTGCACTGCTAAAAAACTGCATTGTCAAACACACAAAAATTTGAATCACATCCTTCTTGAAGAATACATTATAATCAGTGTTCCCGTATGAATCATTTCAGACAGGACTGACTTTAATGGACTTTAAAAGCCCCCGCTTCCTTAGGCAAAGTTATACTTTCAAGACCATTACAGATAATAAGTCTCTGTCAGTGACTAGACACTGTAATGGTAAGACTGCCAGGATTACAAAAAGAAATATAATTTTGTAGTTTTTGAACATCAAAAACATATTACAAATATAATTGCACAAAGAAACTTTCCAGTCTGCTAAATGTAGATGCCAAATTTAATCTCTAAAAACCAGCTTTTAAATTGCCAGAACACCTCAAATATAACCAGAAATTGCTTACTTTTGAGATAAACTGTTAAATGATTGCGTATGAAAATCCCAGTGATGCCTTCTATTGGAAAGCAAATGTGAATAAAATCTCAGTATGCAGCATCACAACTGCCTGAAATAGCCTGATATTCTCAAATTTAAGAGATATTTGGTACTGCAGTTATTTCACAGTGGAAAACAATTAGTTTTTAATCAGTTAGTGGGAGCTACCCACATGTACTTAAGGCAGAATAGAATCCCTTAGGCTAGGGACAGACATTCAAAAAGCCTGAGCTAATTTAACCTGCAAAGCTGGAACTGATTTGGAGGTGGATAGTTATTCCTTTTTCATTCCAAAAATGCAGGCACATGCCTACAGTGGCTCAGGCTAGAAGATGGAGGGCGCCAGAGCAACCCACCCTTCGCTTCCACTGAGGTGGACATGGCCAGGCCCTGACAGGACGCTCTTATTATTCCCCCACCCCTCTTGAGCTGCCCAGCAGGGAATACTTATCACTCCTAACTCTGTGTTTATCACCCCATTAACAAAAAAAAGCCTCCCTCCATTAACTGATGGAGCTCTTCTCAAACAGCTCTTCCAAAGAAGGACATTACCAGCTACCTGTTCATTAGCTCCAAAAAGCCTGTCTGCTTTTTGTTGTCTCCCACAGCAGGGACTATAGCCAGCATGTGGTATGCTAGCTAATGCAGAGGTGTCTGCGTAAGGCGGGGGGTGGGGGAAATAATCCATGCTTAGTAGGGAGAAGCCAAGCAGACACTCTGTGCCTGCAAGGCTCTGCAAGAGCTGCAACCAAAGAGCAGAGGGGAGGGGCCAGCCCTGCTCTGGAGCAGAGAGCCCTGCCCAGCCCAAAGAGCATGCCAGGATGCTGGGGGAGTCGGGCTTACCTTAAATCAGCAAGGAGTCTGGGACAGACATTGCATAAACTGGTTTGACTGAAATCAGTTAAGTCTGATACTACAATTGAACCAGGTTTATCTCAGACTGGTTTCAGCTGTTTTCAAATGGCTCGGCCTCACCCTCTTCCCAGCCCCACACCTGAGAGAGGGGGTGGGAGGAAATGCAATGTGCAATTGAAAATAAATTTAAAAAATACGTGAAGAAAGAGGAGAGTTATGTTATACAGGTGATTGACAAAGGAAAGTAAGGATATCAGTTAAAATCAGTGGCCATTCTGTTCCTAAGTTTGTTTGTGTATTTTATTATAGATATTCAGTGGTTAAAAACAGAAATAACCCTTGCAGCAGGAACCAGAACCCCCTCTCAGCCAGTAGCCCCAACTACAAGTCTGCAATTCTTTTTAGAGATTATGACCTACATTCTTGGCTATCCTGCAGCGCAGCTGCCACAGGAATTGAGTGTGTCCCCTCATGCTTCCTGGTTTTAACCACTTGACTATTATGCAAAAGTTGGGCAATACCATGAATCAGTCCGGTGCCCCCATCAAAAGTAAGAGGTACATATTCTTGTTCCCAAGGGAACAGATGCTGCATGTGCAACCTGAGTCTTGCAATTAAGCTCTGAAAAAGAGCAGGAGTTCAGATGTATCTTCAGCCTCATGTTTCCTGTAGCTGTCTATAGTTATCTCTAGGCTTTTTGGATTGACCCTTGGGGGCATCTTAAATAAGTTAATGCATCTCATGCACCTAAATCTGGCCAATTTTGTGCACTTTTTAGGACTATCAGGAGGCTTCGAAGTTGGAGCAGTTTGTGACTCGTTTTCTACTGAAGGAAACACTCAATCAGTTACAGTCTCTCCAAAACTCCCTGGAGTGTGCCATGGAAACCACAGAGGAGCAAACTCGTCAAGAAAGGTAAGTGAAAGTTTTTCTCAGGTCAGGTGAATGTTGGGGGGAAAGGGGAAGAGGTAATGAATGTACTTCATATGGGCACTTTTACATGTGCTCCGACACATTCTGACACGTTCCAGCACTGCTGAAGCGTTCCAATCAGACTGCTCCAGCGGGATGCAGCACCCCACATTTCAAAATGGTGGTGGGGGCACTTTAACTAAACTTGGTTGAACGAGCTTTGTTAAATCACTGCCACTGCCATTTTGAAATGTGGGATGCTGAATACATGAGATGTTTGCAGGCATTTTAATTAGAGTGGCTCCTGAGAGGCACCTTATGATACTAAATCAGATACAGGCCTAAAGATATCCCAGCAAGATGCAATTATCATACTCTGCACAACACCTATTTTGCATTTTACTGTGATGTCCTAAGGAATTACAGGGACAAACACTCCTCATTGAAACTCTCATTGATGCCAGTGGAAGTTTTACTACAAGTGGGAACGAAGGACCAAGTTTTAAGATTCTGATCCCAGAATTGATAGCATGTAGGTACAGTGCTGCATCTGAGGAAGTGCTAGTATTTGGTTGCTATTTGAGAGGCTTATTGTGATTATTTTATTTCATTTTATTCCTTTGACTCTTCTCAAAACACAGAGTTACCTCACAGAGTCTGTACAAAGCCAGAGTTCCTTAGCCTTTCCAGTTACAAGATTCTTACTGATAGACACCATCACAAACACTAAAGTCAATCTAATGCAACCATACGATGCAACTCCATGTCCTTAACCCTCCATCTCCCAGTCCCTTCAAGCTCAAGTCTATTTCAGCTTCCCAAAGTGTCTTCTTTGAAGCTGGCCCAGGCCAGGAGCCTGGGGATGTTCATGTGCACCACCCATCATGGCCAGCTGCCTAAGGCTGCTAAAGCTAGCCCTAGTAGCAGCCCAGGCCTGACTGGCTGCTGGACACATGCCACCCCCCCCCACCTGCTGTCAGCTGCAAGGAGGGGAAAGAGGACAGCATATTTATCCCTAGCCCCCACCTGAAAGCGGGGTAGGGAAGGGGAACACACCACCCAGCCTTGGCCCCCCAGCTGGGGTCTGCGTGGTGCAGGAAAAACCCCATCTGGGTGCTTTTCACACTCCTCGTAGCCTGAGTTGCAGGGCTCCAAATGGCTCAGCCTCACCCTCTTCCCAGCCCCACACCTGAGAGAGGGGGTGGGAGGAAATGCACACACCTGACCCGACACTGCCCCCCACAAGCCAGGGTCTGTCTGGCATAGGAGAAAGACCCCCCACCGGTGGTTTTTCACTCCTCTACAGCCCAGCTCACCATGCTGGGAACAGCTCAGCCCTGTCCCCTCCCCAGCCCACACCTGTGAGAGGCCATCCAGCACTAAGCCAGGGTCTGCCCAGCACGGAGGGGAGGAGAAGCCCCCACCAGGGGCTCTTCAATCCCCTGCAGCACTGGGATCAGCTCAGCCCCATTCCCTCCCCAGTCTTCCACCTCCAGGAGGGGAAGTGGGGATGTGGGGTAGGGGGTACCCCAGCCAAGGTCCCAGCATGTCAGGGGGGTGAAAGCCCCCACTGAGGGCTTTTTCACTCCCTCACAGTATGGCTTGCCAGGTTGAGATCAGCTCAGCTCCACCCCCAGCCTGTGAGAGGCATGGGGCACTGAAGCAAACCCACTGGCCCAGCTGTAAACTGCTCCCCCCAGCCAAGGTCTTCCCAGGGCATGGGGGAAAGGAGAAAGCCCCCACCAGGGGTTATCTCCCCCACAGCCCAGTTCATCAGTTTGGCTTGGGCTCAGCCCTGCCCACTCCCCAGTCCCTACCAGCCTGTGAGAGACAGGGCAGGGAGGGGAATGCACTGGCTTGACCCAGCACCAGCCCTCACAGCCAGGGGCTGCCCAGCACGGGGCAGTGAAAGTCCCCACCAGGGGCCTTTTGTAACCCCTCAGCCCAGTGAGCAAGGCTGGGATTGGTTCCACCCCGTCTCGGTCTGGTTATTCAGGGGTGGTTCCATGTAATCAAGGAGTACGAGTACCATATGTCTATGGATAAGGATTTGTAGGATCAGGCATTAAAACAGTTTATTGGTTGTTAACTTGTATTTTATTTTTCTCTCTGGTATGTCTTTTATTTTCTCCAGTAACTGCATCACCATATATGTGTCTGAATTCATTTTTCAGCTGGTCCTAAGACTATCCTGAATATTCCTAGTGACATTTAAAGGTGAATGGCAAAGCAAAAAAGTAGCTTTGCCCTTTAATGCTGCTTTGTGATGCAGAAAGGCTGTCTCAAAATTTGGAAAGTTTTAAAACATATAATCTCTTTTTTTATATGGGAAATGTCATTTCCTTTGCTTCGTGGGTTGGATGCGAGTGTCTTTGAAGCACTGAATAATAATGTGAAAAAGGCTGCAACCTGAACTGCAGACTTCCTTCCCACACCTATTAAAAAGGTGGAAAATGCTGATTTGTATGTAATTTAAGACCAAGTGCTGTCACTTGTCATAAGAACTAGAGAACTGCCATCCCATAGGTCCATCTTGCCCAATATTCTGTCTCACAGTTGCAGAGAGTAGATGTTGAAAGGGAGTGAAAACTACATATGATCAGGATTTTGTCCACTGTTCCTCTCTAATTTCCAGCCTCCAGCATTTAAGGTCTAGGAAGTTCTGATTCAGAGGCTGTACCCCTTGAAATCCCATACTTAATAGCTACTGAGGCCCCTTTCCTCCAAGAATTTGTCCAATCCTTTTTTGAATCTGGCTAAGGTGTCAGCTTCCACAACACCTGGTGGCAATGAGTTCCACATTTTAATTACATGCTGTGTGAAAAAGAACATCCTTTTTTTAGTTTTAAACTTGCTACCTTGTGGGTGCATCCATAGGTAGCAGAAGGGGAAGAGTAATGGGGCTTAGCCCCCCCAAACGTGGGGCAGCAGTAGGGCTGCAGGCAGCCCGGCTGCGGGCTTCCGGCAGCTGCAGCAGGAGGGGTGCGCCGGCAGCGGGGAGGGAGGAGTGGAGCTGAGGCTGCCTGGGGCTATCACTGCAGAGGCGCTGCACAGCTGAAGGGGTGCAGGACTCAGCCGCAAGTGGCTCATTCGGGGGGGTGTGGCTCCTGCTGTTATGCACACCCTGGGAGGTACAGGGGGCATGTGCCTCCAGATCTGCATGGGGCAGAGCATGCTGCTGCAGGCTGGGGCCAGGGCAGCGCCAGGGTCTTCCC
>NW_017728886.1:227506857-227550671 GCF_001723895.1 Crocodylus porosus
GGGCGGGAGGCGGCAGCACTGGGAAGAAGCTATGAGGGGGGCTGCAGCCACCCCAACATTCACCATAGCTCCCACCAACCCCACCTCCCAGTGCCACTGCTGCCCACCCTGGGCTCAGCCCCCTCCCGGCCCAAGCCTGTAGTGGCAGCTTACCCTACCCTTTGCAGAACTGGGGGCATGTGCCCCCCATGCCTTCCTGGGGCATATGCAGGAGCTACCCCCCCACCCTGTGCCTCCCGGACAGTCCGTGGCTCTGTCCCGTGCCCTGCCCTACCCCAGCTGGGCAGTGCCTGCCCCTGCCCCTGCCTCCCCGCTCCTTCCTCCCCATGGCCCTTTCCCCTCACCCCACAGACTCACCTACTTGGGGGTCATGGGCGTGCATGCACTCAGCCCCCCCTGCCCCCCGATTTTTTTTCTTCCTCCGCCTATGGGTGCATCTACATGTGCGCTTTGCTGCAGAGTAGACTAATTAACACAGCAAAATGTCACTGTCTACATGTCTATGTGTATTAGGGTGAAGTAAACTAATTAACTTCACCATAAGATGATGCTGTTGGAGACTGAAATATCTTATGGTGGACTAATTAACTGCAACGAAACACATGAGTACACGGTGATGGCAGGCATAAATTGTGCCCAGTCACCCCAGGTAGCTGGGGGCTACACTGCTGCCTACCGCCTACATATGGCTTCACAGGTTAAGCACCCTCATGCCCCAGCCAGCCCTTCTGGTTGCTCACACCTGACACCCCCATACCTCCTGCCAGCCCAGGACTGCTCCATCCCAGCTCATACTGCTGCTGCTCCAGGCACACGGCACCCAGGAGCAGTTGATTTTGGTTCAAACTGCTCTCCAATTTATTGCTTCACATTAATTGCATGTGTTGATGCACCTATTAGTTGTATTTTGTAACACCTAGTTTTTGTATTGTATCTTACAAGGCGATAGATCATAGCCCTTTAAAGGAGAAAAGTAAAGTATATACATCATGTATACACATAAAGGAGCAGTAAAATGTTCTGAGTATTTTATTTGGAATTGAGTCACACTTCTCCTTTAACTTCCTAACATCAAATTATAAGCCAAATTGTGTCATCTAGATGTTTCACATTTGAATTTGGAGATACTTTTTTTCCCCAGAAGCAAGGGACCTTTGCTGTTTGGCTGATCCTGCATGGATGCTAAAACCAAGTAGGTGTCAAGAGTGTACTGTGATGACACATCCCCTGTCTGCTGATAGCTTCAAGGGATATTATGAAGATCTTTTTATCAAGCTCTATAGTATAGCACATTTGGAATGCTCTTCTCACATGTCACTGTCATGTACATGAAAAGCAAGAGGTTTTTCTTTGTTATCTTTTATTTGGCTAATTGCATAGTGGGACAAATGTTAGACAAGTTTTCAGATATAAAGTGCCCCTTTTTTAACTTGAAAGCTTTTCTAACAACTGTACAGTTGGTCCAGTAAAAGATGTAATCAAAAAAGACCTGTACTTCTATTATTTCTTGGACCATAATGACTACAATAGCACTCCAACACTGAGGGATAAAATGAGAATAATGAAAACAGCTAAGAAGCCGGTAACAGTAAGTCCCAAACCAGGTGGCCACTGGATATATATACAGAGCTTCTGACTGCACGTCAGCCCTCTGCTGGTTCTTTTTGTGCTCTGGTATGCTAGATGGGCAGAGCTTAGTATACGTGATTCTTCAGACAGAACCATGCCTGCCTGGTTCCTTTTGATGCCTCTTTTCCGGGTAAGTATCTAAAGATACAATCTAAAGATACAACATCACCTCACCATCACTTTCTATGTACAATCTTTGCTAATAATTAAATGGATTTTATTAGTTTACATGGATTTGTAGACAAATCCAAAGTTTAGTTTCCTCCATTGAAGTCACACACAGCAAAACAAGGAACAGTTGGGCTGAAATGTATTCAGCAAACCAGAGAACCATTAAAATAATGAACACAAATTAGAATTAATCTGCAGACTGTTCACTCACCCAAGATGTGTTTAAATTCTTAATTTATATTAATTGAAATGAAGAGTCTGACCAGCCATCCTAAATAGTCATGGCATTTCCATTAATAATGTATTTAACTATTTTTTTTTAACACTACTTTTTGCATGAATCGACCTAGCCCTCATATGACACTACCCATTTCTGGTCATCTTTGATTCCCAAATTGTGGATTAACATTGATACTTTTTTTGTGGTTAATCTAAAATCAAGTCAATATACAAATGCTGAGCCTACGTCAGTCCCTAGTGCAATAACTGGGGATTCACGTAGATGCAAAGGCCACACTTGTTATGTTCCTGTTGGATATGCATAAGTCACTGTTACTTTTTCTTTTTTTCCTCCGTCACCTTTAATGAGAAATAAAATTGATTCATCAAGCTATAGCAGTGAAAAAAATTACTAATAGTCTCAAGAGACATTTCTCTGTTTCTCCTTTTTAAGGGCATATTGGAAGGAGAGAAAAAGACAAGCTTTAGAACATGAATTAATTAATTATCTATTATCTATTTTTATTTAGGCAGGGGTCAGCAAAGCCAGAAATACTCTCGATTCAGTGGACAGGAAAACGTTCAAATCGAAGACTTCAGAGGAACAACAGCTTATCACCAACCAGTCCTCATTTTAACACAGGTGTTGTCATTTTACCTGTACTTAAAGCATGCACACAGACACAAAAGCAGACAAGGTTCTTTGGGTAAATGTGATAACTTTCATTAGAGGAACTAAACAGTTTGAAAAATTGTTTGAATCAAACCTAAAACCTCTTGTCACCCAAAGAGCAAGTTTTGTCCAAGGCACAACAGACTTTCTATGAAAACTTAAAAACATAGATCACCTTCCCACCAACACCCTCCTAGCCACCATGGACATTACCAGCTTATATACCAAAATCCCACACCAGGATGGCATCCGAGCCTGCCTTACTTACCTACAAAAGAAAGATGACAACTCAGAGTACAGACCTAAAGATATTACTGAACGTATACACTTCATCCTCACACACAACTTCATTTTTGATAACCAACACTTCTTCCAGACCGTTGGCACAGCTATGGGCACCAATATGCCAACATTTTTATGAGCCACATGGAAGAATTCCTCAAGGACTGCACCACCAAACCCTTGCTATACTTAGGATATATCGATGACATCTTCATCATTTGGACTGAAAACCTGCAATCTCTGATTGATTTCCACCAGAAATTCAATAATCATCCCCACTCCATCAGACTGTCTCTTGAATACTCCAGCACCAACATTTCCTTTTTAGGCACTACGGTCACTATCCAGAATGGTAAAATACAAAGCAACACATACAAGAAACTCATGGACTAACATACATATCTGCAAAGAACCAGCAATCACCCTAAACACACAAAGAAAGTGGTAATATACAGCCAAGCCCCTCGATACCACAGAATTTGCACTGAGGAGAACACCTGTGATTGTCACCTCACAAATTTCAAAAGGGCTTTCACTCAACTAGGACACTTCTCCAGAGAGGTAGATTGTACTTTTGAAAAAGCCACCCGGATACCACATAAAGAATTGCTGCATTGCAGAAAGAGAATCCCCGTGACTCACACCACTAGTTATGACGTATCATCCCTCCCTGGAACCTACATGGAAAATCCTCAAACAATTGTAATCCATTCTAGAAGAAGCCCCAATTCTTAAAGAGATCTTCCCAGAACCACCCATCCTAGCCTTTAAACAAGAGCTAAACCTTGCCAGCCTTATCACCAGAAGCAAACTTCCTAGGCCCAAAACATACTGAATGGACCCAGACCATGCCATGACATGAAATGTAAAACCTGCCAACACCCCCACGATAATGACACTCCACAACAGAACCGTCACCATTCCTGGATTTTACACCTGCACCTCCAGAAATATGATATATCTCATCACTGTATTAATGTCCTGATGGAAAATATGTAAGAGAAACCAAACAACAACTGCACACCAGAATAAACGCACACCAAAGATCTGTCAAAGACAAGAATACCTGTGGGGGCACATTTCTCACAAGACAACCAATCTCTCACCAATCTCTCAGTTCTGATCCTCAAAGGGAACTCACAAAACACCTTTTGCAGAACAGCCTACAAACTTCACTTCACCAACCTACTGGATACAAAAAATCATGGACTAAATATAGACACTGGATTTATGGCACATTATAACCTGCCTAACATCTGATAACCTCTCTACTATTTACCAGCTATATCTTATCACCAGGTCTGCATTCTCCCACCTGCTACCTGTTGCGCACCCATTGATAGCCTCAATTTGCATTTTCACTGTCTGGCAATCTTGCATGCTGACCTCTGGCTTCTATTCTGTCCCATCCAGGAAGAACACAAAACAAACTGCAGATGCTTCCTTAGCCTGAAAAAGGGTGTTTGTACCCAAAAGCTTGCAAAGAATAATTTTTCCAACCATTTCAGTTGGTCTAATAAAAGATATCAGATTTGCCCAAAGAAACTTGTCTGCCTACGTCCTTAGATCAACATGGCTATGACTAACAACCCCACAGACACAAACATACCCAAGTAAAGCATGTATGTATCATCCATCTGTATTTTACAAGTGCAAATTAAAGTACCAAATTAACAGGAAATAATCTTCAATTTAATAAAAGAGATAAATTAGCTTTAATAAATGTAATTAGCTCTACCTAGAAGAGCAGCAATAAATATACAGCTATTAGCCTAAGTTATCAGCAAAACTGAAAGTGCTGGTGGCTTCTCCACGCCATTGCTGCTTACCCCCTGGGGCCTTCCAAAATACCCCCAGGGGTACGTGTACCCCTGGTTGAAAACCCCGAAGTAAATAGAAATAAATATAAAGCTATAGATCCAAATTCCTTTCTATAATAACTCTACTGTGCCAGGCCCTGGGATTATTGTTTTTGTGTGGTGAATTGACAGTTCCGTGCAATATATTTTAAGTATATTTACAGGCAGTGGAGAGTGGAAGAGATGGGTTTATAATCCAGAGAGAAAAAGAAACCCCCAAAACTAAGTTTATGCTTCCTGAATAATTTACAGCAGGGCTGGGCAAAATGCAGCCTGGAGGCTGGATGCAGCCCACCAGCCATTTAGAAAATTAATATTAATCTGTCCTAGGCTGCCCATCATGTGGCCCTTGACGGCTTGCCGAAACTCAGTAAGCAGCCCTCTGCCCGAAAAAATTGCCCATCCCTGTCTTACAGCATTTATGTGTCATGGCTGAGGCCAAGTGAAAGTGTGTATGGGAGAGACAGAGGAGAAAAAATAAACTTGCAGCACAGCAGATGTTTCTTGACATGAAAATTAGAAATGACAATTTTGCCTGAGGAAAAAGAAGCATTTTGAGAGAGCTCCAATAACAGGAGATTTGGAAGTGCTGACTGTGTGCCAGAAAGGTGCAGGGAAGGAATCCTCAAGCTTACTACAGGCCTCAAGACTATGACATCCATGTAAGTGGGACACTGTGGAGCATGATGAAGCACAGATGGATGCAGCCTACTTCTCCCCACCTAGTCACATGAAATCTCACTTTTTTTCAGGTGATGATATGCCCCCACTTTTCCCTTGATGCCCCTTCCACTGTGCCCAAAAAAATGGTTCTGAGTTCCTCTTGGGCAAGTTGTCTGCTGTTTCTCCTGAGCAGTAATTATAATATTTCAGTATGTTAGACTTCCCCACCACACTTCCCTGCAGTGCTAAGATTTTTGGATCAGCAAAATATTTCTAGTTTGTCTTTGTTCACTTTTCAGGATAGGATCTCATGTAATGATGCTACTACATTTCTAATTCAGAGTGTACAGTGGAAAACCAGGTATACCTAAACTACATCCTGCCCAGTTACAGTATTACACTAAAGCAGTGTTAAAAACCTGAAAAATGCTAATGTTAAAAACAAATATAAAGCATTTTCTTACACTGCTATTCTAATGAACTTTGCTGGATGAACCTCTTCTCTCTCCAGGATTCTTATTTGGCTTTGCACCCCTTCAAGGTTTCTTTTTCCTAAAGCAGAATTTCCCTTCTAATATCTTTACACTTACCTAGGAGCTTTTGGCTTTGCTTCCAAATAAAATCCCGGTATATTTTTCCTCCTTCAGTATTTTATTACTAGCACTAATTCTGCTACATAATATGCATAAGCAATGCTCACATTCTAAATTAGTCATGTTAGAAACTACATTTTAATCCCATTTTTTCATCTCTACTACCTAAACATATAGCTAATAGTGACTAACAGGGGGCTTCTTTGTTTACAGTGGCAAAACAATGGGAAACATTATAGAAGATGCAAAATAGATCGTTCCGTCTATATTATATATCTCTAAGGCAGTAACTCCGATATTATGGTCATTGGTAGTCCACAAGGATTTGGATGGTCACATGGTGTAGGCTCTCCTTATTTCCAACTTCATAAATGCAGTTAAAATATATAAACTATGTTTGTCAGATTACATTTCCATGTAAACAGCATGCCTGCCACAAGGAAATTATGAAGGGGAGTGGAGATAGTCTACACGATAGCAAATGAGAGCAGAGATGGTCCAACAGACAGTTTTTAAAAAGATGGTCAACATTAACAAAAAGTTAAGGCCTCCTTTTCTTAAGTTGCCAGTCATTAATCAAAAAGCTGGCAACCTTAAAGCTTTGATCAAAGTGTCCAAATAGATTTCACATATCCAGCTCAATGTCTATACAGACTTGCGTGTGTTTTTATTCTCTTCTCTTTTCTCTCCTTTTCTATCTGTCATTGATATGCTGTGAGTTATGGAAAGGGTCAAATTAAAAAGCTTCATCCCAGCTCACCAGGCAGCTTCAGACTTGGGGTCCCAGCACAGTATTTAATGGAGTTGCAAAACACTGGAGTAATATAGAATGCAGTTTTAAAAAATCCTGGGGAATTTCTGCTGTAGCTTGTGAAAAATCCTGTCTTAGAAAACCACTGAAAAATATTTCTTTTCACTAGTTACACATAAATTAATACTACCTTAATCAATCGCACCCTTGTCTTCCTTCAAAATACAAAATAAGATACAAGCTAACAAAACATTCTTCTATTCTGATGAATGTCAAAATAGATGCATTGTATCTCAGCATTTAATAGCAGTTTATAGTTCATTATTTATGTTTCCTCAAAGGTTGGCCAGAAGACAACAACCAGTGGATGACCCAGATAAATAGACTCCAGAAACTGATTGACAGGCTGGAAAAGAAGGTGGGTATTTCTTTTCATTTGCTCTCTCTCTCATTCTCAGTAAAGGTTTCTGAAACAATACTTGAACCATAAATCTTCCTCCTACCATGACATAGTCACACTGCTGTTCTGACTAATGACGGCAACTAGAACATCAGCTAAGTAAGCTAAAACATTTTTTTTGATCTTGCTCATTCGTATTTAATATTTTCATAAGAACATGCTCCACTAAGTATTCACAGCTGTTCTTGCCCAAGCTGATATATGTAGATGCATGTCTCATATTGTATATGCATATTCTGAATTTGTGCAACACACACTGGATGTATACACACTATATATACATTGCTATACAAAACCCATGTTATTCTTATGTCAGTTAAGGCTGTTCTAGATATAGTGTATCTGACACAGACAATTATACCATGAAATGTTCAGGATTTCTTGGGGTGGTATCTTTATTGAACTATGTCCAAGTTCAGGCATCTAGCAGGAAAACTCTGCAAATATGAGTTTTTGGGTTGCAAGCTAAACTAATAACTAAAAAAATGTATTTCCATGGCAAAGCAATAAAAAATACTTTCACATAAACCAAACCATTCTGCTTGACCCAAACTGAAATATACTGTTTTGGTTTGTGCTTTTAGCTATTTTTTATAAAACTGTTTTGGAAATCATATTTAAAAACTAATTTGGAAAACAACAATTCAAAATGAAAAATAGAAACACAGAGCAATGAAATCAAACTGAAATATCAAGATCCTCCTGGAATACAATTACTTTTTGCTACACAGCTCTTCTTCCCACTTCCACCTTGAATCTTCAGATAATCATCTGTGCATCTTGAGGAAGCCACTATGGAATTTGCTCCTGGGCAATGCGCAAACACGAAGCCTCAGTTAATTCCTATGATGTGAGATGTGCTCAGAGAGAGGGGAGGTTTAAATGGTGCTCGAACGCTGTATGCTGGCTTTTTGCAAAGGGAGGAATTTCATCTTAGATCTTGGCAAACAAGGTTCTTTGGGTAAATGTGATATCTTCTATGAGATCAACTGAATAGTTGAAAAATTGTTCTTTACCAGCTTTCAGACACAAACACCCTTCTTCAGGCATAGGGAGAGTCTGCTGGTGTTTGTGTCCTCTCTTGGGTCGAATAGAAGCTTAAACCAAATGCAAAATGCAGTTTCATGGACATGCAGATGCATGACAGAAAGTTGGTCTCATAAAAGATATCACATTTACCCAAAGAACCTTGTCAATCTATATCCATAGACAAATACAGCTGTAACCAACACCTTAGACCTTGACATTACAGATTTGTAACAGGAATTTGAACGTTTAGAAAATTATCCTTCAAAACAGTTAAGCTAAATATTGCTTTCAGTTAGCTAACTGCCACACATTCTGCAAAAGATAAGAATTTTACTGACCTCTTACTATCTTTAGTTGAAGTCCAACATAACATTTGTTACTGTTTTATGTTGTAATCTCTTTCTGTCTTTGTTTCCTTCCACATCCCCCTACTCCCTTTCCTTGGAGGAGTTTTGCATGAGAAGTTCGGAGTCCATGGGAAATATAATTTCCTGCATGGTTGTCTCTCTGAATGGTCTGACCTGACGGATGAGCCATTAGAAAGTATTTCTTCACAAATGTCATGATTTCCTATTCAAATGCAGCATGAGGGGCACAATTACACAGCAGTTGATGAATGAAAGACATTTCACTGTTGACTTTACTCTGCCACATGCTGTTGGTGACACTTCGGTGAATACCTTGTTTACTTAAATTCTGCATGCAGTGTCACATCTGCTATCTGCTTCCAGCCACCTGCTACCCAAGGTTAATCAGCCATTGCCCAAGTGTATCCATTTTGGGGAAAAAGAACACCTTTATTTTTCTGACACAGAAACATGTACAATGTTCTGTGTACAATTGCTATTTGACACTATTGTAAGCCCTCATTTTCTAGAGATTTACCTACTTTTTAAATGTGTTCACATAAATCAAAAGTTCGTAAGTGCACATTAAGCAGTAGGTATATAAAACAGGCACAATGTGAGATTAAAATCAGCCAAATAAAAACAGGTAGTTCTGTTTGCTCCTTCTCCAGAAGCAAATGTAGCAAAAACGTTCAGTAACCAACTTACAACCACTGGCAAAAATTCTCCTCACTGCTGTGCAAGTGCACTCTGGTGGATGGAAAGCTTCCTGGTTTGGATGGACTGGATGCATTCAAGTCAGCATGCCTGGATGAGCTTCATCCAAGAGTACTGAAGGAATTGGCCGGTGTCATAGCAGAACCACTGGTACGGCTGTTTGAGCACTTGTGGTGCTCGAGTCAGGTCCCGAAGGACTGGAAAAGGGCCAGTGTAGTCCCTATTTTCAAGAAAGGAAAGAAGGAGGATCCGAGTAATTACAGGCCAGTCAGTCTCACCTCCATCTTTGGAAAGGTCTTTGAAAAGATTATGAAGGATCATATTTGTGGGAGTCCAGCAGGAAAAATAATGCAGCAGGGAAACCAGCATCGATTCACAGCTGGTAGATCATGCCTGACCAATCTGGTTTCATTTTATGACAGGGTCACAAAATGCTTAGATGCAGGAGTAGAGGAATTTAAATGTTTCTTCAACATTTTCTTGGACTTTAGTAAGGCCTTCAATATGGTATCACATCCTATTCTCATAAATAAATTAAGATGTTTACACGGTCCGGTGGGCGGCAAATTGGCTTGGCGGTCACACCCAGAGAGTGGTAGTAGATGGGTCAGTATTGACCTGGAAGGATGTGGGTAGTGCGGTCCTGCAGGGTTTGGTCCTTGGACCTGTAGTCTTCAATATCTTTATCAGTGACTTAGATGTGGGTGTGAAGTGTACTCTGTCCAAGTTTGCGGATGAGACTAAATTGTGGGGTGAAGTGCACACTCTGGAGGGTAGAGAATGATTGCAGGCAGATCTGGACAGGTTAGGAAAGTGGGCAGTACACAATAGGATGCAGTACAATAAGGACAAGTGCAGAGTGCTGCAGCTAGGGCACAAAAATATCCAGCACACCTACTGGCTGGGAAGTGACCGTCTCAGCAGCACAGAAGTGGAAAGGGATCTCGGAGTCATAGTGGACTCCAAGATGAACATGAGTCATCAGTATGATAAAATCATCAGCAAAGCTAACCACACTTTATTATGCATCAGATGCATGACAAATTGATCCAAGGAGGTGATACTTCCCCTCTATGCGGCATTGGTCAGACCACAGTTGGAGTACTGTATCCAGTTTTGGGGGGCTGTACTTCAAGAAGGAAGTTGATAGACTTGAGAGGGATCAGAGGAGGGCCACTCATATGGTCAGGGGCTTACAGGACAAGCCCTATGAGGAGAGACTGAAGGACCTGGACCTCATCAGCCTCCGCAAGAGAAGGCTGAGAGGGGATCTTGTGGCCGCCTACAAATTCATTAGGGGGATGCAGCAAGGGATCAGACATGCTCTGTTCACCAGGGCGCTTCTTGGGGTAACAAGGAACAATGGTCACAAACTGACAGAGAACAGATTTAGGCTGGATATCAGGAAAAACTTCTTCACAGTGAGGGTGGCCAAAATTTGGAATGGGCTTCCTAGGGAGGTGGTGCTGTCCCCCACCTTGGGGGTCTTTAAGAGAAGGCTGGACAGACATCTGGCTGGGGTCATCTGACCCAGCACTCTTTCCTGCCCAGGCAGGGGGTCAGACTTAATGATCTGTTGAGGTCCCTTCTGACCCTAGCATCTATGAATCTATGTATGCTAACAGTTGTGGAAGGTTTCTGATAGCCTAGTTTCTCTGGACACATTTAGCATTTACTTATTAGTAGACTGACTTGCCCATAATCCTACATACGAATATTATCAACACCAATTTCTTTTGTGTAAGGCTGTCATTATGACAGTTCATTCCAAATGACCACATATGCTGCCTTGCATCTTCTATGTATCACCTTGGTGTGGAGGTTTTGTTAAGTGTAATGTGTCAATGTGACTGAGTGTATTTATCACAAATTTCAAACAGATTTCTCTCTAATTAATACATTTGAAAACAATACCTCTGTATAAAAATAAAAGTAAATTCTGTTCAGTCATTAACTTTTCAACAGGCACTGCAATGTGTGACATTCAGTAAAAAAATGTAATTTAACAAGCTGAAAGGGCATAGCTCAAAGTTTCTATTCCAAGTTAAGATACAGCAGAATCTGGGTTGGAACGGTGTGTTTAACATAACGCATAGGTCAAATCTTTGGTACCATCTATAGTTAATATATGTATTCATATTTATATTCCTTTTCTCTAATCATAAGGATCTAAAACTTGAGCCACTAGAAGAGGAGGTTTTGGAAGGAAACACAAAATCTGTAAGTATTGTTCAAGGATAAAGGGTACTTGAGAGTCATTTCTATATAATGCAGGCAATAGGCTGATATCACCAAGCTACTTTTTAAGCGCTGTTCTGCAGCAGAGCACCAGGAGCAGAAGGTGATGATGAGACAGAACCACTGGGCATAAAGACTAGCAAAGTAAAACTTTATTTTAGTCTTGTTTTCAAATGATGCAAGCCAACAACTCAGCTCTCCTGAAAAAAAGTATTATGAAACTACAAGGACATGGGAAAACACTTAGTATTAGAGATAATAAATAGTAACACTGAAGAAATTGATTACACATCCAAAAATGAATCTAGATTATGAGTAGGTCTCTGTCAAAATTAAATTCACCAAACGAACTGGTGTTTCTGAATGTAGGGCTTTGATAGTAAAGGCAAGCCTTAAATCAAATATTCATGAAAAGTGATGACCCATGAAGGCACTTAAGTAATAGAATTATATAATGAAAAACACTTGCAAGAAGAAAAAATCTAATGAGGCATATGAGCCAAGAGAGATGGTTTGTGAACAGCAGTATAACTAAGGCAGGGTGACTGGGACAGCAGCTTGGGCACTGACTTGAGGTGGGGGAGGGGAACAAAAAAAAAATAACAGCTGCTGCTAGCTGACTGCACCACCAGCACCAGAACCCAAGAGCTGCTGCTGGCCTGGGTGCCAATCTGCCTAGTTATGCCTCTGCTTATAAAATAGTATAAAGTTAGGGTGATCAATGGGATTGCCATGTCAGCAATCAAGCCAGGAAGGGTTCAAAGCCTGAACTAAAAATTCAATTATGCTAGTTAAGCAAAAAATTGTGACTTAAAATACGCTCAGTCTTGTGCCCTGCCCCAGCCCCACTCCCTCCCTCACCACAGGGGCCTCAATCTGCTCCCCCCTGCAAAAAAACAAGAAACAAATATGAAGGGGTACAGGAGCTGAAACTCTGAGTCCAAAGGGGTATACTTATTTTAAAAGGTTGAAAACCCCTGCTCTATAATGCTATGAAAAAAATGGGCACTGGTTTAGGGGGTTTCATTCTCTGAAGACTCAGTTTGACCAATGTCACATGCTGCACTGATAACAAACAAATAGCGGTTTGAGATTTTATTTACACACACTTCTACTGGACTTCCTTTTAAATAATAGAATAGTTTACTTTGGTCATAGGTTTTACAGAAGTTGTTGTTTATAAAAGTTCTATTTGGGGCTCAACTGGACTTGAGTTTCCTTTTATACTTCCTATAGAATGACAACCATTTGAATACCCTGTTGCACTGCATCCTTTGATCTGCATAGTATATTACTATTATTTTTGCATACACATAAAGTTGGATATAATTGATATTACAAACTTAGGATACTCGCTTTGAGAAACCTAGGATTTTTACAACACTCATAACCCCAATTAAATGTGATGGGTGCTGAGATGCTCATGCTGCCAAAAGTCAGGTCATATAGTTTTCAGCTTAGATGCTCCCCGTTTTTCTTAGTTTAAAGCATAAGAAATTGATAGGAGGCATAGGATAATACTACTGTGATACTATTTATATCAGCACATCATGATCGTTCAGCGTCAAATGTCTGTGGTAGAAGAAGAACTGGAGGAATTCCGACTTGCTCTGAAACAGTATGTGGAATCTGCTTCTGCCCACGCTGGATGTTTGCAGTAAGTATTAAGTCATTACCATGGTGCGGTAAAGAAGAGAGAGATTCTGCTTAGCATTATGAATGTGCATGTTTTCTTGAATTACCTCCAAGTGGGGATGGAGTATGTGTTAATACAGAAATGGTCCCACCAATCACCTTCATGACAATTCATGGTCATCTTCTCTTCTATAAGGCTGGATAGTGCACCCAAGAACAGATAGGAAAGGACAAATGAAATTAAGAGAGTTTAAACTCTATCAGCTATCCTAGTACTCAGTGTGAAGACTTGGGGCCTCTGAAGTTGTGGACCAATACTGAATCATTTAGTTTATTAATATTACAAAATATATTGATAGAATTACTCACTCAATAGAATTTGGCCAGCTCTTCTCTTCAAAAGAGGCAGTAAGGTAGAAATGAGATCCAGTAATGAAAATAACTACTAATATTGCTAGGATACTGCAATCTCTTTGGGGACTCTTCAGATACCTCCCTCCTAAGTGACAATACTCCTTGGGACCTCCAGCTCACTGGCTTTTCAAGCTGCCTGTCCAGGGGGCCAAACAATTCATGTGGGCCTCCCTGCTCATTGCCTTCAAGATTTTGAAAAATCCTGTTACATTGCCTGACATCTTGCACAATCTGTCCCATTCACAATTAGGAATGAAAAAAAAAAGAACAAAAACAGTTTTTGTAATTTTTTTTTTTCACAGAATATATACACTTATTTCATGGTCAATAAAGGAACCACTAAGAAACGAGAGTTGAGTCAAGACTTAACAAAAGTTGAGTGACAATATAAATTTCAACAGTCTGTGAAAAATCTTCTAAAATCCAATTAGAGATTATTCAACTCTATTAGTGTTTCAAAAATGGGTAAACAAGATGAAATATTCTTGTGTTTTAAAAAGCTGTCACCTGGCCTTGTTTATAAACTTGCTCATATCACCCTCAAGTAAAAAGACATGAGAAACAGAGATTATAAACAAGGATATAGCACTCTATGTATAGAAATCAGGTTGGCAAAAGAAAAGAATGGCCTTCCTTTAACTCCTTGGTAGATCTTATGGACAAGATGTATTAATTACATGGGCCAAGAGATGGAAAAGCAGATATGAATAAGCATCTACTAGAAAAATGATAGTACAAGAAACCGAAATTTAGTAAAATTGAAATTTATTCCTTGTATATGAATAAGTCTAAACTACTTGAGAATGTAATCTACAGAGCACATAATTATCTATTATCTAAAAAATAGATCATTTCCTACAATATTACAGATTATATTCAGTAAGCCGGTGGTGCCACCTACTGGTCATTTTCTGAGTATTAAGTTTTATTCTGTTATATGTAGTGCCTAACTACTTATTTGTATTGTACGATATGCTTTCCTTCGTCTAACAGGAAATAATATAACCAATAAATCATGGGGACCCATTATACCATAAGATACCATCTGAGCCCAGTTTTCAAATACAGCTAATTAAATTTCCAGTCTCACATTTGAATGTTCAGATAGGTACATAAATATCTTATTTTATTTGAGCATCTGAATAAAACAACAAATTCTGCTAATATTTGTATACTTGAAAGCTGGGCAAAAAAACCTAGGCAATACAGTTGGAATTTTTTTACTGTTTTCTGAGATTGTGGGCACTGTCAAGCAGAGGTTGCCTCTATGGTATTAGTACAGTAACTAGTATTCCACATCTGGATTCTACAAGTGGTATCACAATAAAAAATAAAAAAAAATAAAAAAATAGCTGTGAAAAAACTGGTTAAACAGTATTAGTAGCTGCCAGTAGTCATTTCATCTCTATGCACTGCCTAGCTGTGTGCTTTCACAGCACTCAGGTTCTGACCTACTTTGATATATTTCTTACATTTCAAAAAGAGCAACCAAAGTAATTCTTCAGTGCGATCTACTACACAACTGTGCTTCCTCTCTGTGGACTGTAGTGCCATCCACAAGCAGAGAAAGGTCCTACCCCTCTTTCCTCCTTGTGGAAATCACTATACTAATGATTCTTAACCAAAGTGCAATAGCTTTAAGGGTGCCACACAATATTGGTGCTGTTAGGTGTGTAAATACCTACACATGATTGAGAAGATAAACTCAAAGATGGCAATCCATGCCATCAAAAACATTCTGCCCTGTTATGATCTTTCTGAGTTCTTTGTAACAGAATTGCTCTATTATTTTTTCAGTCAAAAAATGAACGTGAGCTAAGAGCTGACAGTTTGAGTGGTGCTTTTGAGTCTAAAAAGGCTGAGCACTGCAGTGCACTATATGGATTTAGGCCAAGTCTGTACTACAAAGTTTTGCTGGCATAGCTATATCAGTGAGTGTGAAAAGATCACATGCACCCGGCTGATGCAGCCATGCCAGCAAATCCCCCATTGTGGATGCTGCTAAGACAACAGATGAAGGATTTGTCAGCTCATGTAATTTGGGGAGGCCATGCAGCTCTGCTGGCAGCATATCTTTTGATGGTGAACACTGTTTTCATTAGGGGGCTCTGCTTACTCAGGTGTGCTGGCACTGCTATAGCAGGAGAGGTTCTGTAGAATAGACAAAACTGTTCTATACCAGAGCTAGATTAATAATGTTCTTTAATGTTGACCAGCTCTGGGAGAAAAATAACCCTAATGCTGGAAACAGTATGATATGTGAGCTTTCTAAAAAGAGTTCATCATAACTTTGCTGCTTACAAATATCATGCAATATATCACAGCTAAGAATAGAAAGGATTTCCCATCTTTCATACCAAATGCCTCTAACTCCATATGTTCGTTCCTGCAGCTACTGTATGCATGTTTTTTATATTAACCTCTATGTTTTGTTTATATTATAAATCATCTTGGAGAAAACGTGCTTTCTGATTACTTTGTGTGGGGGTGGATTATATTAATTCTGTCCTCCAATTCTTAGTGTTTCCATACAGAAGCTTTCTAGCGAATCCCGCTTCATTGTCTATGAGTTCTGGGAGAACAGCAGTGCTTGGAATAGGTAAGGGAAGAGAAAGCCTTTTGCATTTCAGAGTGATTTGAAAGTTATAAAGCAACTGCATCCAAGTGACTCTAATTTACTTAATCTATTTTTTAATTAAATTCAACTACTGTTTCATAGCTGTAGATAAGCTTAACATGGTATTGGAACATCTAGGTGTTAGAAAGTCTAACTTGAGCAGGAAGAGGCTGAAGGTGAAGAGATGTAGCTCTGGGAGTTATCAGAATAGGAGCAGCAGCTATACAGAAGGAAACAATAGGGGAATAAAAGATACTGGCATATGGTTGTTGACAACGAATAGTGATGGAGTCACAGGAGGAGATAGAAAGGCCACTGTCCAGCAAAACATTTGAGCACATTTGAGTAATCATTATAATTTCCACTAAGGTTTCTCAACCCATAATACAATGAACCCAGGAGTTCATTAGTCTTTTTGGGCCTTGGAAATTAATATGCCTATCAGTTATAGTCCAGACTGGAGAGGAGAGAGGATTTAGGGACCTGGGAAGAGATTAACAATTCTCTCTGAACTGAACTGTATAATAAAAGGTTCAGCTCACCAATCTCTGCTTTGGCTGAAGCTACTGCTTTTGGGTACCCTACACCTTCACTTCTGTTGCTGAAACCATCCTAGTAGTTCAAGCAGTATGCATTTATCTTCAAAACTGGAAATGACAGGATAGGTTACAGGAGTGGGCTGACATAAACAAGATGTGTTTCAATACTGACAAGTGCAGGGTGCTGCACTTAGGCAGTAGAAACCAGCAGCACACTTATAGAATGGGAAACTCCCTTCTTGAGAGCACAGAGGCAGAAAGGGATCTTGGAGTCATTATTGACTCCAAGATGAACATGGGCCGACAATGTGAGGTCACGGTTGGCAGAGCTAACCAGTTCTTATCGTGCATCCACAGGTGCATCTCAAGTAAAGCCAGGGAGGTGATTCTCCCCCTCTATGCAACACTGGTCAGGCCACAGCTGGAGTACTGTGTCCAGTTCTGTGCACCCCACTTCAGGAGGGATGTGACAACATTGAAAGTGTCCAGCGGAGGGCCACACGCATGATCCGGGGACTGCAGGGTAGACCCTACATTGAGAGACTGCGGGACCTGAATCTGTTCAGCCTTCACAAGAGAAGGCTGAGGGGCACCTGGTGACTGTCTATAAACTCACTAGGGGGGACCAGAAGGGTTTGGGAGAGACACTGTTTCCCTTAGTGCCCCCTGGCATAACAAGGAACAATGGACACAAATTATTGGAGAGTAGGTTTAGATTAGACATCCATAAGAACTACTTCACAGTTAGGGCGGCTAAGAGCTGAAACCAACTTCCTAGGGAAGTGGTGCTGGCTCCTACCCTGGGGATCTTTAAGAAGAGGCTTGATGACTACCTGGCTGGACTCATTTGAGTCCAGTCTTTTTCTCCCACCCAGGCGGGGGGTGGGGGTTGGGCTTGAAGATCTACAAGGTCCCTTCCAACCCTACTTCTATGAGTCTATGATGAGGACTGAAAAGGTACTTCACCATCACTGGAACACAGAAACTACCATATGGGCTCAGAGCAATGGACCACCTGGTCGAGTAAGCGAAATCAGGTGCCTCAAGGGAAGGTTTTAGAATCACATAGCAAACAGCTCTGGGATAATCTGCCTCTCTCCTACTATGTTATCATCCTAGCCTCTAACAGAGAGTGGCTTAAGCCCTGAAGCACAAGGTTTAATATCTCTTTTCAAATACTTCATAAATATGACAACCAAAATATTCTTTCCTTCCTAAAATCTTGTTCTGTTTTTATCACATGTACTTATATAGCCACCTGCAGACAAACTACAGTAAGACATTCCAGAGGAGTAATGTGGATTTCCTGGAAACCCCTGAACTCATGACAACTATGCTAGTACCTGGTAATTACCAAGTTAGTCAAAATACTTAATTTCACATAAAGATTTCCAATTAACTAGCACATGCCACATATAAAACACCTGTAGAATTTGTTGTCTTTATTTTTTGTTGTTTCTTCTCTTTTTATTTTAAGCAGTAAAGGTTTTATATAGAGTAATACAGGTTTAAACTCATCAGCAACGTGATGATCCCCGTTTCCTATATAAGAACATAAAAACTGCTATAATGGGTCATATCAATGTTCCATCTAGCCCAGCATCTGGTCTCTGAAAGTGGATGCATTAGAGAAAGTATACAAAAGAGACAGGGTATACAAGTATACAAAACCCCCCTGTCATATCCTCCCAGTCACCGGCCAGAGATTACATCCAATTGTTATGTTTAATAGTTCCCCCCCCCGATGGATTTATCCTCCACAAACTCGTCCAAACCCTTTCTGGGATCCAGCTATACTACTAGCCTCCACATCTTCCAGTAAAAATGAGTTCCATGTGCTAATTATGCACCATGTAAAAAAAGTATAGTTTCTTCTTTGTTTTCAAACCTGCTTCCTGATCATTTCATTGGGCATCCCTTAGCTTTTATGAAACATGGTAAATAACAGTTCCCCATTTTTTTTTTCCATATCCCTGTTGTACTTTTTCCTCTTATTACAGCTTGGCTTTTCCTATCAACAAGTTCTGGGCAGCTCCCTACTTAGTCTGTACAATTTTTTTATATTGCTTTTCTGAGGCACCGCAGGCCACATAATTAAAGTTATGTTTTGAATCTGGCCTTCTTGTCTAAGGTCAAGCCAAAAATTTGTGGCAAAGCTGGGAATGGAAACCATTCTCTCTTTCTAGAAACTCATTTGGGACAAGTCTGAAACTCTTTCCTCAAGCAAATTAACAAAAAGAACCCAGACTTAATAAGTTAAATTTGAACACTATTGCAACAGGGCTGCCTCTGATAGGAAGGGAACAGACTCTGTAACATAGGAGTTCCTTCAGTCCTGTGTCCTAACAGGAGCTTGTTTGAGCAAAACTTACTGAAGGGACAAAAAAATCTTACTGCAGAGTTTAGTGAATGATGCCATTTCTCACTCTAGTAGAAACAGACTTCATTGTGCCTAATATCTATGGCCATACTGGGAAAAAAAAAATTAGAAGAAAAAGTGATGTTCTAATCATGCTTGGCAAAAGTGGGGTTAACTTGAGATAAAGTAAAATGAGAGTCAAAAATATAAAATTCAGTCAGAAACTGGATTTAAAACATCGTGTTTAAAGCATCCACTCTGCCTTCTAAGTCAGATTTTAGTCTACAGCATTCCATCCTGGTAGATTATCACCATGGCAACAACAGTATTGTTCAACATGCATTCCCTGCTGGGAAAAAAATAGGAAAATTATGGTTAGTACATGCATAGTTCTAGGTTTTTTGTTTGTTTATAGCTTGTCTATATTTTTAGAAATTTATATTGTATATATTTTAAATATTCTTTTCATCATGGGCAGCAATTCCCATATATAGGTTCTAAAGGCAAATTTGTATTTAACATCTTAAAAGGTAGGAAAAATCATGGCTGCAAAGCCATTGGTATATTTTGTGTAACTGGCACGTACAGTGTACAGCAAGATCTGTGCAAGTCAGTGAAAGAAAAAACAAACCATCTGCTACAATCACGAGACAAATACTTCTTAAAGCAAACTTAACCCAAGAAAGTTCAGATAAGATGCAACGTCTGCTTTTCAATATAATCCTACTTTTTACTTGATTCTCCAGCTAATTTAGCCACCTGAAGATACAAACTACTCTCTCTAAGATCCACACTTGGAGATCATAAGGAGAAACCCAATATTGGAAACATTTATATTTGTCTGCATATTCCCATGAATTTTAGTTGGACTATATTCAAAGTAAGGGCTACTCAAAAGAGTAAGTTTGCAGAAGCGGAGGATCCTCCTTGCAACAGTAGCCAGAGTAATGTTACTGTCACTCAACAGAAGTACAAGCCTTCTGCAACTCTAACTCATTGCATACGGCGAGGCAACAGTGCCCTCCTCCCCCCACCAGATTTAGCCTGACAGCTTTGGGCTCTCTAACCATGAATCAGTCCCAGTAGCCTGGAGCTTTCTTTACATGGATTGAGTTTGATGCTCTCAAGTATGCTTGCCCTCAACATCAGCTTAGACAATGTCAGTAGGGCTGAGTGAAACGGCACCATTTTGTTTTGACTTCCGTTTCGCCATTTCGAAACACTGTTCTGTTTTGTTTCATCAAAAACGTTTCACCATTTCAACACGTTTTGACGTTTCACCCACAGGCTATAATGGAGAATCACAAAAATGCCTACAACTTTTGTCATTTCTTGCCCTATTTGGATGAAAAGGGATGGTAGCCCTTTCTGAAGGCATGCCAAGTTTCAAGGTGATAGGTGCATGGGTTTCTGAGAAACTGAACCTCAAACTGTTCAGAGTAAGATTCATATCACTTGACAGCAGTGGCAGCCTGCAGTCATCCTGCATGTAGGGCCCCTGGATCTGCACATGGGGTTTCAGCAGGCTGTTGCTGCCAGCTGGGGAAATAGCCCAGAGCTACCATCATCACCAGCTAGCAGAGGCAGCCTGCTGACATCCCAGATCATCTTGGGGACCGCGTCCCTCAGGAAGAGCTGGGGGAAGTGATCAGAGAGCTGCGGGGAAGACTGGGGAGCTGGGGAATCCAACCGGGAACTGGGGCAATGTTCAGGGACATGTTGAGCAAAGGTCCTTGGCTCATATACTTATTAGTTGTCAAGATGTAGACATGTTTTAAATAAAATTAATTAGATTCTCCCCTTCTAAAGTTCAGAACCCTGAACATTCCCCCAGCTCCCAGTTCAATTCCTCCAGCTCTCTGATCGCTTCCCCCAGCTCTTGCCAGGGGCGCAGGCCCCCGTATCTGCATGCCAGGTTTCAGCAGGCTGCCACTGCAGACTGAAGCAAGTGGCAGCACTTCAGTCTTCCTAGCACTCGGCGCAGGCTGCACCAAGCAGCTGCCACTGGTTCCAGCCTGCAGCAGCAGCCTGCTGAAACCCCATGCACAGATCACGCACCCCCCGCCTCAGGAAGAGCTGGGGAAATGATCAGAGAGCTGGGGAATCCAACTGGGAGCTATATGTCAGTATCAGAGCAGTCTTCCCCCACCCCTTCCCTCTCCCTAGTTTGTTTAGCTGCAAGCAAGCCCGGCTTCAAAACTCGAAACATTTCAAAGCTTTCAAAACGTTTCAAAGCTGTTTCAGAACCTTTTGTTTCATTTTAATTTCACTGTTTCAAGTCTGGAACACCCATCAAAATTTCACGCAGCCCTAAATGTCAGTCCTCAACAATTCCCTCCATCCATTGCTCAGATAATTCAAGCAGCTTAAGCAATGAATGCTGGTATCTGAACTCAGATGGACCAAAGGAATAAACTCATGCTAAGTACAATTTCATTAGATAGTACCAAAGCAAAAACTTTAGGAGAGAATCCAATTGATTTTACTTAAAACACGTCTATATCTTGACAACTAATATGTATCTGGGCCAAAGACCTTTGCTCAGATGTGACTATTGCCTTTAGGGTATCGTGCCCTGGAACCTTATTTTGGGATAGCTGATAAAGAGAGAGGAGAATCAAGACTGAGGAAATAAAATGTTATTTTGTCAGTAATTATATATTTTTCTTTTTTCAGCTTCATGGTGGGTCCTGAACAACAACTAAGGCTTTCTTTAGGATTCCAATTAATGGTAAATGTTACATTTTGCATAAAACAGCATCCGTACAGTGGTCTATAGGTGCTATATAGCTATTGGACAGTGATGTAACATTGTTCATCATAGGTGCAGTCTTTTCTATTTTAAAACATGGCCCCATTCTGTATTTATTACCTTCTCTCCTAGTCATTATCTTGGTGAAATAATGTATTTTGTACAAGCTTATGTAGGACAATTATGCCCTTGCTATATTGTTAGGTATGCATTTTCAAACCGGCCAAATTGTACATAAGTGTCTTATAAAATGTTACCATTGTGACTGCAAGTACTTTACAGTGACTGTTTTTACCTTTACACCAATAAATAGCTAATGATCCAAGCTGCTATTTTGTTTTTTCAAAGAAACATGCATGAACTTGAACACACTTATTTTCATGAATTTCTACTTTTCCATTTCTAATAAAAGCTAATCTGAGAGCCCCAGGGTAAATTCTGTACTAGCAAAGAACCTCACCTAGATGAATTACATTCTTAGAGAAAGCAAAAGGAATTAGAAAAGGAAACAAGAAGGGAATTGAATATCATTTCGACATTCAAATCAGCCATCAAGACCAAATACCAAGAATGTAAAAAAGTTGTAGTTCCAAGTTAGTTCAACACTGTACTGAGCACTTAAAAATCAGTTACGAACATAAAACATGAAATTCTCTAATAGTGTCCCTTATACTATAAAAAATGTACCCTCCTTACAATATCAAGTTCCACAAGTAGGGGTGCATCTATAGAGATTTTGGGGGCCCAGTACAATAGCCGATATTTAAGGAGGCATATCGGCTGATCTGACATTCCAGTATGGTGGAAGGGAAGGGGAGAAAGAAGGGGTGTGGGGGGACAGATCAACCCCGCCCCACAGTGAGGGATGGGACAGGGGCAGGCACTGCCCAGCCAGGGGGGTGGGGGAACGCAGGATGGAGGCATGGCTCGTGGGGTGGGGGCAGCTCCTGCTGCTGCTTGCACCCCAGATCTGTGCGGCATGGGGTGGGCTGCAGCTGCGGGCTGGAGCCAGAGCCAGCACTGTGCAGGGCTTTTCATGCTGGGGGCTGGGCTCAGAGTAGCCTCCAGTGGCACTGGGGGGAGGCTGCAGCCACCCCATAGCTCTGCTTCCAGCCCTGCACCGCCACCCAATGCAACCCCAGCTGAACACCCCGCCTCCACCTGAGCTCCAGGTAAAGCTGGGGCTGTGCCAGGCAGTGGTATGGGGCTGGAAGCGGAGCTACGGTGAAATATGGGGTGGCTGCAGCTTCCTCCCAGCACTGCCAGAGCCTGCTCCAAGCCGAGCCCAGTAAAAAGAGCACAGCGCCGGCTGTACTCCGCAGCTGCAGCCTTCCCTGTGTTCCCACCCTCCCAGGGTGCCCACATGCCCCCACCCTCCTGGGGTGCAAGCAGCAGCAGGAGCTACCCCCACCCCATGAGCTGCACCTCCCTCTCATACCCCCCCTCAGCTAGGCAGTGCCTGCTCTTGCTCCCTCCCTCACCGCAGCAGAGTTAATCTGCCCCCCATATCCCTTCCTTTCCCCCCCACCTTTCCGACTTACCAGCTGGAGGCAGCTTTCCATGTTGCTGGCTCTGCTCCGTGTTGTGATGCGGCTAAGTGCAGCACGGGCATTTAATCAGCCAGATTATCAGCCCCATTCGGCCGATATCAGATATAGACAACTTTCTTTATAATCGGTACCAATCTAATATCGGGCCAATGTATTGGTGCACCTCTATCCATAAGTCATACTAGCTAAAATACTTAAGTGTCTAGGATTTCAAAATCCAAAAAAACAAGCAAACAAACAAAAAACTCCCCAAAACAAAAGACCCAAAAAACCCAATATAAAGTAATGCAGAATTACAGGAAACTATACGCTTATGTTTATGTCCTCCCCTCCTGGTATGAGGGCTTACTAGTTAATTGAGAACTGAAGTAAAATGTAGACCATGCTTTCCACTTGCAGTTTAATTACATATTGGTGCATGTTGGAGAAGTACCAATTGGCTTACTCTGAACTTTAGTATAGTGTTTTTCAAGCAATGTGCCGTGACCCTGTTTAGATGTGCAAATGCCTAAACATTATTTCACAAGATATGAACCCAGAATTTTTAACCATAGTGTCAAACACATTATGACATAGTGTATTCTTTCTGATTTCTTTGCAACAGAATCACTCAGTTTTCCATAGTGTAAAAACAAGTGAAATCTAAGACCTGGCATTTTCTGAGGAGTGCCTTAAGTCTGAAAAGGTTGAGTACTATCATGTTAGCATAGCTATATACACATACACGTGTTCAGGTTAGTGGAAAACGTATTCATCTCTAGTTATACAGAAAAGCTTGGCTACTAGTGGGATAGAAAAAGAAATCAGAGCTTCAGCAGATGATATCAGGCCCAGGAGATAACACACTTTCCTTTATCTCTATAAATGCGGTGCTGCACAACAGTGCTTGAAGACCGAAAATATTTCATCTATTTTATTTTCTATTAAATATTTGCTATTTTTTTTTCAGACAACTCTTATTGTTAAGTGTTTTAACCTTCTAGCTCTGGAAAAGTCCCTGACATTTTCTATTTTTGTTTTCACTAGATAAAAGTAATCCAATTTAGAATGAGATAGCTGGCTGCATTAGCTTGAAGTCAGGCAGAAGGCCTGGTAGAGGTTCACCTTCCAAACTAGCTGAAAATCAGAGATGTACGCCTTTTCTGATTAAGTGAGCTCTTGCTCACAAAAGCTCGTGCATCCGATTCCATTAGTCCGTAACTGTAGTTCTCAACCTTTTTAGATGCAAGGTCCCCATGGAAAATTCCATCTCAAGTTTCCCCTTGCTTTGACTCCTGAGAAATAAGAGAGCATTTCTTCTGCTGTCAGGAATGCAGAATCACTGGTCTATAATGTGCATCTCTAGTCTGCCCTCTGTCTGGTTTAGAATACAACACAAAACCTAAGTCAGAGAGAAAAATTACAGTAAATCAAACAATCTTCTTGCAAAAGCAGAAATATTCCCTGTTATGTGTTCACCAATACTCCATACAAGTACTAACTCACAACTGACAAGAATGTGAAAAAAATTGGGCAATTCAGATCAAACAGCTGTGCTTAAGATCCTGATCTCTCAAGCATGCACCGAGTACAAAACTACCTAAGGGGTCACTGTGATAGAATCTATAGCAGGGGCAGGCAATTAAATTTTGGCTGAAGGTTCGTATAAGGTGTTTTGGTGAGCTGTCAATGGCCACATAGGTAGCCCTGCCCTGACAGTTGCCCTACCTGCTGGTCACTGTCTTGGGACTAGAAGTCCCACCCCTAACCCCTGCCACCAGACATCCCTCCCCTTGCCCCCTGGGAATACTTCTTTTGGGAAGGGGATTGCCATCTTAGAACCAGAAGAAAACCAAATCATACTGCAAGTCAAACACCTACTATAACAAATTTTAATTTCATAACAACAGATATTTTTGTCATGATTTGTGTTCGCATAGTGTATATAAAGGTGATTGCATGGAGAACAGCCAGGAGATGCACAGGCAAGGGCTGCTGGGAAATAGAGTCCAGCTGTGGGCTGGATCGACCATTTTGCTTACCCCTGCCTTAGGCTAGGCAGGGGTTTGAACTCTGGTCTTCCCTTTCCTGTGGTACCTAAATTGAGGCATCCACAGGAAGGATTTGGATATGGTCTTTTAGCCCTAGGAGAAGTTAAAAATGTTATAAGACCTGGGATAGACTGAAATTGTCTTTCAACATGTATTGTGGAGCTGCTAAAGGGGAACAGCACATCTACTGCTTACCCCCAGTTATACAGAAGTTTTGTAATTGCTGTACTGGATTTTAAACAGACTTATGCAAACAGATTGCACTTGCAGAATTATTTTAATTGATATACAAGGTAACAAAAAATTACAATGATTTTCTGAAACTGCTGCTATGGCTACAGAGACCAAAAAAAAAAAGACCAATATTAGGAGAAAATCCAGGATTTTTTTTTGACATCTTTAGACTTCATAGCTTGGAAAAAGAGTAAGAAGAAAAACCTCATATGTAGCACAGAACTGTGCCAGGTTTTAGGATTAGTTCTGTTAGCAAGTTACCCATCTTCTAGTTCAACCTGAATCCTTTCTAGGAAATATAATCTGTTCTAGGAGAAGGATTAATTTCACTTTCAGGAGAGTTCTGTACATACTAATAAGATAAATAACTAAAACTAACTATATTAATACAATAAAACAAACACTAATAGTTCAATACTGTTCTTAAAGCTCGATTTATAGAGCCAAAAGTTTGCTGTATACATATACACGTCCTGATATATTCTACTTTAGAAACAGCATTAGATGCCTCTAATTATATACTACGTTTCTGGATTCTGCTGTCATTTATTACTTCTATTAACAGCAAATGAACTATCAACAACTATCCTGCCTTTCATTTAAAGAAAACAGATGTTTAATATTTTGAAAAGAGGAGCACATGTGTAGCCATAGAATACATGGGGTCATTGTGTGCCACTGTGAAGAATTACTGACGAGAAATCAAATAAATTTTAAGAGAAATTCACCAGATACAGATCAAATTACATACACGTTTAAAAATTGTTAGACACCATTTGTCATTCATTCATTTGTTAATGAGAATCAGAAAGTTTACAGGCAAATTTTGACTCAAGTATTGGTTCAAAACAGGTAGTTCATAACTTCAGACAAAAAGGTGAGGTTAGGTCAAAGAAGGCTGGCTGAAATAAATGTCTTGTTTTCTTTTCTTTTTCTAAAAGAAGGACCAAGTTTACATGCATTGTAATCTGTAGTTCAACAGATTATAATTAAATTAAGGTCCAGATATTTTAAGGCATTTAGGTACCTAAAGTGGCCTTTAGTCCAGTTCATATGTAGTTGTATAAAATCTGGATTTTTGATCTTCAAAAAGGACCTGTCATTTTTTGCACAAATAAAAAGTTGTTTTCCTGTAAGACAAACAGACCTCAAAATTACTGCAAAGTTATAAAATAATCTAAACATTCATTTACTAGTTTTATTTAAAGTTTTATTAGTATTTTATGATAATTCAGAGAAATGTAAACATGCAGGATCGTAAAGAAATTACAGGTTAATTAAATACCTTTTAAAAATGTTAGTCATTTGCCGTTTTAAGCATGCAGTTTGAGCTGCCTGACAACAAACAGATTTCCAGAAGCAACAATCAAGCTGATGAGTACTGTGTGTGGATCCAGAAAAGTAATCTAAATTAAGGTAGCCAATATGAATATTTTAAAACAGCTGTTACTGCACAGTCCTAAGTATCTAGCACTTTTCACAGAGGCAAAAAAGTACCAGTAAATTCCACCACTGATAAACATGTGCTCCAGGAACTCCAGGTCACATATGCATTTTGCTAGCGTAAATTTGATTGGCATGTGCACCTTGTCCATCTTTGTGCCTTATACCGAGTAGTGTATGCGTCACTGTCGTTCCTTCTCCACTGCAGCTTCCATAGTCACATACTGGAATGCACGAAGGAGCAACATTCCCCTGGATGAACTTCTAAGGCAGTGAACTAATTTAGGAGACAGGTGCTGCTGAGATAGTTTTATTCACTTCCAACTGAAGAACTGCCAGGCCAATAAAGGTATCAACCCAGAAGACCCCCCCACCATCACACAGAATGTCAAGATTTGGAATCCTATGCATACATCTCAAGAACAAGGATATATTATGAGACTACTTTAACTCTTAGCTGGTGAAGGAAATTCTATGACCCAATAATATGATCTCTTCAAATCCACTTTGTCTTTGGTTAGGAGGCAGAGCAGGCTTCATTCTTTCTGTAAGCTAAACTAAACCTTGCACAAGAGGCTGCAACCTCTTGAGATACAAACCAAAAGCCCCACAACAACAAAAAAGGAGGCTTGAATACTTTAATTTGAATGGGACTTTCATCACCTCAGGCCTTAGATAAGCCTAAAAATAAATACATTACCTTGTAAAATACCATTTCAACTAGTATTTGAGAGAGAAGGACAGGGAAAGAGAGAACGTCATGTTGTTTTATATCAGAGGATGCCCATATATAGCAATCAAAACACACACCTTCAACCTTGTCTTCATGGACCCCAATTCTTGTAGCGCAGGGGTGTCAAACATAAGGCCCATGGGGTACAGAGTTCTGCTGGGGATGCTTCTCAGTGGAGTGAGCAATGGCTGCATTAGCCCATGTGGCTCCCCAACACTGTTCACTCTGCTGCCGCTTGCCCCGGTACTAGAGGTAGATCCAGATCTGTCCAGTGAGAAGCCACGTAGTCCACATTCAGCCCAGGGAGCCAAGTGCATTTGACATCCCTGCACAAGACAGTAATTTAGAAATGCTGCAGTTGGCTGGAAGGTACACCTCCAATAAATAAAAAGGACAGAGGTGGTAGGTGTTTGACCATGGGAGGGAAGGGAGTTACAGCCACCCCCTGAAATTAGAAACAGTCATGAAGACTAGCTCTTTTCAAAATCATACATAATCATGGAGACCAGTCTTTAGCAGTAGCTACAGTTTTAACTCTAGTTAAGTAGGAAAAGGAAGGCAAGTCAGCTGAAGATTATGCTCTGTCCCTGTTGTATGCAGTTATATCTGTAAATTCTTCATTCTGACTTTCAAAAATAGAAACAGGTATATATGTGAGAAAATATGGAAATTTCCAATTCAGACATATGGTAGTGGCAAAACTTTGCTACAAATGGAACAAACTGCCAGCCTGTACTCTAAGGAGATATTCTTAAACAAACAAAACTCTTAAGGGTAATTTATAAAAGACATAAGGTAAGCCACAGAGTTCAGAGTGGAGTCTTGGAAGCGACTAGCAAGAAGGAAAAAAACCCCCACCAACTTGAAAGTACACTGAGAGTAAATCAGTTTATGCTGAATCAGTCTGCAATTTCACTAATGACAGGAGAGCTGCAATTCCAATATTCATCTAAGCAAATAAGCTCTAAGATAAAAAAAAAAAAAAAAAAAAATCAACTTCCAAGATCAAATACAGAAACTAGTTTGGTAATATTTCTTGCAGTTTTACCTATTGTATGTAGTTTAGCTTTCAGAAAAGTGAAGTATTACTGAAATAACTTGCAGCTGGAACAAGGAATTTTTATAGTATGACTGGCAAGCTAGTATGAAATAGTGGTATCATCATTGGAACTCTTGCATATCCAGTGTCTACTTGTGCAACATTTAATGCAAGATCACATCATAGGACCTCAAGCATTTGCTTACCCCCCCCACCTTTTTAGGAACAGAAGGATCTTGTTTGCTCCACTGAAAAGTTACCATATTTTTTCAACTACAACACAACCCCACAATAATTAGACTCTATATATGGAAAATGTATACATTTGTTATAATTTTCCAGCTACAGAATCTAATTATTGGAAGTCTGCCTTGACTTTGTCCTCCACCAATGGCTACAGCAGGGAAAACAAATCTGGAGGGGAGTGAGGTCAGATAGCCTACTTCCCCTTTTCCCCCCTGCAGTCCTTTCCCCCTACTTTCTACTGTCAGACCCTACTTCCTTGAACACATGGAACTGAGGAGTAAATTTAAGAGCACTGACCTTGAATAAACATAATTTAACATATGGTCAAATTACTACAGGTACCCATAGACTCAGTTCATCCAGAATCAATGCATTTTACCTTTCTTGCAATGCTGCAACATTTAGCGCAGGTACTCCACAAACATGCTTTTAAGCAACACTTTTGCACCGACTTTATATAAAAGTAGAAACTATTTTTGGGGGGGAAATGTTTTTGTATCCCAGGTTAAATTAGCCAAATTAGATCCAAATCCTTTTGCTTGAGCAACACTCAAACATCATGTGCGACTCTGCAAATGGCAAGTATCCTCCACCCCAGATTTTTCAGCGTGGGTCTTCAGATGCTCCCAAATCCATCGGCAGGCATCCTACATGCAAGTGCAAGCCTGGAGCCTTGGGGTTCAGATGCCTGCAAGTCTCACTTGCCCTTAACCAAAAGCCACAGAAGCAAGCTAGGGAGAAGTCCCCCATTCCCATAAACTAGGTGTGTGGCTAAGATCCTCCAGCTGAAAGCTGGCTATGGGTAGCTAATAATAAGACTGGTAGGGCATCCTGTCTGCAGTGCATTGGACAGGGGTGTACCTCCCACTACACAATGCCATTTAAATCCATCTTGGTTCTGGTAAAGGACAAGTGCAACAACTACACTCGATCTTATAAAGTACAAGCTTTTTTTTTTTTTGGAAATGTTTTTGTTAGCCAGGTAAGTTCCAAATCCTAATTAGTCGGATACTTTCTAAATCCTTTTGATAATTCAAAAACCATATGTGGCCCTACTACCAGCAGATCCATGGAGCTTCCAGCCCTGAATTCTGCAAGTTGATACTTTACCACTGGCCAATCTGATTTAGAGAGGTGGCAAAAAACCAACAAACAAAAACAAACAAACAAAAAAACCTACTTGGAACCAGTGCCACTGACCGCCATTCTTGTGTATTAGTTCCCAAATGAAGAACTCCATTTCCCAAACTCTGAGGAATATGATTCATTACATACATGACAGCATGAACTGCCCCTAAGTAAAATCACATTACATTTTCTAAGTTTATTTTTCAAAATATGAGAGGGAGGAATTGCATTTCCCTACTGTGTATAGTTTAATGAGGATTTAAACCTGATGGCTAAAAAGAGATGTGAATAAATTAACATTACTGCAGCTAATTATATCTTGAGTAGAGCCAGAACTAAATAGTTTTCAAGAGAAGATTTTCTATGAGAAATGTCTATTTTTGGAAACTAAAGAGTTTATGAATCAGCCCATGACTAGGACTTGTCAAGGCTAAAGATATGATTAAACTGTCAGTTGCAAAAAAAAAGGATCAATAATTACTCTTCAAAATCTGACTGTCATTTTTAGATACAGAAGGACAATCTAGCTCAAATATAGGCACTAATCTGAGAAATAAATTAGGGCAAGTTTATCCAACTGGCAGCCCCTGGGCCACATGCAGCCTGTGAGCAGTTAAGTTGCTGCCCTCAGGCCCCTGCTGCACCACTGCTTCACCTATTGCTCTGACTGTGATAGCAGCCAGAGTTTCCAGGTTTCCCTATCCCTCCTCTAAGCAAGGCTTCCTGCCTGTGTCCCAGGGGTTGGGACAATGCAATCCAGTGCAGACTGAAGGTGATTCTAAGCCATGTGGGGAGATCATATCTGCACAAGGCAATTGTAGATGGGGAGCCTGGTGCACTAGTGGGGGTGGAGGGATGCCCACAAGAGCAGGTGTTGTAGCAGAGAGGATGGGAAGGGATCATGCTCACATGGTACAGCAGGAAAGCAAGGAGGGAGGTTGGACAGATGCTTCATGTGGACCATCATCCACATGGACTGGTGGCCTGTGGCTTGACTGCTACAGCCTGTGAACCCCAGGGGCTTAGAAGTAGGATAGCCCTGAATTAAGGTATTCCCACCAAGGGACAGGATATCCAACAACAATAAGTAAAGACTAATGCTTTAATAAGGGGGTCCCCTATGGTTCAGTGGTAGAATTCTTGTCTGCCACACAGGAGACCTAGGTTCAATTCCAAGACAAAATACAGCCATGGAGGACCCAAAGGTCTGGACCCAGTCTGCCCTTTGAATTGTTTCAGTGGCTTGAAGGTGGGGGGATGGAAGGTCTGGACAGCCTCCGCTCCTTCAAAAACTCCTTCCTAGGCATATATATCAAAGGTCTGGGTGACCTCTCATGCATACACCATGATCTGGAAGGATCAAAGGTTGCCAAACCAAATAAACTAATGCTTTAATGTTGAGAACACAGTTAGTGCATTAAATGGGTATGCATGGAACTATGTAGATGGACATTTTTTTTTCTGCACAAGATCTCTCATCTGAGTAGACAAGCCTTAAAACCAGGTTGTAAAAAAGAAAAATGAAGATAAGTTATTAGACATAAATCTACTGGATAGCAAAGGCTGCTGGCAGATTCCAAAAGAAAACAGAGGGTGGTCATTTGCCTGTACAAGGGGAAAAATAATTAAAATCAAAACTGGACATTTGATACCTCTATACTTCTTCAAAGGCTAATTTCCATAAATACTATGTAGTTAAAAGAAATTTAAGATAGGTTCTTAGGGTCAATGACTGTAAACTGGCTCCACCTGAAAGTGCCTGTGTGGAAAATAGCATTAAGCATATTTTGAGATGGGATGCAGAATGCATGCAAAAGATAAACAGTGTACAGTGCTGGACAGTGGGTGCTGACCATAGCCCACAGCCTGACACACTGCTTTGGATATTACCTCTCAAGTTTATGAGGTGGAAGTCTGAGCTGCTGTGAAAATCCCTTCTAAGTACATGCTGTCTAGAAAAGGAAGCTTCTAGCACTTGAGGTGTCAAACTGAAACGTGGCAATACTCAGTCCACTAGCACAGCTTTCCAGAGAGGAAGCCCTCATGTACCAATGGCTTTCCAAACAATGGCTCACAGCTATGTTGGGCCTAGCTCCCTTACCAATCAAACCAATAAAGGCTGTATTAATTTAATGTGGGAATGGCACAGCATCAAGGAAACAGTCTTAAAAAGTTACTCAGTCTCAAGATAGAAGATGCAGATGTTACAATCTTAATGGACATTCCCACAAAAGTTTCCCAGCGCATCACTGAAGACAGGTTTCCTGACCAAGTCAGGAAGCACATCCAACAAAGCATTGCTTTAGGCTACTACCGAGTGTGGTAACAAACACAACCCTTTGAGCAGCCAACCATTACAGTTTCAGCATATAGATTCTCATTGTTATGTCCTAGCAGTATACACAGTATACACATTCTTTGACTTGGAAGAGGACTGGTACTTGCTGCACCTCAATTACAAAGGAAACTAAACTGACTTAAGAGCAGGGCTGTCCAATGGGTGGCCTGTGGGCTGCATGGTTGACACACAACTCTCAGGCTCCCACCTGGCCACTGCTGCTGTTACTGCTCTGGCTGAGGCAGCTGCTGGGATCTTGGGGTTCCCACTCCCTCCTCTGGCCTCCACTGTTTGACCCAACCCGAGAGAGAGGGAAGAAGTGGGGCAGCTCAACACAGCCCACAGCGCTGGGTGGGGGCATTGCCCAGAGTGCCTGTGCAGCATAGTGCAGTGGGAGAGCCCACAGCCAGGCACCCAAAGGTGAGGTAGGATGCTGCATGCACTGCAGCAAGGGGGGCCAGCCCATGTGCTGCAGGAGCATCCATGTACAGTGAGAGGAAGGGGAAGCACTTGCACACATACAGCATGTAACCTGGGGATCTGTGGACCCTACGGCTTGCAGATGCCACTGGCGCAGCCCATGCAGCATTCTAAACTCCTGGCTGCTTAGAAGTTGTACAGCCCTGCTTCAGAGGATGCAAATCATTTTTTTCCCCTCTTGTACTTTTGGACAAATACATTTAATAGCACAAGATTTCTCCATATTTTGTTACGCCTCCTGTTGTCCACTTTTCCCTCAAACACTGAATCCCCTCCATATATACACAAGAACACTAGCTAAACTAGAGCAGATATTAGCGTAGCTGGAATTAAGACCCTGAATGCCCTCAGCTCACAATCTGTGAGCTGCACCGAGACCATTCAACTGATGGGCTTTCACAATTCAACTGTGTACTTTTTTATTTTTTAACTAGTACATGGTGGCAGAGACACTGCTATCAGTATTTAAAGGTGAATTAACTACAGGCATCAATCTACACAGACATCGAAGTGTTATAGCAAGGCATTAAAGGCACATCTATACCACTCACTGCAGCTGGCAGCACTGTGCTAAAACATGCCATGTACACTACACAACTGCCCACATCAAAAGCAGTCTAGTTGCATTAGTGCACTAACTGCCTCTACCTCCTGTGATAAACTGATAGTTAACCCCTCTCCCCCTCACCAGCAGCACAAAAACTGCCATACTACCCTCAATTCAACAGGTAGTGCACACAGAACAGTCCAGACTTTCAGCATGGCACCATATAGCACAGGGGTGGGCAATTATTTCAGGCAGAGGGCTGCTTACTGAGTTTTGGCAAGCCATCAAGGACTGCATGACAAGCAGTCAGGGGCAGATAAACATTAATTTTCTAAATTTTTTAGGGGTCCCATGGGCCAGATAGAATGGTCTGGCAGGCTGCATCTGGCCCACAGGCCGTATTTTGCTGTATTTTGCCCACCCCTGCCATAGCAGGTAAGTGAGCAGCGTAGATTTTGGGGCTCTCTGAAGCACTCTGCTTCGACTTCTGTTCTGATGGAACAGCATTTCATTTCAAGTTCTGCTTCGTTTTGAAAGCACTGTTCTGTTCCATTTCACTGAACCAGTTTTGCTGTTTTGACATTTCACCCATAGGCTATAATGGGGAAGCACAAAAAAGCCTATACCTTTGTCATTTCTTGCCTGATTCCAATGAAACTTGCAGGGGTGGTAGCTGCTTCTGAGGGCATGAAGCCTGCCAAGTTTCAAGATTGGTGCAGGGGTTTCTAGGAAACTGAACCTCAGGCTGCTGACAAGCAGGAGCTGGGGAGCAGGAGCAGCATCCTATGATCCGGCAGGCAGATCAGGGCCCGCACTCCCAGGAGGAGTCCAGCAGAGCCCCCACAGCCCTCCCGGGAGTGCGGGCAAGCCCCCAGTCTGCCTGCCAGATCACAGGTCACTGCTCCTGCCACTATGGACCCAGCGCTGGAGAATTCAGCCTAGCTGGGGGAAGCACCTCCTGCAGCCAGGCTCAGTTCACAGCGGCTAGCAGCGCTGGAGAACTCGGTGCAGTTGCAGGGGAAGCACCTCCTTCAGTCTAGTCAAGTTCCCAGCAGCTTGCAGTGCTGGGGGAAGTCACCATTAAAACCAAACATGCTGGACAGACAACAGCAGAAAATTATGCTACCAGTTCATGTACTTTTACTACACCAACCTTTGTTGCATCAGACTCCTTGTGACAGTTTGGGAGACCATTCGGACTTGAAACCTAAACCATTTAAACATAGCCATGTTTTCAGGAGACATTTGGGGAAAAACTAAGAAGTACTGTGGGTATTTGAGCTATGTTTTCAAATTGCTATGGCAATACATGCATGCACACAGACAAGACAATGCAGATAATGAATTTTGAGAATTCTAAGTGAAAGTAAAGCATCTAGATTGCCTTGTTGCTTTTCATAAGTGTGTGTGGGGAATTTTTAGTGTGAGTAATGGGGGTGGGGGAACCACCCTCAGACACCTTCTGATCAAACGTAGTCTTGGATATTCAACCTCTGTCTCCATTTTAAAATTGTCAGCCAAGAAAAGATCAAGTAGGAGTACATTAAGGTACAAAGCTAAATATTGACAGGTTATACATCTATTAAAAAAGCATGCCAAAAGTTATGGGACTAAAGGAAACAAGTACAGGAAGTTACATTAGTGAAAACACACAAGCATAAATCATACCATAACTGGAAACACAAGGAATATCACAATTATACAAATTAATTAGTTCATAATAGAACTTTAGTACTTTAGAAGTATAAAAGCAGGAACAAAAAGTCAAGAAAAATTTCTTGATGGCAGAGATTCATCTTTGTATAACACTTGTTAAAAAGAGATACCTATCCTGACTGGAGACTTTTATATGCTACTATAAAGTTATAACCACTATCTGTTTTTGGGTAAAGTACATGAATCTCAAAATAGATTTAAAAACAATAAAATTTGTTCTAAGCAACCATGATGGTTGGCACTCTGCAAAAGTGTCTCTCACAGCTTAATTTAAGTGGTAAAAATATACTTACTGGTTTTTCAAGAACAACCGGATGATCAGGAAGGAAGTCTGGCTTCTTCTGTGAGTGCGAAACACTCGCAAGCTTTAAGAGGAAGTCTCTACTGTATTGAATTCTTTCTGTAAACATACATAGGTATACAAATAATTAAGTTATCTGAACATCTATTAATAATTCTGCATTTACTAATGTGAATGTTTGACATAGCTTTTATAAAAAGGTGCCAAAAGGATTGTCATTGTGAATAATGTTTCAATCCCTCTTAAAATAACAATTAGAAATACCCCAAGATAACCAGCTTTTCAAAGAACAATGCAGAGCTATAGATGTTTAATGGTTCAAATCTAAAATAAATGTGGCGTGTAGCAGTCCCAGGTCTTGTATTGGGGTGAATTTATGAGAGTGTTCACTAACAAAATAAAAAGACCAATCCAGAATTGGCTAACTATCCATTACACAAGTAGAGAGAGGTAGTTAGCTACGTTAATCTGAAGTTAGGTAAAAAGCAGGGCAGTGTAGCATGTGGACAGACTCATTCATGGAGAGGCATGAGCTTTTGTAGGCTATAGCCTATTTCATCAGATACTCTGAATGGACTTGCAAAGAGTGTGGGTCCTACTAAAAATAAAATGCTGGGCCCCCCCAGAAGGGAAATAGCATGAAGGGCACCTAAGATGGCTCTCACCTCTGCCCCTTGCCACTGATTAGCTGAGGGTGGCAAGGGGTGGGGCCACATGATGGGCAGCCCTTGCAACGAGTCAGCAGCAAGGGTAACTGGGGCCCCTTGGCCAGAAGCATAGGGGGAGGGGGGCTGCCAGGATCGGCCCATAAAAGTGGTGGCCAGCCCTGTAATCTCCCCACAAAATTGACTGGCTCCCTGCTTGAGTTGGGTGAACCCCTAATTATGAATGGAATGAATAAAATCATGGAGGTAAATGGAAAAATGGATGGAATTGCAACATGGGTCTATCAAAGGAAGATCATGCCAGATTAATTTGATATTTCTTAGAAAAAATACATTTAGAATATTCAATCTAACCAGTAAGCATTTGGTATGGTGCCAAATAAGGATTATGGTAATTAAGATGGAGATTACTGAATAAATTACTATAAAGTGGGTAAGGAATACTGTAATGCAGGCAGAAGACTAAGAGGATGATCAAAAAAAAATGGACAGCAGCCATGCCCACATGAGCTAGTAATGAGCTACTGCACAGTCAGTGTCACCTAAAAGCCATTTGGCAACACTACTGCACCATTACTGTGCACTCATTTAGTATTTGTTTATACAAGCACTAAATGATTGCACAGTCGGTGTCTCATGTAGACACAGCCAGCCAATATCTATCTTAATGAGGTGAGGCTAAAAAAAACCTTGGCCTGTTTAGCTATTGGTAGGGGAATATAGTTATGCTATAAATAAGAGATAAATATCAGAGAGGGTAAAAACGTATTTACACCAGATGACAATGTTAATACAAGACCAAATTGCCAAAAGTGAGTTTTGTTTAGAAATAAAAAGGTTTCAAAACAGAAAAATAAGGTTCTAAAACAGCTTTCCAATAAGAACAGTAGGGGCAAACAACACAGAACACAAAGGCTGAACTTGATCATTTTATAAAAAAAAAAAAATAATTGCAGGCAATCATGTACAATAGTAAGATACTCTTCAACTCAGACTTATTCTAGACCTGCATTTCTAGGTACTGGTCAAGCATGCCAGGAGATCCATATCAGTGTAGCTGTACTATTACACACACACCACTTCCAGAGTCTTGATGTATATTATTATTACATTAAAATACCAAATTGATGAGACTTTTCACATCATTCCTGATTTGGAAGGAAGCCATCACTCCATGAAGCAGATGCCAGTATTTGAAACAAAAATATGTAATTCACAACTCCTTAGAATTAATATTTTCGCTCCATCTTACAAGTCAGTAATTCAAACACTGATCTGAGCTTACCTTTTTTAGATTCAACCTCATGCTGTTCTGCATGATTACTTTCAATCATTCCAGGAGACTCACACCACTGGAGAAAAAAAGTGAAGAGAAGAGATACAAATTATTCAAAGTTTTAGAAGCATTTCACATAAAATGCATTATATGAAGATCTGGTGTTCTCTCACAAAATGCAAGGATACGCTATTCAAAGTAAAGCTGATATTGAAATTAATTATGGCAAAGTCAAGTTTACATCTACTGTTACATATGAGCAGTCTCAAGCAAACAATAATTTTCCATGCTGTATAACAGCTAGAGGAAAAACTAGACAAGCAATTCATTTTCTAATGGAATTCAAGCAATGAGGTTTATGCAAACAGAAGAACAGTTTTGTATAAGTAGAACTGGGCCAGCATCTGCACCGGTGACTTTTTTAAACTATAGTCAGGAGTGGAGATGTACCAATGGTTACCACCAGCAGAATCTGTAGCACATACCTAACTGAACAAGAGCCAGAAGAAGGGTGAATTGCAGTTACAAACTTTGCAAACAGATAACCTTGAATGGCTTATTTCGACTCACACAACCTTAGCGACTACATCCTACATGCAGGCTGCTAACTGACATTCATTTAAGGGATGATGGGATCTGACCTAACAGGTGTGCTTCTGCTATGCATGTAGCATGGCAGAATGGGCAATTTTGGGATCAGACCCAAATCACGCCATACTTGCCAGCACTGGGGTAGACTGGGATTTTGATCCTGGTCTCTCCCTGCGCTGGCAAGTTAAAGGCCAGGTGCCTGATAATCTGCTGACTGTCAACTCAGCCGGGGGAATAACACCAGGTTGACAAATAGCTGATTGTTAGCCCAGCAGGGACCACACTAGGGCTAGTTCCAGACTCTTGTGCAATCCCAGGCCCAGCCAATTAACCCAGCCCAACACACAGTTTAAAGTCCCTCTGCTCCCTGTGCTGATGTCCAATTTGAGCTGCAATAATTCAGAATGCATTATTCCTAAACTATCCCACAGTTATCCAGTCTCTTCTTGGAAATCTTCAACTTCCTGGACAACTTGTAAGACCATCCAAAAGGACAGAGTTAGGATGTTTTTCCTGTGATTTAATCCATCACTTCTACTGCAATTTTAACCCATTGCTTCACAGCCTACCTTCTGTAGCAGGGGAGAATGGTTCCTACTTCTCTTTATGGCAAATTCTTAAAGATTTGAAAACTGTTGTCATTACTCCCACTTTCCTTTACCTCTCTTTGAAAAATGAACGCCTACACAGATGGCATAATTAATGCGTCAACTGTACCATAAATTGCAACATAACACATTTTTAACCAATTTATAGTGCAATAAAATGGCAAACCAGCCACAGAGATGTTCTACATACAATGAAGAACATCTTTACGGCTGGTTTGCATGGAACCTTAAATTTAAAAAATGGCATGAATCCCAGATCTAGGGCTGCCTTGGTCTGGATGCCAACATTCACCTGAAAACCAGGCCCTGAATATTTGCAGTCTTCTGTGCAGCCTGGGCACAGAGTTGAGAGGGGATCAAAGCAGGGAGAGGTGGAACTGTTGGCGGAGATGAGGGATTGACAGCTCACAGTAGTCAGGCTATAAGGATCCAACATGCTACTCTAAAAGGTTGCCTAGGGCACAGAAATTATGACACCAGCCTAGCAAGAAGGGGCAAAAGCAAAAGCCACAAAAAACAGCATACATACATTTTACTGAAGCTGCTGGCACCCTTCTGGTTATGCGATAGTAAGCAAAGGAACAAACAGAACACTGCTAGCTCAAGATCAAAGGAGAACCAAAGTACCTCTCTACCTATCTTCCCAAGTCACATTTTGCCTCATTTGTCCCTCAGAATGGAAAGTAAATACTATTTTCCAACAAATACAATAATGTGGTTCTGAATTCAGGAGGCACAGAAAAATATTTGCTTGACCACCATTTTAGATGCATATGGGGAGAAATTTTAATCCAGATTTTGTGATGTTTGCTGCCTCAAATGTACTGAGTACATTTCTACATGAAAAGGAATGCAAGAACTCCTGCCACTGCTTATTAAGTGCAAAATATGGAAAAAATGAGCAAGATAAATGAGCATTTGTTATCCATATGTAGTTGAGGATTAACAGAACAAGCTACTGGAGATAAACTTTCTGAAGCTTAAAGAAAAGTCATATTTGAAAGTCACTGTTACCTCTTATGGAGATGCGTTTTTCAGGCCTTAGTGCACATGTACCAAGAACATACAAAATTTCATTTCAACATTTCAAGTACAGCTCTTAACAATCAAATGAAAGAACAAGACTCACTGTGAAGAGCTTACGCTTACAACTGAATAATCTCATGGCACGTTTCTGTGTCAATTTGTGGTATTCTTTTATCAGTTCTTCATAGATTTAGCAATTTACCATTGTTTTTATTGTATTCAGTTAATTAGATGCTTACCCAACTACTGTCACTACGTAAGCATACTTGACTGTCGCATGCAAGTTCAGTTTCAAAGTTGAAATTAATAGTTGAAGCTGTTGGAACAAGAATAATAGTAAGCAAAAAGTCGACTGTCCATTTAGAACACTATCTTAAAGACATTTGTGTGCAAATACCCAGTAGCAAAGCCAAACAACAAAAAAAGATCCAAATGCTTTGTTTCATATTAGTTACCATACAGGTGTTTCACCTAGTTAAGCACCAGATAAACAGGTCCCATTTCTTTCAATATGTTTGCCATGTAATGCTTTTATTCAGCTGCTGTCCACAGTAACATTTCAGCTTTTATCCCAAGCCAATGCAATAATTCTATTTATTATTTGCATTATCATAGCAACTGGTTGCCTAATCATAAATCAGGAATCAACTAGGTGTTGTAGACCAGTGGTTCCCAACCTTTTTTTTTTTTTCTTTTTTTCACCTCAGCCTGGCAGGAGTGGGATGGGATGTGTGGAGCTGGATGCCTCCCTCCCTCCCTGGGTTCCCCTGCTGCCCGGCTTTAACCCCAATAGCTCAGCAGTGACCCCAGAAGCTGCTCACCTGAGTGGACAGACGGGGGTGCAAGCAGGGGTTTCATGTCACAACCCAGCCGCCTACCTGCCGCAGCCTGGTACCGGGCCGCGGTCCAGTGGTTGGGAATTTCTGCATGTAGCCCCTGATGCAGTTGGCAGCAGCAGGTGTCAGGCCCTTAGGGCACTCCTGACCCACTGCAAGCAGAGTCCCCTAGCAGATCGTGGCTCCATCTGAATCCCTGGAGCAGCACATGCAGCCCAGAGCACCCCCAGCCCGGCCTACTGGCATGCGCCTTCAATCCAAACCAGGCCGGCTCTATACCAGCATATAGGGCTCCCAGTACAATAGTGTGTGGCTCACACCTATGGGGCCAGACTGGCTCTGTGCCTCCATGTGGGGCTTTCAGCACTCCAGCAGGAAGCCCCATGTGGAGGCACAGAGCCCATCCGGCCCAATAGCACATGACTCCCGGTCTGCATGCCATCAAGCCAGGCAGGCTCCATGCTTCTACATGCCACTCTCCACTGGAGTGCTGTAAACCCCACATGGAGGCATGGAGTCAACCCAGCCTGGCCTGATGGTATGCAGCTCTTACCTGTACTGCAGGGAGCCATGTGCTGGGATGGAACCAGCCCAACCAGTGGGCTGGCTCTATGCTGCCACATGCAGTTCCTGGGATTCAGCCAGAGCCATGCACCACCAGGGGCCTGCCTGCTGTGGGCCAGAAGCACCTTGAGGGCCTGCCACCTGCTGCTCCCACCAGTGACGAAGGCTGTGTGCAGGGGGCAGGCATCCGGCAGGAGGGCCCACAAACCTCACACCCCACCCACACTTCCACATACCCAACCCCCTATACATGCTCCCAGCCCCCACCCACAAACCCCACACACTCCTTCAGAACCCCAACAAAAACTCCACATACCCTGACAAACCTGCCCCGCCACACACACAATATACAAGAGTAAGACTTATTTTGAGCTATTATGCAATCAGTTCTATATACACTACACAAATGCACAGAATCAGGCTAAAAATATTTTTTGCAATGAAATTTAAGTATGTTATAGTAGATATACTGTGGAATACATCTACTATAACACAGGAATACTGTGTTCAGTTTTGGGGCCCCCAATACAGAAAAGATGTGGACAAATTGGAGAGTCCAGCAGAGGGCAACGAAAATGGTTAGGAGGCTGGGGGACATGACTTATGAGGACAGGTTGAGGGAACTGGGCTTATTTAGTCTGAAGAAGAAAAGACTGAGAGGGGACTGAATAGCAGCCTTCAACTAACCTGAGGTTTGAAAAAGGATGGATCTATACTGTTTTCAGTGATGACAGAACAAGGAGCAATGGTCTCAAGTTGCAGCCCAGAAAGTTTAGCTTAGATATTAGGAAGAATTTCCTCACTAGGAGGGCAGTAAAACACAGGAATAGGTTACCCAGAGAGGTGGTGGAATCTCCATCCTCTGAGGTTTTTAAGACCTGACTAGACAAAACTTTGGCTGGGATGATCTAGTTGGGGATGGTCCTGCTTTGAGCCAAGGGAGTTGACTAGATGACCACCTGAGGTCCCTTCCAACCCTAATTTTCTATGATTCTATGTTTGATTTGGGGGGTTTTTCTGGTTCTAAGATGGCCCTCCCAAAAGGAGTACTTCTGATGGCAGAGGTCAGGGGTGAGACTTCCAGTCCCAAAATGGCAATCACGGGGCAGGGCACTTGTCAAGGGGCGGGACTACCCTTGCATCCCTCAACAGATCACCAAAAGTCATTAAAAGGCCCTCCAGCTGAAATAACTGCCCACCCCGAGCTAAGATATCTCTTGACTTTCTCCAAGAGTGGGGTGCCAAGGGTATTGGAAGTATCCAGCAAGCCTCTATGCATACGTCTGCACAGAACCCTAATTAAACGAGAGATGTTCCCCCATCATCCATTGATAAACTGATGTGCGAGCCATTAGCTAGACTGACTCAAAGAAATGACAGTTTGTGGGATTTTAAAGCAGTAGCTTCAAGTTCTGAGTTATTTTGTTGTTTTGCCACATTCCCTGTGTTAAGTTAAAAGCAAATCTTTTCATGAGACGTTCCAAACAAGCATAAAGAAAAGAATATATTATTTTATGGAGAATTTCTTCAGACAGTCTGAAAAGTCATGCTGCTCACAATGCAGAGCTTTAAAATTCCTCAGTGGGGGAGCTGTACAAACTTTTGTATACCCCACTAACTACTCAAACTCATTGATCTAAAAAGACATCTTTGCTATATACTGTCCCAGGCAATTTGGCATCTTTCTTCCACTGAGTCTAAAAATCAAATCTTTTGAAGGAGAGTTTCAAGCACATAGTTTAACTATGCAGTGGGGAAATACCTTACTTACTTTAACATGGCCTTTGTATATTTTCAGCTGCAGGATAATTAGTAGCGCACATCTCAGATTAAGGAACGCTATGTAAATGAATTTCAGCTGGCTCCTAAATGCAAGTATTAGCCTCAGATTCCATAAGAAGATAGGCTGAGCAGAAGTTCATATGTAGGCAGACAGGGATTAGTGGGAGACAATGCAGTATTCTGACCTCAGAACTACACAGATAGCCTTGGAGAATTCTAAAATGGACTTTAAGAGTGAATCAAAAAACTCCCACCTAAATCCTTGAGTGCCCAAGGCTCTGTAGACACGCAATAAATTTAAGTTTTCAGCAGTAAAAACATGTGCCACTACTACATATGCACAAAAAGCTCAGCACTTGCTTCATATTTAACCCGGATGAAGATTTACAAAGCATGTTTTCCTGAGACAAAGTTCATCACAGCCCAAATTTGTCAACCATGCTCAACAAACACCTACCACACACTACCAATTTCAGCACAGAACGCAGCAGTCCTGCCACTTTTATTTAAGACCATGACCAGAGAACAACAGCTTAGAACCTAGGATGCTCATACAGGAAGTGAGACAAGATTCTAGGCCCTTATCAGTTTATGAGGGTTCAAATATATATTTTCTGCCTCTCAGAAGATTTCATAGACATTAGGGCTAGAAGGGACCTCGAGAGATCATTGAGTCCAGCCCCCTGCCCAAAGGGCAGGAAGTCAGCTGGGGTCATAGGATCCCAGCAAGATAA
>NW_017728886.1:227550682-227552264 GCF_001723895.1 Crocodylus porosus
TCCCACCGTTGTATCCCCTGTGCCGAATTCCCCACGAATTTTTACTCAGAGGGTCTCTAGCTGTCCATGCTGGTCGCCAACATCAGCTTGCAGGGACATGTAGCTTTCCTTCACATAGAGAGCTACACCCCCGCCCCAACCATCAAGCTAGAAGCAAAGCTATGACAGAATGGAGAGTATGCCGTTCTGTTGAAATTATGGCAAAGCATAGTAAAGAATGCAAGACTCATGGGGCTAAAAAGTGCAAGGAGGACTATGCCAAATCTAAAAAGGGCACTCTTATGTGAGGTAGAGATCTGGATTACAGTGCCTGCTCCCAATAATGTTTATTTCATCTAATAGATGTTCAATAAAAAATGCATAGGTAGCCTTGTATGGGGGTTCAGCTACAACAAAACAGGGCAGGGTAACAAAAGTGTCACCAAGCCTAGCCTATAGCCTTGTGGCTAAGGAACTCTCCTGCAAAGCGAAAGATAGATTTGAAACCCCTCTGGCTAAGGAAAGAGAGACTTGGCTGTTAGGTCTACTTCATGGACAAATACTTTTTAAACTACAGCCCAGCTTCTATAACCATTGCCTCTTTTTCAGGACCCATGTTTCAAATCAACAAGTAGGACTAAAGTCCAAGTCCAGTGAATGCCAGTCTTATGTAGGCACTTGTCTCAGGGCAGATGTACCTTTCTTTTCAATGTTTCCTATTGATTAATTTTGGCATTTTCTAGCTCAGTGCATTTCCCTTCCTATCTTCCCAACTTTCTCTGTGCATGGTATAGAAATGTAATATCCAAGTTTGGTGTTAAAGTGTTTTGTTCCAGGAGCTGGGTGTCTAAGAGTTCGGCATGACAATGCTCTATGTCAACACACTCAAGTCACCACATGGATTGGGACTATTATTCTTACCTGAACTCAAAGCTCTGTTGACAAAAGAGATTCACAATCTACAAAAGTTTTTGGAAAGAAAGCCAAAAACTAGCAGTCTGGTCAAAGTGTATTTCAGATCATGCTGGAGTGAAAAAATAAAGCTATGTGGAATGGGTGGGGGAGAGGGGAAGGACAGGGAAGAAAAGGCCCCTGTTTTATCTGGATCAGCAGGTCCCATCTTTAAACCACAGCAGTCTGTTACACTGGCTTTGAAATAAAGGTGCATTGTAAAAGCAATTCAGAGTCACCAATTTAGTTTAAGAGGTTCACATCCATGCATGGATATCAGGGAGGGGGGTGGGGGGGAAATCAAAAACTTCAGTTACAACAACAGGTTTAAGTCTAAATTATTGCAGAGCCCTTGGCACAGCTTTATGAGCTCTCGTGGTGCTCGGGCCAGATGCCAGATGATTGAAAGACAGACAATGTGGTCCCCATCTTTAAAAACGGGAGGAGGGAGGACTCAGGTATCTATAGGCCTGTCAGTCTTAACTCAATCCTAGGGAAACTCTTTGAGAAGATCATCATGGAGCACATCTGTGATGGGCCGGCTTCAAAGATGATGCTCAAGGGCAACCAGCACGGTTTCATTAGGGGCAGGTCATGTCAGACCAACCTGACTGCCTTTTATGATCAGGTCACAAAAGCATGGGATGCAGGT
>NW_017728886.1:227553034-227578508 GCF_001723895.1 Crocodylus porosus
GGCAGCTAGGATCTGGAACCAACTTCCAAGAGAAGTGGTGCTGGCTCCTACCCTGGGAAGTCTTTAAGAGGAGGCTTGATGCCTACCTAGCTGGGATCATTTGAGCCTTGTTTTTTCTCCTGCCCAGGCAGGGGGTCGGACTTGTAGAGTCGGAAGTGACCTTGTAGATCTTCTTCTATGATTCTATTATTTGGACTGATTTTCCTCTCCCCACCCCTGGTGCTCACAAAATATGTGCACCTGTTTAACTAAATCAGATGGAAAACTACATATGTAGTGTAAGCTAGAGCATTTTTACAGTTCAGTAATTCTTAGATGATACACTCAAGGTCCAAAACATTTTTACTTATATTTTCAAAGAGTGAAAAAAAATTAGCATTCTCATTGGAACTTTCCATATGCAACTAAAATATATATATGGGGAAAGGGGGAAGCATGAACCAGTCTTCTTACACCTAACTTTTTGGGGCTTCAGCATAGCCAGTATGCAACTCAGCATGCAGGCTAGTCTCTAAAGCAATGGTTCTCAACTTTGTTATACTCAAGCCACCCCTTGGAAAATGCCAGGTCCTAGCTTTAATTTGTTTCTTGAGAAGGAAAGGAAAGGAAGGAAAAATGTTGCAAAGACAATCACAAAGATCACAACAGGGTAGAATTTTTTTTTAAACTTATGGATTCCTATTTAAAAATTTCTGGCTGGAAACAGATGTCACTTTGTGCCACTGCAACACAAAGCGAGAGAAAACAGATATCCATACCTTCTGTTGCACCACAAATGCTCACATTTGTACCCAGGACAAAAGGTAGTAACCATTTGGGCTGCTTTATTGCCTCCCGTGTGTTTCTTTATGACTGAAGAGCCTGGGCATCATGAAGAGACATACTGAGGCAAACTCAAATTCAAATCCAGAACCAATCTGTAAATAAATTTGGTCTCTAGAGAACTAGCCAGGCACTCAAGAGTTGGCAAACATTTTGCTAAACCTGGCCTAGTTAATGATGTGATAGTTTTAATATGGTTTTGCTATAGCTTTTAGAATAATATTTGTATGACCTAGAGCATGAGCACATCAGTGAAAATGTTCCCATTTAAACCCACAGATAAAAGCTACAATTTCCCCACAGCCAGTTTTTAAACTACTGCCTTAAACAGAAGTGAATTCAGAACACCCTTGCAATTTCCTAAAAATGATCTGTAATTCCTTATTGAAAAATGAATTTATTTCAACCATGCAACTTACCAATCTGCTCAGACAAGTGGCGTGCTGGTCTTGCTGGCTGAAGGGATTTGCCAATCATTTTTTTGATTTCCATGGTCTTTAAAATGTTGAGGCTCCTCACTTTAAAAAAAAAAAAATACAGATTAATATGAAACATTCTGCTACAGAAATGAATACAATGTTTTTTCCTACTTCCCTACTGGAGCTTGGTACATTTGAGAAAATGGTTCTAGGCAAAAGCAGAAAGAGGGAAGGGTCACTGAATGCAAATACTTGGGGGATGGGGGGAGGGGAGAGAAAAAACAAACAAACCATAAAGTAAGAAAAGTAAGTAAGTATCCCAATGTGAAGAGGCAAGGATTTGGGGGTAGGTGATCTCCTTTACTGGACAAACTGTATATCTGGGATATTTAGACAGGCATTTGAGTAACATAGTACCTTTCCTCAGGTCTGTGTGCTCCTCTCCCAGAGAAAGCTTGGCTAAATCTATCCCAAACAAACATGTAGGTCCAATGAAAGAGTTCACCCACAAAAATCCTTGCCACTTGCATATTTCCTGCACCACTATGGTGACATCATTTCATCACCACTTATTCTATATACAGTAATTTTGTTTACAAGTCTTGAGATATCCTTTATCTGATAGAAAATTGCAATCCCTGGGTTCAAGTATTTTTCTGACTGGCAAAGAATTCAGTCTGCAGGCACTGACATTAGCTTCTCTTAATTGTATAAGCTAAGCCTTAGACACTTTTTTTTGTCGTGCTACAAAGTTTGCAAAGCTATAAAAACAGATTATGTGCTCCTTTTAACTGGAGAGCAGCATTACCACAAAGGCATGATCTAAAGCCAGGGGAAATTAGGAGGCTGTTTCTTGGTTTCCCTCCTCCCAGAGAAGCCTGTCCGTGAGTGAGGCAGGCCTACTGACAACAGCTGATGGTAAGCCACCGGCAGCAGCAGCAAGTGCTGAGTGTGTGGCAGAGACAACTGCCACTGGAGCCCCATCTTCTGTTAGCCCCATCAGCCTTTGCTGCTGGTTGACATACAAGCCAACCCTTGCAAGGCGCACGGCTGGGCGGGCTATCAGGGAGGCCAGCTGCTCTCCCTCCTGCTTTGTGGGGGAGTGCAGGCTGGGAAGGGAGGAGGGGAAGGAGAGGAAGCAATAACCATTGTGGGATACAGACAGTCCTGGACTTATGACTTTACATTATGATGAACGACATTCACAACATTTGTAAACTGACAGGGCTCCGATGCAGGCTTCACCTTTACAACACTCGATACAGCTGCGTCCAGCTGGGAATTCTGTTGTAGTAGAGGGGGCGGGAAAGGGCACAGAGCAGCAGATCAATGCCCCTGCAGCAAAGGAGGGATTGCGGCCGGGGCTGGGACCAGGGCTGTGCCAAGGGGGACCCAAGGGGGGTGGGGGAGGCAGCTCCCACCACTGCGCACTGCCAGCCTGGGAGGGCGTGCAGGGGGGTGGTGGAAAGCATGTGCCCCAGATCTGAATGGGGTGGGCAGGGCCAGGGCTGAGCTTCCCAGAAAGTGCTGGGAATAGGGGCTCTGCCCGTCTGCCACTAGCCTAGCTGGGCTCAGGGGGCCCAGGATGCAGGCACGGCTTGCTCCGGGCTGGTGTGGCAGTGTTAGGAGCAGGAGCTATACTCTGCCGCCAGTCACCCAGTCAGGGCAGGGGAGCGCAGGTGCTGTGCTGCCTCCAGAAAGCAGCATGCAGCAACAGGAGCAGCCCCAGCCTCCCTACACCTCCCAGATGAGCAGCAGCTTTGCTCTACTCTGCCCGGGCTGAGCCAGTGGTGGCAGCAGCAGGGCACGGCAGGGGCATGCCCTGGTTCTGTGCAAGGTGGCCAGAACCAGGGCCACACCAGGCTGAACTCCAGGTAGGCTATGGGGAATTTTAGAGTGACTGCAGCCCCCATAGTCCCTGCTCTGCCACCTGCCCTACACCGTGCCCTGCCACGGTTGCCACTAGCCCAGCCGGGGCGAGGTAGGACGAAGCCACAGCTCATCTGGGAGGCTGTAACAGCTCCTACTGCTACGCACCACTTGTCCAAGGCAGCACAGCGACACCACCCCAGCTGAGCAAACAGAGGCAGGGCATAGCCCCTGCTCCCAGTGCTGCCGCACCTGCCCAGAGCAAGCCACGCCTGCGTCCCATCACCCCTCCCCCCAGCCCCAATCCCTCCCTCACTGCAGGGCACTGATTTCCCCATGCCACTTCCCTACCCACCACAACAGACTTACTAGCTGGATGCAGCTGTGTCAGGTATGGTAAAGGAACCGACCCCCCATTTGTAACATTGTTTCTATGGGAAAATTGGTTCCGAATTACAACCTTTTAACTTACCACGCAGTTTTCAGAAACCAATTGTGTCCTAAGTCTGAAGACTGCCTGTACTGGCGACTGAGATCAGTACACATGTTAAATGTGTCACAGGGGGAAAAAAAAGAGATGGTTTGAAACAGCAGCTTCTATGGTACACTATTTTTTTGACCAACTGGCTATTATGTTAGTGCTACACAGGGTGGATAAAAATCAATGACTTAAAAATAAATAAATATAAATAAAAATAAATCAGAATTTTACTACTTAAAATCACATTTTTATTTAATTGTATTTTTATTGTTTGTGTTAAGATGCTTTACAAAATAAACCTATATATCTTAAATTAAAACTCTTTTATATTAAAGCTCAAAGATATCATCATGGAATAGGGACTATAAATTCTAATTATACACTATTTGAGACAATATATTCCTGTAATGTTTTTAGAAAAGTTTTATAAATAGATCACAATAGGTCATGGACTATATTAGGGGCCCAATCTTATGGGCCCAGAGACTCCTCTATAGATTAGTAAAGGGGAGTCAGTGCTCAGTCCATAAGATTCCCATTAAGCATTCCTGTGATGCTTAGTTTCAGTTCTCAAACTGAATTTGTCTCCAGAGATAACAACCATGTTGACAGCAATATATGGAGATGAAATATAACAGATTACCTACCCATAAGCCCCCTTGCCTCTTTGCAAGTTTGTGTATACAGAGTCTAGAATTTAATGTGTCTAGAGTCACACACACACACACACACACACACACACACACACACACACACCCAAAACCACTGCCACACACCTGCAGGCAATCGTGATGCCCCCCCCCCCAGCCTTAGGAAACACAAGTCGTTCATGCATATATGTGCAGCTGCACTTCTAGAAGTGTTAAATATCTCATCCGATGTACCTCATGCCCTGATGGAAAATACATAAGAGGAATAAAACTACAACTGCACACCAGAATGAACATGCACCGAAAATCTATTGAAGACAAGAATACCCAACTAGTTGTGGGGCAGGACAATCACTCCCTCTCCGATCTCTCAGGTCTAATCCTCAAAAGGGAACTTTCAAAACACTTCTGTAGACAAGCCTATGAACTTCACTTCATAAACCTACTGGATACAAAAAAAAAAAATCATGGACTCAAAATACACATTGGTTTTATGGCGCATTACAACCTGCCAGACATCCAATTCAACAGGTACCTGCCTGACCTGACCCCTTACATTTTTCTTTCCCCCCACCTTGTCTCCCCTCCCCTCCTTTTCTGCCCTTTGTCCCCTCTGATTTCCTTCCTCTTTGACAGCCTTTTTTACCTTGTATTTTTACCACTGTAATGTTTCCATTTGGCCCCTTTTTTCCCCTGCCTTCTTCCCCTCCCCCTGCTTTACTTTTTGTTTCTCCTTCTTCCCTATTTATATTTTCACTACATCCTCTCACACTTGTAGCTTCTCTCATTCCTGTTTTCCTGATCTCCAGCTATTTTCTTTTTCACCAATAGCCTCTTTTCTAACTTGTATTCATTCTATCACTGTTACGTCTCCTTTGAGCCATTTTTCCCTTGCTCTTCCTCTTCCCCCTCCCCTCTCTGTTTACCTCTCTGCTTCATCTTCTAATTTCTACCTATTTACATTCTCATGGACATGCTGCCACACTTTTAGCTTCTCTCATTTCTTGCAGTCACAGAACAGCAGAGTCTTCCTATGCCTTAAGAAGGGTGACTGCACCCAAAAGCTTGCTAAGAACTTTTTTCCAGCTATGCAATTGGTCTAATAAAAGATCTCACATCTACTCAAAGAACCTTGCCCTCCTCCTTTTTAGGAAATTTTTCTTATTTCATGGAGGATTGATGGTAACGCAACTGTTAATATAGCCTTTGTGGGAGTCTTTTAGAAACAAAAACCAAGACAGGTCAACTGCGCAAATGTCACTAATGTACTACTAGTTGTCAACATGAGAACTAGAACTGACAACAATTGGCAACAGGAAGTGAAAAGAAGGGCCACTCTACAGTTTGTGGTATGAATCCTCCTTCCAAAAAAAAAAAACAACGAAAAAAACCCATCAGATCCGTCACTGAGTTTAGAGCAAAAAAGATATGCACAGTATAGCAAAATTATACCTTGATGTGGATGGAAAAATCAAAACTGGTTTGAGAATTGTGTGTATTTTCTCTAGTTTGCTACAGCATTTATTATTTCTGCTTACCCAATACTGGAACACAGGGCACTGTTAGAGAGTTGAAATACTATTCGCATAATATACTCCATTACTGTTTTATCAGCTGAAGCCCCAGAGTAGGTGTAGTTATATTAGTAAATAATTATTTTTGGTAATACAACATATTTCATATAGAAATGGTATAAGCTTAAAAAAATACTCTAACTAAAGTCACCAAACTGGAGCTAGGGAAAAATGAAACACAATTCTTATTTTCAGCCTGTACCTCAGATGTAGATGAACTTATATTCTAAGAAAGGATAGTCTTAGAACTTCTTTAAAAAAAAATTATCGAAATATATTAAAACCTTAAAATTCACTAATGTTGAATAAGTCTGCATTATGACAGAAGAACATACCCCCCTGCCATTCTGAACTAAACAGAAAGCATTATGTTGCAATGGGGACAAGCTCTTTTCTCCATGTTTAATTCTAAATATATTACCATACCAAAAAAGAAAAGAAAACACTAACAAGTTCATAGGAAAGTAGGGCTGGAAGGGACCTCCTGAGATCATGTAGTCAAGTCCCCTGATCAAGGCCATATCACCCCAGACTAAACCATGCCAGTCAAGTGCCTGTCCAACCTTCTCTTGAAAATTTCCAAGGATGGAGATTCCACAATTTCTCTAGGTAGCCCGTTTCCATGCTTCACCACCCTCATAGTCAGAAAGCTCCTCCTACTCTCCAACCTAAATTTCCTCTACTGCACCTTGAGGCCATTGCTCCTCATCCTGTCACCTGTATTCCATCTCCACACTCTCTATAACCACTCCCTTCAGGTATCAAATCTCCACCTCAGTCTTCTAGTGTCCAGACTAGATAATCAAGTCCTTTCCTCACAAGTCATGCTTCCCAGGCACCTAATCAGGTTTACTGCTCTGCACTGTACACTTTCTGATGTGGTCAAATCCTCCTTGAAGTATGGGACCCAAAATTGGGCGGGTAAGGTTGCACCAGTGCCAGAGAGAGAATCACTCCCCTTGATTTGCAAGGTGGCACTCCTGTTGATACAACCAAGTATGCCGTTGGCTTATTACCAAAAAAAAAGACATAGTTGGCTGATATTCATCTTATGGTCCACTATAACCCCCAGGTCCTTCTGTGCAGTACTGCAGCCTAACCAGTCATTCCCGAATCTTCCAGGCTGGCTGATCTCATATGGTGAGCTTTAAACTAGGTTCACCGGGGGTCAGGGACACAGAGAAACATGAGGACACTTCGCCATCAAACAAGGTGATGTACACAGGTATTACCCAGACAACCAACAGAGGCCAGGGCAGACTTGGGAACAAGGGGGCGGCACAGACACCTACAGGAGGCCTCAAATGCCTGTATGCAAATGCTTGAAGCATAAAGGAATAAGCAGAAGGAACTTGCCCTCCTGCTAGCTAGCAAAAACCCAGACCTAGTGGGGCTCATGGATTCTACCCACAATTGTGCAATGCACAGGCTGTACAGGCAAGACAGAGCAGGGAAAAGTGGGGTGGGGGGTGTAGCACTATACGTCAAAGAGGAATACACATCCTCAATGATCAGGATGGGGTTAAAGGAGGGGCAAAATGAGGCACTCTGGATAAGAATACGGGGGAGGGGAAGGGACTTGACAGTGGGCGCCTACTACAGACCACCTCACCAGGGGGACAAGCTGGACCTGGAATTCTCAGGTCAGCTCATGGAGGCTGTAAAAATCAAGGGATGTGGTTGTCATGGGTCACCTAAACTACCCAGACATCTGCTGGGAGGAGCAGTCAGCCAGGTCTGACTGCTCATGTAGGTTCCTAGCTGAGATACAGAACTTCCACATAACCCAGGATGTACACAGTCCCACCAGGGGAAATGCTTGCTGGACTTGGCCCTTGCCACAGGCGACAACCTGGCGAGGGATCCGCGGGTACTCAACCACCTGGGCAACAGTGATCATCGCCTGCTGGAATTTGCTATACGGAATTTTTGGTGAAAGCAAGCAGCAAGGCAGAGGTCCTTGATTTCAGGAGGGCTGACTTCTGTGAGCTAAAAAGGTTAGTAGGAGAGGCACTGGGGCCTCGGAGCTTCAATGAGATGGGAGTCCAAGACAGGTGGCTGTTCCTCAAGGAGACAATCCTCCAAGCTCAAAGGGAGTCAGTCCCAATGCACACCAAGGCGGGGCTGGAGTGCTAAGAAGCCCCCATGACTCAAAGGAATCCAGAGATACCTGAGAGGAGAAAAGGAGGTGTACAAACAGTGGAAGCAAGGGGCTATAACCAAGTAGGATTACACCTCTGTTGCTTGGGACTGCAGGGAAGCTGTTAGGAAGGCTAAGGCAGAGAAGGAGCTAGGGCTAGCAACTAGAATTAAGGATAATAAAAGGTCCTTTTTCAAATACATAGGAAGTAAGGCAGCAGCACTAGGTAACATGGGGCCCCTACAGGATATGCTTGGGGCCTGTACTGTTTAATATCTTTTCAGTTATCTGGATGTGGGCGTGGAATGCACGCTGTCCAGATTTGCTGATGACACCAAGCTGTGGGGCAAGGTGGGCATGCTGGAGGGAAGAACAGAATCCAGCTAGATCTAGACAAATTACAGAGGTGGGCGATGAGAATAGGATGGAATTCAGTGCAGACAAGTGCAAGGTGTTGCATCTAGGGAGAAGGAACCAGCAACACACCTATAGGCCAGGGAAACTCAGAGGCAGAAAGGGATCTTGGAGTCATTGTTGACTCCAGGATGAATATGAGCCACCAATGCGAGGAAGCAGTCAGTAAGGCCAACTGTACCTTGTCATGCATCTAGAGATGCATCACAAGCAGGTCCAGGGAGGGGATCCTTCCCCTCTATGCAGCATTAGTCGGGCCACAGTTGAAGTGCAGTGCCCAGAACTGGATGCACTAGTCCAAGAGGGATGTGGCTAGCACTGAGAGGGTCCAGAGGAGGGCCACTCGCATGGTCAAGGGGCAGCAGGGCAGGCCCTACAAAGAGAGGCTAAAGGGCCTGAACCTATTCTGTCTCCACAAGAGAAGGCTGAGAGGGGATCTGGTGGCCATTCACAAACTCACCAGGGAATTGGGGGAGGCTCTGTTCCCCCAGGGCGCCACCCGAGGTTACTAGGAATAATGACCACAAATTGTTAGTAAGAAAGTTCAAGCTGGACATCAGGAGACATTACTTTACAGTTAGGGCTGCCAGGCTCTGGAATGGGCTCCCAAATGAGGTGGTACTCTTTCCTACCTTGGGAGTCTTCAAGAGAAGGCTGGACAGATATTTGGCTGGGGTGATATGATCCTGACACCCATTCCTTCCTGGGGCAGGGTGTCAGACCTGATGATCTGTTTAGATCTTCTGACCTTAAGTACTATGATACTATGTGTGTGCCTGCAATTATTCCACCCTAAGTGCAGGACTTTGCACTTGTCCTAGTTGAACCTCATCCAACTGATTGCAAGCTATTCCTCCAGTCTATCTTGGTCATTCTAGATCCTAACCCTACCCTCCAGAGTATCTGCAACTTCACCCAACTTAGTGTTGTCTGCAAATCTGCAGAGTGGGCACTGAATTCCATTATCAAAATCATTAATGAAGATGTTGAACATACCAGCCCCAGGACAGATGCTTAGGAAGCCCTACTTGATACCTCCTCCCAACTAAACATAGAACCATTGATGACTACTCATGAAGCACAGTCATCCAACCAGTAATGTATCCACTTTACAGTACTTTCATCGAGTCTGTATTTCCTTAGATTATTGAGAATTTCATGGGAGAGAATGTCAAAAGCCCCACCGGTGTCAAATGGCCTCAAGAGCTGGAAAAAAAAAAAAGTGCTATTCAGTCATGATTTAAGATGATATGAACTAAGCAGTTGGTGTACAAAAAGCTATACAGCTAAGTAGTACATAAAACTTGAAGGATGCAGAAATAATTATGAATGTGGCTCATAAATATTAAGAATGATTAGAAGTACATTAAAAAATTAGGTGATCGGAGGAAAAAAATTCTGCTATGTTCCATATCCTAAATAACTTGATCAAGAACAAAAAAATTATGAAAGCAAAATTTGGTAAGATACTGAAAAACTTGGCTAAAGAAAAACTCTTTGAGAAGAAGAGATGACCTACACACATGCCAGTTTATAAAATGTCATAAAAATGAAGTCAATAAGATTAGTCTAGGACCAGTGTTCTATGGACAAGAAGTAATATAGTTGTTAAACATTTAGACAGGACACAAGATTATTATAGCTCAGGAGCAGAAGTGATGCTAGACCCTGTTCAGTAATTTTATTTAACACATGCACAGACTCACAAAAATTATTAAGAAGAACAAAGGAAATGGGTATTTTAAATCCATCTTAGTTTATTAAACAGATCTCCTTTTTCCTTACCATAAATAAGTCATGAAGGAGCAAAGAAATTTTCCCAGTAGAGCTGAACACAGGGATTTCATGGTTTAGTAAGAAGTGTTTCTTGTTTATGTGGAGGAGCAGAATGCGAGAGGCAAAGAAAAAGTAGTATTTGCAACAGCACTAAAATTCTGTGCTACCTAAGGAATATGCAGTTCAAGAAGAGAAAATGTTGGAGGAAAGATATTTAAAATAAAGCTACCATTTGGCTAGAACAATGGGCAGAAAAAAATTAAAGCTAGGTAGACAATGTAGCAGGAAAAGGAAGAAAAGAAGCTATCCTGAAGTGTATTGCAGTATTACTTTCAATGCTATATTTGTATCACACTACTTCAGTAATTCTCAACCAGGATGATGAATCCATAGTATGAAATAACATTCTGACCTATTTTAGTCCTTCTGAGTTCTCTGCAATACAGGAAGTATTCTATTATTTTACTGTAGTCAAAAAAAATGAATGAAAGCTAAGAAGAGCATTTTCTGAGGGGTGCCTTGCATCTAAAAAGTTTGAGAGCCACTGCACACTACATGATCTTGAGAAACTACCACTGTAGGGGTGTTATAGATAATCCTTTTCGTAAATAGACTCACCTTTTACGGTAGTCTGACTGTACTGAATTGTTTTAAGAAATAGGCCATGTATTATTGATCAGCAAGGCTGATCAGTCAATGATCAGCAAGGCTCTTCTCCACACACATATCCACCCTCACTTTTACAGTTAACATGCAGTTTTTAAAAAGCTATACATACCGCAATTTATCTTTAGAGTGTAATCAAATGAGGAACACTTGCAACCCATCGTCCCTACAGCCCCCCTAGAAACAAACACAACCAATGAAGAGGCTCCCATCCCCAGCAGTCCCTGACTACTGTGAAAGGCACCTGCAGGGGTTGGGGGAACTGATGCAATTAAATTAGGACAGCTTGACTTTCCTGCCATAGAATGTAGCAGGAGCCCTTCATATGATGCTTCTTCGGTCTTGGGTTAACCTATCTCCTTACACAACTCCAACATTGTACAGGGACTGAGGAAAAGAAGCAGTTTTCAGTGGATCCACTGCTACAGATAAACACTAGAATGCAGCAGGCACTGAAAAGCAAGATCATGAATGCCAGCAAAAAGACAGACATAGCACTAAAACCTCCAGTACCTTCACTGCTATCAGCTACACAAAGCCACCCGACTGAGTGTCAAACTAACTAACTAACCCAGAGGGGGGCTTCCATTTCAGAATCTTAAAAATGTATTCAAATGAAAGCGGGACAGAAACCAGCTCTAAAGTTGTTACACATTTTCAGCCACTAACTTTGTCGCTGGTCGGCTCTTTTTAGAGCTGGATGGACATTTTTATGACATGGTGAGTACCTTTGCCAGGCCAGGCCCCTCTTGGTCCGCTACCTGGCAAAATGTAAACCAGGACAGCCTGTTGCATGGATGATGGGCTGTCAGCAAATAAACTAGCACAGCCACCCAGGTTAGCCTGGACAAGGAGGGAGCATGGTGGAGATACCCACCAGGACTAAAAACAAGACCTGTCAAAGGGTGGATGAGCTCCCCTCGAGCCAACATCCTTATGCAGAGAGGAGACGGGTGCCCCCAGGTCGCTCTGCCCAAAGAGTCACCCCTGGTGCAAAGCAACTCAACTAACCCAGGAGGCTCATCGCAGCAAAGAAGCAGCTCCGACTGTCGCAGCAGCCTCAGGACCGACTCGACTTGACACAAACGTTACATTTACATCTCCACGCGCCACTCAAGCACAGGACAACTACACTGCCCTTGCCGCTGTCTCACTTTGCCAAGTCCACATCTTTTCTGCGACTCGCCAGTTAATGGCTCGATACTTGCTCTGCACCTGTGGTGGGTGGGCTTTTTTTGCACGATTAGCCAATTAACGGCATGATAATGACCATTTACCTATGGCCATCTGTTTGCTGCCCATTCCCCAGTGCAGGGCACCCCGTCTGCCGCTGGCTTCCCAGCCTGGGGAGAATCCTTAAGGCTGAAAACAGAGAGTCGCTCGTTTACACACGAGGTTTAAAGGCCGATTCCCACCCGCGGGGCGGCAGGGACCGGAGGCTCCAGCCCGAACGGCCGGCGCTCCCCGGAGCCGGGCCGGGACTCGCTCTGCCGCCCTGAAGCCCGCGGCCGAGGGAGGTGGGCAGAAGGCCGCAGCGGACTCTGACCTGCCGCCCACGCCCCGGCGCGACTCCTAGGGAAGCGCCAGGTGGACGCTCACCTCGCACTTGGCGGCGCGGGGCGGGGCCCGGCCTCGGCTGCCTCCGCGCTGCGCTCGTGGCGAAGAGCAGTTGCAGCCGGACTCCGCGGCTGTGGGATCCTTCCGCCGGGCTGCGAGACCCCGCCCCCGCTCCCCTCAGGGGGCCGCACGCTGGAGCCGCCTCTTCAGTCCTTCCCGTGGGGAAGTGGGATATAGCAAGCGCTTGCGCAGCAGAGGGCAAACGCTGCTGTCCCTCGCGCTAGGTCGGCGGCTCCGGACCCTGTCCCCTTCCCCGGACGACCGTGAAGGGCCCGTCCGCAGCTGGGAAGTCTCTGCTCGCCCGGGCACGAGGGAGCGTTTGTGCGACGGGCAGTGACATGAGTCTTGGCCATCAGAGCTACCAGGCAGTGTGTGCAGGTGCCGAGGCACAGATGGCAATGGCTCAGTGCTTGTCACGCCGGCCGTCAGTACCCGGTCCGCACCAGGACAACGAGCCATCCTCCTAGGAAACTGAAGTGGGCAAACTGTGAGGAATCCTGGTGTCATTGCCACTGACCACCCAGACACGGTGCAGACCTGTGGCGTGCATGGCTTTAGGCTTGTGACTGAATCTTACAGCGTAACTGTTGAATGTATGTTGGCTGCCAAGCAAAGCCTAATCGGAGCTACCAAATAGCTCAAACAAAACCACGCATCTAAGAGATTTGGTTCCACAGCTGGGAAGGACCAGAAGTGCTTCCTAACCTTCTAGTGGCTTTCTAGTGACTGATCAGATCTCATAATATCTTTACATAAAAAGTTACAATGATCTGCACCAGGACAGCCATAGTGTCAATGATGAGGAGAAGCCCTGATGTATAATAAATGCAAGAATGAATACGTGAACTTATTAAATGCCAGGTTGCCAAAAATATCCACTAACGGCTTAATTTATATTTATGCTACTTGATACCACCTCAATCAGAAGTCCAGCTCAGCTACTCAATAGTTTGTTCAACAATGCCCCTTTATATTTTTCTGTGCATTTCTGGTGTTAACGATTAAATGCTTCAATCATATTGCCTATTCATCTTTTCTCAAGATAATATCAGTGTCTGTTATATAGACTTCCCAAGTTTTCCTGATTGAAAACTGCCACCTCTAGGGCTATGATGGATATTTCCATTTCAGCTGGCATACTGTCATTGATATTGTTATTTTAGTTCAACCATTGTCTAAGCACCCGGTACATGCAATCATTCATTTACAAAATTGATGACAGTTCTAGTTAAGGGACAGTGTTAGCGCTTTCTGTAGTATAACTATTAAGTCTTTGTTGTTTTCAAGGGTCTAATTCTATTAAATAAAATGTGTTTCTTTACAAATATTGGCCTTTTTATTTGGCAGATAGATGAAGATTTCTTTCTAATTCCTTTATGCATCAGAATGCTGTAGGTGGGAGGAGTGATGCAGTGTGGTCCATTCCCTTTGCTACTTGTGGTTCAGCAAGGCACAGAACATGTACCAAAGAAGATTTCAGTATTGCACATGTAAAATGAGCAGTTGCATATCTAAATAGGATGTCATTGCAATGGCATGTGCTTTTAGTTTTTCTACAGATGGTGTTTAATGGGAAAGAGCTGGCTATGTGCTGAAATGAAATAACACTTGGGTTGGCCTAGAGGCATAAATAACTATGCATTTTCAGTGTACTTTGTCATTCAGTTGTGGTTCTAAGTGAAATCAATATATTTACATCTGTAATTAATTATTATTTATTTTGTAGATACATAGATGCTAGGGTCAGAAGGGACCTCAACAGATCATTGAGTCCAACTGCCTGTCTGGGCAGGAAAGAGTGCTGGGACCAGATGACCCCAGCCAGATGCCTATCCAGCCTTCTCTTAAAGACCCCCAAGGTGGGGGAGAGCACCACATCCGTTGGAAGCCCATTCCAAATTTTGGCCACCCTCACCGTGAAGAAGTTTTTCCTGATGTCTAGCCTAAATCTGCTCTCTGTCAGTTTGTGACCATTGTTCCTTGGTATCCCAAGAGGTGCCCTGGTGACCATTTAGCCACTCTTTACAGGAGTAATTTGTTTTTAAAATATTTAACTATTTTCAGTATGTGCAAAAAAATTCTTAGAGACAAAACTTTTACTCTCATTAAGCCCTAGAAACAAACACTAATGTGTTTATTTTATTGTACTATCAATGGAGCAAGCATTCAGAGACAGAGATATGATTTTTTTGTAATGTCTGCAGAAAGAGCTGGTTCAACTGAAGCCAAGACTTTTACTCCTCTACTGCCAGTTTGTCATCTGCACTGATGTAGGAGATGGAAGTCCACTTATTCCTTGACTTCTTGGCAGCTGATGCTGTTGTTGAAGCTTGGGTTTTAATATAATGGTGCTATTGTTTTATTCTCATTGGTCTCATCCTTTGAGAATTTGGAAGAGATTTCAAAAAAATTGCATCAGGAATTTGTATGTGATTGTTTTTCTTACTGACTGGATAGAGCATTGTTTAAACTAGGAGGGAAAAAGCCAGTGTAGGCTAAGCTATTTACATAGCAAAAATCAACATTTAACTAGGTGGTGATTTCTATGCTAATGAACAAGGGGCATTAGCTAGCATCCTTTTTATGAGGGATCCTTTTTCAGTGCTGCAAGATTTTATGATTCTGTTGTTAGTATCATCACTTCTCATGGGTTTTTCCCCCCACAGATTTCTCCCCTAGAATCAGGTAATTTTGAGAATCTCAGCTTTTAAGTTTCTACCCCTTGTGGTTATGGCAAAAATACTGAAAAGTGTACCCAGCGTATCTTAAGGAAAATAGAAGGCAAAAGAGAACTCATTATATTGTTGTTGTGATTTTCTTTTTTAAATCATTGACTGACAATCTTATAATTTTTGGGAGGCATGACTCATGATTAAGTGCTTGAGGTTGACTATAGCACTAAATTTTGTAGGTGAATTGCAACAGCTGAACTAAAAAGTAAATTAATCCATATATTTCTACTGAATATTCACAGCGATTAGACTCTGGTAGCCATTAAGTGTCAAAATTTTAACATACCTTATTTTGAAAGTTTGTGGGTAAACTCAAATTCAACAACACTTCTTCTTCACCAAAGATATCCCAGCACCTTAGTGGAGCAACAGACACCAGAAATCCTGCTGTAATCTGTGGTACTTGTGATGTCACAGAGGTTGCACGTACAATAGAAAACTATTCCACTGTTCCTTGATTTACATGATAAAACTGATAGAACAAACTGCTGTGGGGCAGGCCATCTAAAATAACCATTTTGTTTATGATACACTCATCATTAGTCTCTTCTAGGGTTTTAACCTCTATTATAAAGGCAACCCCTCTGATTTTCTGTCTTTTGCTCTAAATAGTTTTTAGCAGTTTGCTAGGAAAGTGTGCTTTGGAGAGTGAACTGTTACACCCTGGTTTCCATGAAGTCAAGGGAAAGATTTTCCTTATAACTCAGTCTAATGAGGCCAAGATTTCAGTCTTAGACTGTATGGATTCTGATTCTCTGAATTTTGAAGGCACTTGGCATCTACAAAATTTCTATAGCTAAATTACAAATACCCTTTATTATGCATGAGCTATGCCATTAGGCTGGTAAGGAACAGGGTGACAGAGCTGTTTAGTGCAGTGGAATCCAGAGTTTCACCTTCCTGACTTTTTATCTAGAGAATGGGTTTTGGCTATCATGTTTATCCTAGCCCATCCAACCTAAAAAAAAGTCACCAACAACCACTAAAACCTGTAGCTGATCAGTTTTCAAATGAAAGGGAGATACGAAAGTTCAAACCAAGAAAAGAGGAAGAAAGGAAGGGAGAAAAAGAAAGATTGGAAGAACATGAAGGGAGTTGGTTTGAAAGTAGCAACAATTATTAAAAAAAATACACACAAAAGGGGTTTTTTTGCCTGCCTTTGTAGTGGGGAGAGTACACAGAAGCCTGGTAGGTTGCCAGCATAACACCAATCTTGAAAAAGGGCTCCAAATATGATCCAGCAGATCCCGAGCTGTTGAGAAACTGCAGTTCAATGTGCAAAAGCAACCCAAAAAGCCAAAAAAGACAGTGAGTCTCACATCCATCCCTGGTAGAATCTATAATAAAGAATAAAATCAGCAGTTACATGGACAAATATGATACATTGGGAAGAATCAGCATGTTTTTTTGTAAAGGGAAATCCTACCTTACCAATCTCCTGGAGTTCTTTGAGGATGTTAATAAGCCAGACGAGAAGGGGGATCCATTTGACATCATATATTTGGCCTTTCAAAAAGCTGTCAACAAGGTCCCTCACCAAAGGCCTTTAAAAATGGAGCTGCCACAGGATTGAAGGGAAGGTTCTTTTGTGTACTGAGAATTGGTTAAAAGGTGGTAAGCCAAAGATAGGGCCAAACAGTCCCTAGGCCATGGGATCCTGGTCTTCTGATTTAAAAAAGTTACCCAAAATCCACATTTTTCTGTGATTAAAATGAAATGCCACTAATTATATATATATTAGTGGTGTTTCATTTTAATCACAGAAAAAGGGATTTGGGGTTACTTTTTTTTTTATCTGAATATTGGGGATTTTTTTTTTATCCAAGAAAACCAAGATCCCTGCTACTCAGAATGGAGAGATGTCAAAAGTGGGTCCTGAAGGGATCTGTGCTGGATCAGGTTTTGTTCAACAGTTTCAGCAATGACCTGGAAATCAGGGAGCACAGCGAAATGTCCAAGTTTGCTGATAACACCAAATTATTCCAGGTAGTTAAGCCCCAAGATGACAGAGAGGAACTGCAGAAAGATCTTATCAAGCTAAGTGGGGGGAAAATGGCCAGCAAACTTCACTGTCAACAAGTGCAAGATAATGCACACGGGGGAAAAAATAACTTTATACATACAGAATGCTGGGTTCTGAACTAGCTGTTACAGTTTTGGAAAGAGACCTTGGAGTCATTGTAGAGAGCTGTTGAGAAACTGCAGTTCAGTGTGCAAAAGCAACCCAAAAAGCCAATAAAGTGTAGAGCATGATTAAGAATGGAATTTAAAACAAAATGGAGAACATCATCATGCCCCTATACAAATTCATGGTGAATTCATAGCTTGAATGCTATGTCTCCACATCTCAAAAAACATGTAGAAAAGAGCAACCAAAATGATCAGAGGTATGGAGCAGTTACCACACCAGGAGACCTAAAAAGGCTAGGGCTTCTCAATTTGGAAAGAAGGCGGCTGAGGGAATATGATAGAGATTATAAATTCATGAAGGGTTTGGACAAAGTGAATAGGGAACTGTTATTCAGCAGATCCCAGAATACTAGAACTAGGGAGCTCCACTGAAATTAGTCGAGACAGTTTTTAAACTAACAAGAGAATGCTCTTTTCTGCAGTACATAGTACAACTTACAGAACTTACTGCCATAGGAGGTTGTAGAGGCACATAGCAGAGCCAGGTTCAAACAGGTAATAGATTCATAGATGATATTAAAAAGAAGAGTCAGAGGTAATTCCTCTGGCATCTCTATACCAATGAGGGTAGATGCCAGGAAGCATTATTAACAGGGATTAGTCACCTCTAGATCAGGGGTTGTCAACTGGGGATACTTGAGAAGGCCTCAGGGGGTATGCGCAGGTGGGAGGGCAGGGATGGAGTGCTGCTGCCCACCACGCTGCACTGCTGCATGCAAACCACCCCACACTGCCGCTCCTCCCTGTCTAACCATGTGTTACCCCCTGCCCCCTGCTCTGCATCCAGCCTCCAGGGGTACACTTATTTAAAAAGGTTGGAAAGGCCTTCAGGAGGGATATGGAGAAGCTTGAGAGAGTCCAGAGGACAGCTACTCATATGATCCAAGGCCTGGCGGGCAGGCCATACAAGGGGAGGCTGAGGGATTTAGGACTCTTCAGTCTGGAAAAAAGAAGGCTCAGGGGGGAACTTGGTAGCAGCCTACAATTATATAAGAGGGGTACGTCAGGACCTGGGAGAACAGCTGTTTACCAGAGTTCCCCAAGGGATAACAAGGTCTAATGGCCATAAACTCCAGGAATGCCGATTTTAGACTAGACATAAGAAAAAAGTTCTTTGCAGTGAGTGTCCAGGGCCTAAAACAGATTCCTCCCAGAGGTGGCGCAAGCACCTACTCTGGACTTTTAAAAAAATATCTGGATAATTTCCTTGCTGGGATCACTTGATCCCACCTGACTTCCTGCCTATGGCGGAGAGGGGCTGGACTTCATGATCTCGTGAGGTCCCTTCCAGTCCCTAATGTCTATGAAATCTATGAAAACCCCTGCTCTAGCTATATTAATGCTCTGCCTCTAAAGCATCCACTCGGGCTACTGTTGGAGCCAGGATACTAAGGTCAGACCAATTGTCGATGCCCTGTATGGCATTTGTTATATTCTTACGTTCCTCTTCCTTGCACCTCTCAAGTGTATTTTTAACAAACAACTTCCTGTCCTTGCAGTGCAGAACATTGACAGAGCCCTCCTCCCTCAGCTTTTCCTGTGACAGGCTGAAGTGTTCCTGAGGTTTTTCAGGCTTGTGCCTAGTAGTTTTTGCTTGGGCAGATCTGTTTGGAATAGCCAGCGGTGCTCAACCTGCAGCCTGTGAACCAAATATAACCTGTAGAGCTGTCATACGGTCCTTCAATACTCTCCATGAGTCCAAAAATTTGGCAGCGAGGTAGGGAGACAGCCTTAATTGCAGCTCCCCTGCTGCCAAATTTGGGTGCAAGGGAGTGAGGAAGCACAGGGCCCAATCCAGCGACAGGGCGTGACGCAGGCATGCAGGACTGAGCCAAGATGGTGCAGGACCTGATCTGGTCATGCAGAAGATTTAGTCTTCAAGCTGGCCCCGCATCACGCATTGAACTCACAGAGCCAAAAGATTGGGCACCACAGGTAGACATAGATGTGTAAAGGATAGTTTAGATAGGGATGATCTTGCCTTGACCAGAGGTTTGAACTAGATGAACTCGAGGTCCCTTCCAGCCCTACTTTTCTATGATTCTATGAAAAACTCTTAGGTGCAAAATAACAAAAATTCTGCTGAAGATTGGTTGTGACATTCAATCCAATTAATTTCATACCTGTGAATTTTTCATCACCAGAATTCCCTAAATGAATTATTGCTTCATGTAATGAACAGGAAATTTAATTTCAGTATAATATAGCTGCTGTATCCTGATGTGCCTATACAAATGGTAGATTTCAATTAGTTGCTTTGCAACCAATGTAATTCAGATTTGTTTTACAATAATATTTTTTGGAATAAGTAAACACAAAATATTTTTGTTAAGAATAATAGAATCAAGGAATTCTTGCTCCATGTAACTTTCAGTTGAACATGAAGTAGTAGCTCATTCATTAGGAATGTGGAACATCTCCTGAAGTTGCCCACTTATTTAAAGGAAGAAGAGATAAGTAAGTGTTTCTATAGTTAAGTCAGTATTTCTCCTAAACGAGTAATTTCTCTCTACTCCTGTAGGTGGCAGTGTATAATGAAACAGTATGTAATGATAAATTATCACCAGACTCCAAACAAAATTTGTCTTTTAGTTTTAAGTGACCTTGCCTGTATTGTCTCAATCTTTTTTCCCCCTTGTGTGTTGATACCAGGATTTTTAATAAAACACAGTACAATATATGCTCTTTTCTTCCATGCTGACAGATTTTATAGAAAAGGTTTGAAAATACTTTCTTATCCCTTTACTCTCTACAAAGACCTCTTATATTTAGCCACACATTCATAATTTTCTTAGTTCCACCAAATGTAAGAGGACCACCCTATCATTTACTGAATGGAAGTTATAAATTCTTGCAATGCAAATCAACATGCCAGAATCAGGGTAATCTATCAGGGAAGACAGTGGTGATGTGAGGTATAAAACAAGAAATAAAGAGAAAGGATGGAAGCTTGAATATCCCCTTTACAGCAGTACTCCTACCCCACCCTACAATAACGTGGCAGCCCTTTGTAGAGGTTATCCTGAAGGCTGAGCTCTGTGGGTGCTGACAGAAGTGACGGTTTGTTGCGTGACTGGACCCCTGAAGTGCTCTACAGCTGTGCTCTGACAGAAGTGCATGGCTGCAGAATGCTTTAAAAATGCCTGATCCTGCAACAATCTGAATCCTCATTAGAATGAGGGTTCAGAGGAAGCCATTCCAAAAGCAGAGCACCTTCATTAATGTCTGTCAGCATGCACTGGGAGCAGGACTGGGCTGTTCCTGCTGCCGTCTTCAGAATGGAAAGAGGGGGAGGGAGCAGAGGGAGTTCAGTCTGGGGTTTGCCCAGCCTGCGCTGGAGGGGAGGGTGGGTGAATTGGATCTGAGAGTGAGGTAGGGGTCCACCTGCCCCACCCACCAGAAGAGTCGGGGCAAACCCCAGTGTGACAGGGGGCCATCTTGCAGCTGGTCAAATTGTTGGCCTGACCACCTGTCTAGGGCAGTCCACCACCTACCTCTCCTGCCATGCCTTTGATGTAACTAATTAGAAGTTGTTTATAAGGCAGGATGCTGCCCATTTAATGCCCGATGCTGAGGGTGTAATACACAATTCCAAACCTGTCCCATGCCTCGCAGATGGCGTCCAAATTACTCCCAACTTCCCCAGCCCCATTGCTGGGATGCACTTGGCCTCTGGTCCAAAATTGGTTTTAGGTGTCCAGAGACTTACCTGGGCCACATGCTTCCCCTCATTTGGGTCTCAACTAATGCCCCCATCACTGGAGCCTCACTATCCCCTTGCTGGGGTAACTACTCTGCCCCCTCACTAGGGCTTGCTTATCAAACTATCGGGGCTGGCCTATGCACAGTCCTTCAGGCCCCTCTCACAGACCCTGCTTTACGCAGCCCCTGCACAGTCCTTCAGGCCTGCCTGCATGGACCCTACTCTACGCCGTCTATGCACAGTCCCTCAGGCCCCCAAATGAACCCCATTCTAAGCAGCCTACTGTTCAGCTGTTTCCTCACATGTTCCCCTACTGTGACCACTACACCTCCCCATCACTGGGGCTTCTAGGCCTTATGCCCCTTGTGCCTCAGGAGTGTGTCGATGTACCTGGGCCTGAACTCAGCCTATGGCCCACTCAGGCCTCAGGTGTCTATCAATGTGCCTGGACCCTGCCTATTCCTACTATGGGGTTACCCACAAGGTTGTGTGGGCTGAGGCTATAAGGTGCCCCATACTCACCTTTCACTAGGGAGGCATTTCCTGGGGACCACCTCACCATAGGCAGCCCCACCACATCATCCTTCCCAACAAGGTGTAGTTTTAGGTCATTCCCCAGGACCAGGAGCCTCCTCCATCCCCATAGTTCCTACCCTTGCCCTCCAGGTGTTCTGGGAGCAGCAGCTCTGGCTGGATGACGTTCTCTGTCCAGTTCACTGCAGCAACCGCCAGCCCAGCTCCTCAGGGCCTGCTCTTATACTGAGGTGGCTCAGCCCTGCACCAATCAGGTGGCCTCCTAGCTGTCATGTGACTGCCTGATTGGGTCTGCTACCACCTGCAGGCTGCCTCACAGCCTACTCAAGCCCTTAAAGTGGCAGGCACCCAAAGGTGCACTGGCTCACCCAGCCTGAGCTTCCTCTGCTCCCTTCCCCTCCTTCCACTCTGAAGACACCACCAGAGCTGAGAGGCAGGGACAGGGCTAGAGGAGAGCAGCTGCAGACATGCAGCCACTCCAAACTGGAGCTTGATCCCCCAACCTACCAGGGGAAACACTTTAAGTCGTGGCACTTCCTGTGAAGCACCATGAATTACAGCAGGGAGCTGCATGTCTGTCAGCCCCCTGTGATACTCAGAATGTGAGGGAAGGGGTATGGAGAATAAGTGAAAAGTGGTGCCTACCCTTAGAATAATATTTGGGTATTGAGGATCTCTCGTATTTTAAAGTTGCCAGAATTATTGATGTAGCTAAGCATCATTGTAGCAGTGTCCCAATACATTGGGGCAGCTTAGTCCCCAAAATTCACTTGGAATATCTGATTACTATCCCAAAAGGCCCTGTTCCCAGGCAAGTTCTCTGTCTCTTTTAATACACCTAATTCCAGTGCATGAAACACCATCAGAGCAAAACAGCCAACAAAATAGAATAAGGAGTAGTAACTGCCTACTCAGCAAAAGGTAATTGTTGTATTATTAGTCAAAATGTCACATCATTTAAGAAGAACAATTAAAATGAGATCCTGGGAATAGTTGAGATCTTTAGGTACTGCAATAATAGAAATCTGGATTATTTCTTAAATTAGCAAGATAAATCAAAATGTTATTATGTAGCAGAAAATAAAAGAAAATTAATTATCTGCAAAACTTACAGTTAAAATCATTCTTTGATTATTGAGACTCTGAGATCCAGAGTCCTTGTAGTGTCTTACATAACAAAGAAAAGAATTTTAGTTTTTTCTTATTTATTAAGGGGGAGAAAAATCTGAGAAATATTAAAACATACATTGATCATTTTCTGTTCTCATAAGAACATTCAGCAGCCACAATTTAAGTAGCGGTCTTTCAACAGTACCTTCAGGAACCCTGTTGTTCAGTATTTTAGAAGTAATAAAGCTTATAATATGCTTTGTTCAGAGAAATTTCTGACTATATATGCATGTCTCTGATGTATGTGCCCTTGTTTTCCATTACTTTAATATCCTACATATCTTAAATTAATTTTATGATGAATATGTCTAAGGAAAATTTATATCCAAGTATTTAGCTTTTATCTACAAATATAAAGGAAAACAGCAGAGGGGAAATACTGTTTGTGCAAGCAATGAGAATAAACATAAAGCTATTATTTTCCCTCAAAGACATTAAATATAAACAAAGCTGTTATTTTACTTTGCATATGGTCTTTTACCTTTCCAAGGGGTAATGTGATTACAACCAAACTTTATGAGGCATCCCAATTCCTTTGTTGGTGTCAAAAGCGTTGTAAAATCTGATTCATAGGCCACTTTTTAAATAATTCATTGGCTACAATTCAGTCACTAAGCACAGCCCAATTTAGAATGCTTTTTGGATGCAAAGGCCCTTCATGAGCCCCTATGCCCTTAGAAGGTTGAGATTTAGCAGGCAGTTGATGCAGCTGTTCAAACAATATGGTCACTTCTTGATCCACAATACTCACTTTCTAATATAAGTTGCTGAATGTGTCTTATTATGCTCAGGGTGCGAATTAAGAGGGAGCTTGTGGGGAGGGGCAGGGGGCGGGTGCTGAGCACCCTCCCCCCCATAAGAGACAAGAGTCCCCCTATAGGATTTGAAAATCATAACTGGGGTGTCAACTTAGGTGGATTTGTTAACCAATGAACTTTAGTTTAATTTTGCAACCCCCCACAAGAGTCAAAGTGTAATTTGAACTCTGATTAGGCCCTTTACCGCTGCACACAATGGGGTACATTTTAAATACTGACTTCAATACTCAGGTGCTTCAAATTAAGGACATATTTATTGTGTATTGGGAGCTCGGTCTTTAGGGCCTGAATCAGTTATTCACAAAACTCCTAGTAACTTCAGCAGAATAGGACCAAGCCCTGTATTAGCACTAGTAGTTTCCACAGAAGTAGACACAAAGTCTCAGTGTCTGATTTCAAACAGGGCTTATGAAAATGCTTACTCTTCATAGCAATTACAGACTCATAAGGCTGTAAGAAATTTTAAGAGTCATCTAGTCCAGGGGTTGTCAACTGGGGGTACACGTACCCCTGGGGGTACTTTGAAAGGTCCCAGGGGGTACACAAGAGCAGGCAGGGACAGAAGTGTATTCCTTATCCAATTCTGACAAGATTACATAGCTACGTAAAGACAGAGCTTGAATTAATAAATACAAGTAAACATACAGGTCAAAAATACTAATGTAATGAAAAACCCATTATATTCTTTCATCAAGGAGGTCCTAGAGACTAAATACGCAAAAATAACTTGTTAAATGCAGTTAGCTTATGCCATGGCTTGCTCTCTCACTGAGATTAGGGTCATCTGTTTTCTAAATAATATGTTCAAATTTTGTAATGAGCAGATCTGTGTCCATACAAGTCTGACTCTAGAATCAGATAACACTGGTAGGCTGGCAAATTGAACTTTTTGAATAAGAGCAATTAGCTTAGCTTTTCAGACTCTTCTAGCATTTTTTTCCATGGTATGCCCCTAAAAATGAAATCCAGATTAGCAACATTTCATCTGAATGAAACATAAATGGACACTCAAGTGCACAGTTTTTTTATCACTATATAAAATAAAGAAAAATATCATTGGGCATAACCATGATCAACAGTTTAAGTTCAAGTGGTATAAAAAGTAGCAGTCCTGTCAACAATGTGTATACGTGGTGATACAGCTGCATAGCTGGCTGGTTTTAGACTAAACCTCTAGTATAGAAAAAAGGGTAAATACTAGCATACCGCCTAGATCCAAGGCTGCCTGAATACTCAGGGGAGGCCGCTGGCCTGCTCTGCCCTCCTGATGATTCTGATGGAAGAAGACTCAAGAGATCCCAGAAGATCTGATTTTAAGAAAACAAACTGCAGTGCTTGAAATGAATACCTTCTTCATACAGTTTATCATTTGGGATGGCATATTCAAAGCAAAGACCTTTTTACTAATAAAGACCTTTTACATCACAGTGAGATGCATCCTAGTTGTTTAGCTGGGCCTTTTCACACCAGTTTAATTAACCTGATTGAGTTAAACTGGTATAATCAGCATTCACAGGTTCTTATTTTGATGTCAGTAATATTTTTATCTACCTTAACCTTGCTCTTAACAGATTGACAATGGGGGGGGGGGGGGGTCAAAAGCACTGTGTCCCAGGATGATCCAGGCCACAGTGCTCCTTATGAGCCAGATCTGTTAGAAATATTATTAGAAATGCATAATGAATATAGTGTTGTTAGAACTGCACAGTTTGCATCTCATACCTGATAAGAAGAAACACCACCAAGGACATTCCTCCCCCCACTTTTGGCCAATTTGCTAGTTTTTCTTATACTAAATCACTCTCTACCCCCACACTCCCCCTGACAATTCACATGCAGATTACAGAAGCTGGAATTCAACTGACTGTGTCCTTGAAAGGGGGGAGGGGATTTCAACTC
>NW_017728886.1:227578519-227605792 GCF_001723895.1 Crocodylus porosus
GGGGGGAGGAATGTCCTTGGTGGTGTTTCTTCTTATCAGGTATGAGATGCAAACTGTGCAGTTCTAACAACACTCTATTCATTATGCGTTTCTAATAATATTTCTAACAGATCCATGGCAATGGTAACCGTGGTGGTCACAATGGAGCCACTGTAGCAGCAGTGATGGGGGGTAAGCAGCAGAGGTGCTGCAAATGGTAGCAGGCCAAGTGGGGTTGTGTCAGCATAGGCCTTGTTCACTCCTCCACCACAGCCAGCCAGGGCCCTGGATTCTGCAGCAGGCCATGCTCACTGCTAGCCATGCTTCCATATTCCCTAGTCCTCCTGTAGCCCAGCAGGCTGAATGGAGTGACTCTGCAGGCCAGATGAGCCATACATTTGACACCCCTGCTTTAAACCAAACTAAATGAAAGGGTCAAAACCGGTTTTAGTATTAGTTTAAGATAAATCAGACTTTTTTTAATGCAAAGTTCTACTGTACTCAAACCTGTAAGTTAATAGGTTTTTTCCTGATTTTTATTTTAAAAAGTTCCTATTGAACCTTTTTAATTCTCACGTAGATAATCTGAAAATCCAGTCTTTTTAACTAGTACTCTTCCCAGACTCTTCCCAGAGATGTAATAGCAGAGCTCTGAAGTCAGCCATACTAGTCAGACTTCATTACTTTTAGAAAATAAGACTAACTCTTACAAAGAAAACTACAGTAGGTTTACTGCACGTGTATTCTACGAAGAGCCACTGTAAATTATAGAAGCTAAAATCCATTTTTCAAAATCAATTAAAAAATATAGTTTATGATGAAATGTCTCTTTCCTTTATAAATACTACATACAATATATATCAATAGGTACCTAATTGTCCTTTTCTGCATACACATAATGTTGCAAAATTTAACTATGCTCAGTCCATCAGTCATTAGTGAAATCCTATTGTATGTGGGTTTTGAGACTGATGTGATAATACATTTTGAACAGAATCTGAAGTACACTGAATAAAAATAAAGCTGTTAAAGGATTTCTCAGGAATCCTATAGCATCTGCTCTCTTCAGCAATATGTAAATTAAATGACTTCAGTGTTTTGCTTATCATCAGTATAAAAATTCATGAAATTGGGGACAATTCGCTTGCTGGTACTGAATAGGGTTATATGTGCACAGTGATGTTTACAGTGATGTATGTTCTTTCATTAACCTTGTCAGGGTCAGAAAAGATGGCTGACTGCACACAAATTTAGGAAGAGATTAAAGCACAACAATGATGAGAACTCTCTCTCTGTGACTGCCAGACTTCAGAGTAATTTATGCTACTTATGCTAGTTCATGGTGGGCTTAGTGGGGTTTTTTTGTGTTATGCAGTAAAAATAGTTTAAATATTTTTGTTTGCTTCATTCTTATTTTTATTTCAAGTTTGGAACATTAAATTGCATATATGGAAAACACTCCTCACCTATTTTAGAACATAATTCAGTTTGGAAATTCAAGAACTCATAATTTAAGAAGTAACAGAATTGATATTACCTGTACAACCTCAGTTTGTATATATACACGGTAATAAAAAAGTAATGATAAGTTCAGAGAAACCTTGCCTCGTTTAGCACATAAATCAAGCAGTGCTTACTGAGTGGATTGCTCTTAAAATTTTTTTAGCTCAGTCCCTTGTTTACTGCATACAAACTGAAACAAATAAAGAAATATTACATTTCCTCTGAGATTGTTAAGGGTGCATATCATTGCAGTCCCTGAGTTCTTTACACACATCACAGGAATACCATAATGGTAAGAATTCACAGAAGTAAAACAGCATCTTCTCCTCATTTTATAGAGGAGAAACTGAGGCAAAAAAGGACCAAAATTGCTAAGTCCCTACTAACTTTCTGTGTCTGTCATAAGACACCTAGATCAGATTCAGAAATTATGCTTATTGTGTGGTAGGCATGCCAAAGTGCCCCCCCCCAGCTGTAGCTGAACAGATGGTCAGGGCCCATAAAGTGCTGTAAAAATGGCAGATCCCATCCTAAGATAACCCTGGATGGATGTGGCATCAGACATCAGTGCTGTAGGTTACAGCAACAGCACTGTAACGAACATCTGTACCGCATCCCATTCCAACTCATGGTAGGTCAGTACATTCTGCCGACATCCCATGAAGCATTGCAGCACCCTGGTCACCCCTTCTCCCAGGGCAGTGCTGTAGCCTTCGCCAGAGCTCGTGTTGTCTGCCTGTCTGGCCAGCCCTGCTCCTGTGCTGTCACTGACAAGAGTGAATTGCTGGGAGCCCCTGTTTCAAACCTTCCCCCCTCACCCTTTTATTCCCCTCTGGTCAGCTACAAGCCGCTGTCTGGTATTATCATTCAGTGTGTCAATTCCATGTATCCTGTCTAGGCATTTGTAAGGATTGCAGCTTTTAAGTGCTGTGCTGATTGTGGACACTGCATTCACACGGGGGCTATGTAAGATGTTTATCTTGTACAGCGTTGTTTTGAAATGTCTGTATCCAAATCTCAACCTACAGGGAACTTTTTTGGTGTTGGTATAAAATGCTGCAGGAATGAATTTCAGACCAAATTACTCTGAATGACCATTTAATTTCATTCACCCCACCTCTTATCTACATTTCGCACACAAGGCCACAATACCCAGCCTGCCAGGCTGTCCACGGGCCCAGAAACCTGGCAGCAGAGGAGCAGTTAGGGTCCATCTTCTTATATTACTTTGTCTAATGCCCTAGCGTACAGGGAATACATCTCTGTGTGAGCAAGTTGTAGAGCCTGTTATGAGCAGGGATCCAGGTTTTCCGTTCACCATGGAAAAACATGGTTAAACCTGGATTTTCTCATTTTAAGGGGAAAGACCCGTATTTCTCATTTTGAGGAAAGAAATTGAATTTTCTTGTTTAAAGGAGAAAAATGTGGGAAACAGTGGGTTTCCCCTCGCAGGCTGGCAAAATTGAGGCTTCTATAGTGAGGGAGGGAAGAAGGGAGTTGGGTAGAGCTGGGGCTGGTGCCCAGCTGGGATGGTGCATGGGGCTTGGGGCCTATGGCCAGAATGTGCAGCCACAGGTCCCACGTGGGGAATGAGATGGGGCTTTCAGGTGGCTCATCCAGGGGGCAGAGGGGCTGGCTCCCCACCACTGCATGCACCCTTAGGGTGGCTTGGGGGGCACATGCCCCCCAGATTTGTGTGGAGTGGATGCAAGCTGCTCTCTGTGGGCTCAGGGCTACCTGCATTACTGCCCTCACCATGGGGCCTCTGCAGGCCAGTGGGCAGGACCTGGCACAGCAGGGCAGAGTGGGGTGGGGAAGCTCATTGCTGCTGCTGTGAGCCCCACACTGCCATGGCAAGGTGCCCCCTGCCACCCAGCAGCAGCAGGAACGGTGGCATGGCATGCCCTTCGCTGCTGCTGGGTGGGCAGGTGGGATGCTTTGCCAGCATGGGCCTCCCGGTGGCAGCAACAAACTTCCCTCCCTGGACCCACTCTGCCCTCCCGCATCAGCTCGCATCTGCTGGGCTGTGGAGGCCCCGGAGGGAGGGCAGCAGGGTAGAGAGCCCCAAGCCTGCAGCGGGCAGTCCACATCAGCTCCCTCCAACCCTCACAGGCTCTACTGTGTCACTTATGGAAGAACAGGAGCCAGGTTCTGCACTCTGCTCCACTGCAGCAGCTGCCACCTCTGTGGGTGGCAGTCTGCTCAGACGCTGCTGCAGGGGGCAGGGGGCTGTGGATCTGGGTCCATGGCCCCATAAGCCCTGGCAGCTGAAGGCCATATCCAGCAGGGCTGGGGGGCAGGTGGCTATGGGTGGGGAGCAATGGCATGGGTAGGGCATCAGCATATCAGGGCTGCTCAGTGCCACAAAGCAGTGGAGGGGTAGTAGTGGTGGGAGGGTTGACAGCAGCAGCTAGACCTACATCCTGGTGAGCGAAGGGGGCAGGGGAAGCTCTGATTTTCCACGATAAAAACCCCCAAATCAAATGCCTAAATGTACAGGTATAGGTATAAGACAGTATAGGTGACAGGCTTCCCTTTGTTGTGTTGCCCTCCATGAGTGGCTCCACAATGCAGCAATGGTAGAAAAGTCCTACTCAGGCCCTACTGCACTGCTGTGAAGCATGCTAAGATGCGATAAGCACGGTCTGGTCAACATTTAAAAGAACATGGCAATAGAACATGCCCTGTGCAAAAACTTCCCTCTGAGATGTTAACTGTTAAATTCCAATAAGCTCCTAACTGAGCATATATAAAGCTAAACTTTGCATGGGTATATTTCAGCTGAATTTCAGATGATGTTCTTGTAAAAAATAATCACTAACCCAAAGGCCAGTCCCTTCCTGAAAAATGTCACGTTTGTGTTCCAAAGCATAGGAGAGCTAGAACTTTCTAGTGAAATGGTTTAATTTATTTTCAATGTAGTATGAGCAATTCAACATTTCTTTCTCTGCTTTCACTCATGAAAAAGGTGGAACTATGAAGTATTCCACCAAAAATCAACTTGAGATGCTAAGTGTATACATCTCAACCTGAACAGCTAAAATTTAAATCAAAATTATTAGCAATAAAAAAGCTTTAAGAGCAATACTCAAACTTCGCCTTTTTTGTTTTTGCTTTTTAAAAAAAAAAAACTTTCTAGTTCTGGTCCCAAAAGTGTAACTATATTTTGTTTCAAAGGAAAGCGCTGTTACAGTGCCATTTTCCTATTCCCCAAACACTACAGTTCAGCAGAGCACGCTGCAGACTCAATCATACATAATGCTGAGAAGTGACCAAGAAATTCTGGTAAGTTAAAAAATGCCACTTCATCTGAACGAAAATGTTCTGTAGAAAAGTATTTTGATTGATGAGTTTCCAGTAGAACACGGGTGTAATGATTTAGTAAATAACAACTATGAATGAGGAAGAGAACAGATTTTTAATGATACTACAGCACAGGGTTCCTCCAGCACAGACCATGTGGCTGCTTCCATCTTGATTTCTCCCCCAGGGATCATGTTCAAAGTCCTCACCTGAAAAGACATTCCCTTGTAAGGGACTGTCTCCAAAGTCTAACCCTTATCACTACATCTTCCCTTGAAAAAAAATAAATAACCATCACAATGTAACAATAAAAACTCCACAATAACAACACAACAACAAAGCAAGACAAAACCACTACCACACCAAACAATCCATAATCTACAGAGAAGAGGTTACCAGCACTTCACTCTGGAGTGAGTCTTTACCACACTTCCTTATTCTTCAGGTCCCTTTAAGTTATTCACAGACCTCTGTGAGCCTTTCTGGCCATTTCACCTGTCTCCTGGATCTCCAGAGTATCGCCTCTTTATTGGAGGTTTGAGGGCTCTCTGTTGAATCATTAGTATCTTCACCGTTGGAGGATAACAATGATGAGGAAGAACTAAGAACTGTTAACTGAGGCTGATCCAAGTCCGTATCTCCTGCCGATGTCCGAGAGCTAAGTGGAAGCACGAGCAGGTCTTGTCCATTACATTGAAGCATGCCCCCTTGGTGTGTCTGAACTAGATAGGACTGTGGGTGTACCAGCTGTTTCTCCGTACCCTGCTTGTGCCCTGTTCTCAACAAGCAATTCTTCAGACAAACTCTATCACCTGGCTTTAGGAGTGAAAGCTCACAAGCTCTTGTATCAAAGTCGTATTTCTGTTTCATCTTCTGATCTTTTTTCATTTTCTTTCTGGCTACCACGTTAGGGCTTTCCAATAAGGTGTTAGTAATGGGCAGATTCGACCGTATCTGCTGGCCCATTAAGAACTGTGCCAGAGACCAGCTATTGTCCAGAGGTGTGCTATGATAATCCAGTATTGCTTTATATAAATCCCCTCCACTGTCCAATGCTTTTTTCATTAGGGTTTTCACTGTCTGAAGGGATTGCTCTGCAAGGCCATTTGATTGGGGATAATTGGGACTTGATGTGGTATGATGAAAATCCCAGTCCATGGCAAACGGCCTAAACTCTGCACTGCAGAACTGTGGCCCATTATCACTGAATACTTCATCTGGAACTCCATGCCTTGCAAATATGGCCAATCAAGCAAGCTATCACTGAGCAACTCCTGGTACACTGCAGTGTACAGATTTGTGGATATAAAGAATAATAATCAGTAACTATTAAATACACCCTGGAGTTCTACATAGAGAGATCAGTGCCCACCTTCTCATGAGCTCTGTGTGGAACAGGGTGAGGTGTTAGTGGTTCTGCCTGCTGGCATGGTCTGAATTTCAAGCAAGTGGAACAGTTTTTAACTATATTAGCAATGTCCTGATTCTCTTTGGCCAATACATCACCTCTCTTGCTCGCTTCTTGCGTTTCTCAATACCAAAGCGTCCCTCTTGGATCTTCCGTAGCATTCCTCTTTGGAGGGTCTGTGGTATTACGATTTTACTGCCCTTGAAAATAACTCCTTCAATGACTGACAGTTCATGCCTGCAATTCCAGTAGTCCCGCACGCACAAGTCACAGGTATTCCTGTCCTCCGGCCAACCCGAAATTGGAAAAGAAATAGGACGTCTTTTCTGCTTGGTCAGTAGAGGCTATTGCCCTGGACAGCATATCTGCTATAAAACAGAAACTTGCCAGGTGTGTAGTTAACAACTATGTCATACTTCTGCAGCTTGATCATCACTCTTTGAATCCTTAAGGTGCAGTTGTTCAGAGGCTTGTGAAACAGTGCTATCAAGTAGGGCTGTGTGAAATTTCACCAAGTTTCGTTTTGAGGCTGTTTCGACTCATTTCAAGCTCGAAACAGCAAAATCAAAATGAAACAGAGAGCTTTGAAACAGCCTCGAAATGAAACGAGGCAAATTGAAATGTTGTTTCAAAATTTTTTTAATGTTTTGAGTTTTGAAGCTCAAGCTGGGCTTGGCTGCAGGGAAACAGAAATTCAAGTAAGGAGAGGAAGGGAGGGGAAGGACTGCTCTCATTACTGACTGCGTAACTGGCCAGTGACTGCCATCTTTTCCTGAAGTCTCTTCCAATCCCAGTGCTCTGGGGGATGGATGGAAAAACTGCATAAAAGGCAGCATTGTTTGAACTGCCTTGGCATCAGTTGAGTGAGGGTGCACCTTAACACACACACAGTCACCCACCCATGTCATGAGTTTTGCCTGTCAGCAGGTAGAGGTGCAGGGCCCCAGAACCCAGACTCCCCCTGCACCTATTCCCTTGACAGCTGGCATGCTTCGTGGCCTCAGCAGGGGCTAGCATGCCTGCAGCTTTCACCCTGCTGCTCCTTAACATAGTGTCACCCATGTCACGAGTTTTGATTGTCCAAAGCTTAAGATGCAGTTTCCCCCAACCCCCCTGTTCCTATCTCCTTGAACTTGGCAGGCTTCATTGCCTCAGCAGGGGCTAGCAAGCCTACAGTTTTGACCCCGCTGTGGCTTAACACATGCACACAACATGTTTTTTGCTTTCAAGACTTTGAGGTACAGTTTCCCTGAACCTCCTGCACCTACCTCCTTGAAACTTGGTAGGCTTCATGCCCTCAGAATGGGATACCACTTCTGCAAGTTTCATCCACATCAGGCCAGAAATGACAAAGTTATAAGCTGTTTTGAGCTTCCCCATTATCACCTATGGGCAAAACATCAAAACAGAGAAACTGTTTTGACAAAACGAAACGGAACAGCAGTTTCAAATCAAACCGAAATGCTGTTCTGTCAAAACAGAACAGTGCCGTTTGGCACAGCCCCACTATCAAGGGCTTCTGGTCCATTTCTACATTCACTTTCTGCCCATAAATATATTGATTGAATCTCTGGCATGAAAACAAAATTCCTAGCAACTTTCTCAATCTGTGCATACCTGCTTTCTGCTTCAGTTAGTGATTTGGAAGCAGATGCAACAGGTTGCCATTGGTTGTCAAAATTCTGCAGTAGCACAGCACCTAATCCTAACTGTGAAGCATCTGCTGATATCTGTATTGGTTTCCCAGGGGTATAGAATTTTAATACAGGTTCTTGTATTAATTGTTGCTTCAGGGCCATCCATGCTTCCTTCTGTTCTGGATTCCAGCACCATTCATTTTTACTCTCAAAAAGTATCCTAGAGGTGCTGCTGTTATAGACAGGTTTGGTATGAACTGTCCATGATAACTTACCATTCCCAAAAAGTGTTGCAAGTCTTTTTTTGACTGGGAGTTGTGGCATCATTTTAATAGCCTGAATTTTTTTCTTGTCCAGTTTCACCACTTCTCTAGAAATAATGTCTCCCACAAATGTTAGTTCTGTAGCTCCAGAAACCCATTTCTGTCTATTGAGTTTCAAATTTGCAGCCCTAGTTGCCTCCAACACTTCTTGGAGCGTACAATCATGCTCTTCCTTGGTGGAGCCCCAAATGATGACATATCATCCATTGACATGTCTACACGTGGAATATGCTCATAAATCATATGTGTAGTTTTGCAATACACCTCTGGAGGTGAAGCTATACCAAAAGGTAAATGCAGAAACCGATACTTTCCAAATGGAGTATTGAACGTGCATAATTTAGAACTTTCCTCTGTTAATTTCAGCTGCCAGAATCCTGAAGAAGCATCTAATTTACTGAAGAACTGCACATTTGCAAACTGAGCCAATCTCTTTTCTGGTGGGCAACTTAAAACGTTCTCACTTTATGGCCTTATTGAGATCCCTTGGATCCAAGCATATTTGCAGCTGTCCATTATTTTTCTCCACAATAACTAGGGAGTTCACCTACTCTGTCGGCTCTTCAATTTTCTGCGCTACCTGGGCTTCCTCCATCTTTTTTAGCCCTGCCTTTAGTTTATCACAGAAGGTAAAAGGCACCTTTCTGCATGGGTATATAACTGGGGTACCTGTTTATTTATCTGAATAGTATGTTCCCCTGGTAAGCAACCAAGGCCTTGAAACAAATCTTGATATTCCAAAATAAGGTCTTTGTAACCTGAGCCAGAGTGTTCTAATGCAAGCACCCGTTTAACCAAATTGAGCTTTTCACAAACTGCTAGGCCCAAAATAGCTGTCAACTCCTTAGGTACTACAGTGAATGCAAGATTGTACACCACATTTTTATGTTTGATGCAGGCTAGGCACTTTCCCTTGACCAGTATCTTCACTCCTGAATGGGCAGTTATGGTTACTTTTGTAGGCCTCCACTTTGGTTTAGTTTTCAGCCTTTTATAATGTTGCTCTGGTAAAATGTTCACCTGAGCCCCTGTATCCAGTTTGAATGGAATCATTATCCCATGCACTACCAGTGGCAGGATCCAGTCCTTCTCAGTGGCTCTGCTCGATTCTATTGTAGCTATATAATACTCTCCCCCTCTGGAGCATCTTCAGTCACATGCACCTGGACTTTATCGGCTTGCACTCTGCAACATTTTGCAAAATGATTATTCTTACCACAATTAAAACAGAGCTTTCCTAATGCAGCACATCACTTGGAGCCATGCTGCATTCCACACCAGCTACAGGCTTCTCCATACTCAATCTGCCCCTTAGTAGTAGTTGTGATAGCTGGGGCAACCTCCATTTGAAGCAGTCTTTTCTGTCCCTCTTTACTACATATTGCATGGACAACGCCCCGAGCCGCATTCAGCTTTTCGGCTTGACACAGTTTCAGCTGCTCTACAAATCTGAATAGTTTTTTCTAGGGCTAAGTCCCCTTCCCATAGCAGCTTCTCTCTTAATTCATTGTCTATAATGCCACAAATGATTCTATTCCTGATCAGAGAATCTGTTATGTCCCCAAAAACACAAGTCTTGCTGAGTCTTTTTAACTCTGTGATATAGAGCTCTTTGCTTTCATTTGGTTTTTGCATGCACATACAAAATTTGTCTCTGAAAAGACTCATTGCATTTTGGCACACAATATTCTTCAAATTTATTCAATATCTCATTTAACTTCATGTTTTGGCTTGGAGCAAAAGTAAAGTTGTTGTACACCTTTAGCACTTCTTCCCCTACCACATCTGGAAAATAGATGATTGATTTAACTTTATCAGTTTTCTCTTCTGCTCCTATAGCAGCTAAATACAACTCAAACCTTTGTCTAAATTTTCTCCAAACCTCAGCTATATTGCCCGACTAGGAAAGGCAAGAAGGGATTTGTAATGCATCCATATTTAACTATCTCTGAGCTGGTTACACTTCTGCCTTGCAGAGAGGGTACTATACTTGCAGAGGCCTTTGTTCCTTGCCGAGTGCAGCTTCCAGGCCCTGAATTACCAGTTTTCTGGTATGGATAACGGTGCAGATTCATCCAGTCTTCCTCATTCACCACTTCTGACACCTTGTAATGATTTAGGTCCCACAGTGAACAACAACTATGAATGAGGAAGAGAACAGATCTTTAATGATACTACAGCACAGGGTTCCTCCAGGACAGACCATGTGGCTGCCTCCATTTTGATTTCCCCTTTCCCCTTGAATGAATGGGAATGAATGAGGGTGCTTGAAGCATAATGGTAGCAGGCCTCTACTGAATGACCAGTAATGACCAGACCAACTCAATGACCCGACCACTGCCTTGCATTGACTCACCCAGGAACCACAGACCTCACCCAGGAACAGAGACAAAACCCAGCATTTGAAAGATAAAGAACCTACAAGAACCCAACATTTTGAAGACAAAGACCCTACAGAAACCAGCAAACCCACCATTGCATCCCACTAGACAATAAGAACACCTGGATCTGCATGTATGCATCTGAGCAAGACTAGCCCTTGCCTGGGCATGTCCTTCCCAAAGGAGACACAGGTAGCCCTGTGAAAAGGGGTGATAGAGTGTGATCTCCTTGGGACGCCCTCTCCATCTGGACCAGCATTGTGCCACACCACCTATCCATCCAGAGGCCCTGCTGGCTTCTACTCCACTGCCTCTTACCTCTGGCTCCACCGCTTTTCCTTGCTGTGGCCCCGGCTTTCTCCTTCACCTCTGACCAGGGCCCCAATTAACTCCAAACAAGGAAAAACACCATACCCACCGTCACCAATTAGGAATGCTACAGCTTTCTAGTTGCAGAAGCTTTCACAAACCAGCTGGCTTGCAAACAAGACTTTTCAGGAAGTCACGTGGCTCAGAAGCCTGTGAACCTGAAAGTTTCTGGAGACCTAGAACCACAGATCCTAGAAGCCTGTCTTTTGACTGCTGGGCTCTTCCCTATAAAACCTAGAGCCAGGATTCTTGGGACTTCTGCACTCCCATGGGATGCCCTAGCCCTGAAGCCAAGGATTCTGGAAGACAGCTACCAGGTGACAGAGAGACAGCAGTGAGACTTAAAAAAATTAATCAAATTCACTTAGCAATAGGGCTGTGTGAAGCTTCAGGTGCTGGTTCAATTCGGAGGAGATTCGGCAGCCGAATCTCCAAATCCAAATTGAATCAGGAGACCAATTTAAAAAGGTCCAAATCGATTCAAAGTTCTCCGAATCAATTCAGAAGATTCAGGCAGTCCCCGCTTGCAGCCTCAGGGAGCTGGATCCAGACTCTGTGCTGGTAAGTGGGGGGTGGGAGTGGGGGGGCTAAAGTAGGGGGGAAGGGCTCCATGGTGGCAACCCCCACCAGGCCTCATCCCCTGCCTGCTCCCCCAGCCCCCTTGAGCGCCCCCTGACTGCTCTCCCAGTCCCACCAATGACTTCCCTGCCTGGCACCAGAGTCCCAGTGCTTAAAAATAAAAGCCTACACTCACCAGCTGCTGCAGCAGCCCTTGTGACACAGCCCCCCCATGCAGCACAAGGCAGTGGGGATCACCCCCGCCTGGCAGGAGCCGGTGAGTGCAGGGCTTTGAAAGAGCCAGGATGCTGGGGCCTGGCAGGGCAGCCATTGATGGGGCTGGGAGAGTGGGCATGGGATAGGGCTTGTTTGATTTGGAGATTCGGCCAATTTGGCAGCAGCCGAATCTCTGAATTGGATTTGGCCAAATTGATTCAGGACAGTGTTTTGAATCACCAAATCGAATCACTGTCCCCAGAATCAGCCAAATCCAAATTGAAAGCAAATACTAGCAGCTTTGCACAGGCCTTAGCAGCTGTCATCATCCCAAGGATGACTTTTTTTTTTCTAGCTGATATTTCTGAGAGCCATTTTATCAAAATTTATTTTCAAGGGAAATCTATTTTTAATGGTTTCATTCCGATTCAGAACAAAATTAAATTTTAGAATGCTGTAATTTTGCCCAGAGCCCTAAACCCCCGAGTTTTGGCCAGCTCTGTATTAGGGCCAGGGGCTTGCATAAGGTCAAGGCTTGCCAGGAGATACTTTGGTTACAGGAAGCCAGGTCTCAGGAAATAAGTGCAGCACCTTTTGAGGGACTCTGGTTGCTCACTGGTTTCATAGCTCTTAGTTTCTGACTGCTTCCTAATCTTCTCTCACAGCTACAATCCTGTTTCTTGCCAAGTGCTGCCTTCCAACATTGCACTTACCTTGTCCTCTACTCTCTAGTTTCTAACCCCTGCCCTAGGTTCTGCATTCACAGTTATGATGTCTTCGCATCAGGGTTGTAATTCCTAGGCAAGACCATCCATGTCCTGGCCCCTGCGTTCTCGTGCTGAGTGCTTGCTTCTCTGAAGGTATTTAGGTGCCGAAAGATACAAATGTTAAGACACCTGGTAGAATTGGGAAAAAAAGGTTGAAAGTGCCTCATTGATAATAGAAGTGAGGCACCTAAGGTCCTTTGGGAAAAAAAATAAAATCTTACTAGTCACTGAAATCCCTTTGAAACTCTGGGCTTCATGAGGCATTCTCTTGTATAGGCATGCCCTATAAAAATACTTGTAAAAAAAAATAAAGACCCAACTCTTGAAAAATGCAATATGCTTTCAAATCTTATTGGAGATCCTACAAATGAAGGATACTCAGCAGGTCACAAGATCATGCAGAAAATAAATAAAAACAAAATTAATTCCCAACATTTCTAAATATGCTATTGTTAGTTTTGGCTATTTTATTTATTTGCTAAGGAAAGAAATCTGTAGTTCACTCCCCCAAACAAACAGAAATAATTATGCCAACAGCATTCCGTTTCACAAGCGTAAGAGAGATAAAATCTGCCCCGACCTGTGCAGTACTCATTTTTTTAAATGGTTTAAAACACGATAAACTATAATTTTATTTAACTAAGTCTTAAGTATATAAAGCATCATCATAAATACTAGAAATCGAGCACAATCTTTTTATGCAGGGTGCTAAGACTTTCAAGGGCTAAGCTCTAAGCAGGGGGCAAGATGCTTGTTCTCCTCACTCACTCCACCTTCCTCCCTACTGCCTGCCCCCCTGCAGCAGCGTGAGGGATGAATTAAAAGACAAGCCTCCAATAATTAGATTCCATACACAGAAAATTACATCAAATGTATACATTTTCCATGTACAGAATCTAATTATCGTGGGGGTGGTAAATAATTCAGGGTCATCTTAAATTCAAGTAAATTCAATATTCTTCACACACTAATAACTAAATCAGTGCACCTGAGATTTTACAAGCTATATCAATTCCCATGTGAAAATCAGGATTAATCATGCAGTCGGCAAATAAATCCTATTTCTCATACTTCCAAAAACATCCTCATTTTTTTTTAAAAGACTATACTTAGCCTTTTTCCCCACTACCAAAATAACATCAAACTAAAAATGTGTCATAAATATAGATTTGAAACAATACAAAAGGGTAAGAGTCTCTTATATTCACTTTGAAATAATTGTTTCAGCATTTCTTTTCAAACTGGTCCAAATTCTGTTGCCATTTGTTCTTTCACCGAGATTCATGCACAATCCTTTATGGACCTTCTGGACTCCAGCCTGATGGCCCTGCTGGACCACATGGTGCTTCCAAATTGGTGCAGGAAGATAGATTGGATGACCTTTGAGATCATTCTTAAGCTTATGATTCTAACAGGAAATATTACTAATTTTAAGAACATTAGATTTTTTATAACCAATTGATAGTTTTACCAAAGACATATCTATGTACCCAAGAGTACAATTTCCAACATGTCCTTCACCACACACATTTTTGTCCAGATAAATCGGCGTTAACTAAATAACCATAGTTTAGCAAATATCAGGCCTCTAAAATGCATCATTAAACAGGGTTTTTTTCTTTTATTTGATTTTAAATGCCCTGAAGCTCCAGTAACTGAGGCTCAAGAAATTAGTTAAATATTGGAAGTCTGTTAGGAAAAAACTGTCTAAACACAAATAATTTACTGGAGAGATGCTACTACTTTGTAGATGGTAGCATAAACTTTGTAGGATTTTTTGTTCTAAAATTTACCATTAGCAGTACATGGCCAAATTTAAAGGTGCTGTATACACATTTCTAGCCATACAAAATTCAGAGATGAAGCTGAAATCTCTGAAGATGAGAAATAACTGATTTGTCACCAAATTATCTCTTTTTTTCCCTTTAATTGCGAAGGGACTTTGAGGTACAAGTGAATATTATTATTATTATTTTGCTAATAACACAGACATAAGAAAAATGAAAGTGAATGTGAAATGATTTCTTATCCACTCAGAGATGACAAATACTAGCATCTTCTGTTCAATAAAAAGCCCTCATAAATAAAAAAGCAGTAAGTTTTCATTTTTTCCCCCCTTCTTTTTATGTCAGGACTAAATAACTATAATAAAGCCTTGCAAATATTTCTACTTCATAAATAGGTGGGAGAGCATGTCTCTGGTGAGAGGCTTTTGTATACTGACAGAGTTCAACTCCTAAAAGCTGTTAAGAGTGCATTGGTTTATGGTTATTCTTTGCCATTTAATAACTGCAAACAGCAACTTGTACTCATTCCTTGGAATTGGAGTGGTGCCTGTGTTGCTAACAATTTTTTGAAATGAAAAACCTCTCCTCCTGACATTATACATAAACAATTTTACAAGGATTATAAATGGCTCTCTCTTGAGTAGGAAAATGTAGGCTTCAACTGAAATGCCTAAATTTATAAGGAAAACTGACTGAACCAAGCCAAAAAGTATTTGATCAATTTCTGGTACTATAGAGTTCCAAGATTTGAGATACCAATAACCAAAAACAGTTCCAGAAAATAATTAAGATAATGAAATACATGAATTTGACTCACTTTCCCTTTAACCTGCAGTAAATTATGGGTTAGGGTTTTTTTTTAAGTAAATTGTTGATTTTAAAAACAGTTACAAGAAAGGAATCCTAGGAATAGAGGCAGCAAGAAAGTTTTGTTTTTCCTATTCATATTTGCTATCTACCTACCTACCTACAACTTTAGTGCATAATACTCATCATTGTAGTATCTGAATACCTTCCAAGTAAAATTAAAAACCAAGAGTGAAGTTCCTAACGGACTTCTTTGAGTTCTAACCCTTCCCTTTTAATTGTTTTTGCTTGTTTTTTATGAATTCTATTCAGGATATAGATTTTGATACGTTTTGATCCTTTTTAATTTAATTGTCCTCTCTCCCCTCTGCCCCTTTTTTCTCTCTCCTCTTTTTCTTCTCTCACTCTCATTACAACATGCATACAAAAAACACAACAAAAGTTTTATTTATTGTCACCAGGTTTAGTTTTTTTTAGAAAACCTGGTATTTCTTGTAAAAAAGAAAAGAAAAAATCCCAACATTTATGATTATTAAACTACCATATTAATATGCATTGCATTCTGCCAAGTACCTCCAGTCCTGGTTTTATTTTTCTGGCATACTGGCACTGCAACAACCTACCAGTCAGATGTTGCAGGTTTTTTGGCACTCTGCCAAAAAACTTTGTCTACCCCTCTCCTACAGGGAAGGCTCTAGGTTCCAGACTACCGTGGAAGTATATTCCATAGCCAAACCCACCTAACCAGGAATGTTTTTTCTCTCCAATTCTCTGGGCTTCGCAATCTGCATTGTCCCAGAGGTACACAGCTTATAGTACGCAGATAAAATCTCCGTCTTAAAATGTGCCTCAATTGATTCAGCTCGAAAAAGTTCTTAAACTGGCATCAGAAGCTACCTAGAAATCAAAGGAACTTTAACATGGGCATGACATGCTCGTGGCAGCCATGACAAAGGCAGCCACATTCTGTCTTTTTTTGTATACTACCTTTTAAAATAAAGATCCAGAATGCATAACAACCTATATAAACAGATACCTTGAGCAAAAACGACAGAAACAGAAAGAAGGTGATTTGTGGATTCATGGCAACATGGACACTTTCCAACAATCAAGTGCCCACACTCCCATTTCCCCCACAACGCAGTTCAGTCAAATATTCATTATTTTAAAAACTAAGATTTTTCAACCAACTTGTACCAATTTTTTTTTTTTTAGATTGCAGTTATACCCATGTTTCTGACCATTTCTGCACAGGCAAAGCCACATATGCTTTATCTGGCAAGGGCACCTTCCTGTAGTCTGCAGAGGTTCTTAATGCCACATGTCGCAGAACACAATCAAGAATCACAGAGAAAAGGGGCAAGCCTCTGGCTTTGAGGTCCTGGCTTTTCTCTATTACTGGCAATCTATAGCACCCCCACCCCAAAAAGCTCTTTCTTTTTGGTTAGCCAACAGGAAATAAGGTTTTTTGTTTTTTCAAAGCATGTGGAGCAGGGGGTGGTTGGGAAGCAGTCTCTGCAGCCTACTGCCATCTCTCCGTAGAGTGAAAAGTGCATCCAGATGTCATACTATTTACAGCAATTATTTACATCAAAGAAAGCTCAGTCTCTTCACCACAGTAACCAGAAGAATTTAGTTGAAAAGGTAGCTAGAGTTAGGCAAGACTTCCTAGGAAGTTTGCAATGGTGGATACAAAACAAAGTTACGCTGATATCTGGGTAAGTACACAGATATTAACATTTCTCAAGCAACACCAAGGGAGATGCCAAGATGAATGCTGGACAACCAGCCTGTTAAATGGCCGACTGCTCTTGACCTACTGTTATGTTTTTGAAGGAAGTTTAAATAGACTGCAAGATATTTTTAAAAATAAATTGCTCACTTGTACCATCTGAAATTTATAAAAGCACTACACAATTTCATGTCAGTCTAACTACATGGAGGCCAGAGGGTTTTTGTTTTGTTTTTGGTTGTGTATCATCTGCTTAGTGTTAATGGTTATAATCAGAATAAGATTACTTGTGGAAAGTTGAGAACTGCGATACAACTTAGCAGCAGGTTTTGGTGTCTGTCCCAGTTGCCATCTACTCGCAAGCCGACATATTCCTACAGCAGCTAAGACTCCCTGGTCTTATTGAAATCTATGGCGAAAATCCCATCAATGTCAGAGGAGCAAAATCAACTGTTAAGGTTCATAAGGACCAAGTGGATAAAATTTTCATTATAAAAAACTGATGGTAAATTATATTATTTTACAGTAATGATGCTTAATGATTCATCCTGCACAGAAGAGAAACAAGTCCTGCACGGTGATCCTAATCCATGTGAGAGATAAAGATTTTATCCCTTTAAGGAAAGGAAAAAGATGTGGAAGGAAGAAAGAATGAACAGCTGGAAAAGACAAATAAAATGGATGGATGCTGAAGGAGGCTTGCTGTTTTTGTTCATTTGACTTTCTATCAAGGTTTTTTCCTTATATTACGTAAGCACAACTCTCACCAATTCATGGAATAATCTTCTACACAGTCCAAATCTTTGTTTAACCTGAGAATGCAGACAGCACCAATGCTTTGAAATAGTAGACAGCTGGAAGAGGCATTCTGGGTTCAAATTGCAGTGACTAAGAGAGAGAATCTAACCCATCACTTTCCAGCCACTTTAGAATCACAGGGTCAGAAGAGACTTGAAGGGTCATTTAGTCCACTCCCCATCCCAGAGACGCTCATCTGGCCTCTTTTAGAAAATCTCTGATGAAGGATATTCTGTAACTTCCTGAGGCAGCTTGTTCTATTATCCCATTGCTCTTACAGGTAGGAAGCTTTTCCTGAGATTTAATTTAAATCTGTTTTGCTCTCGTTTAAACTGGTTGCTTCTTGTCCTGAGGACTGGCAAACAACACTTCTCCATCTTCTTTATAGCAGCCTTTCAAATATTTGGAAACTGCTTCCATGTCTCTTCATCTCCTTTTCTCTTAAGTGAACATAAACTTACCTGGTATAGCTTGTATTCCAACACCTTCTCTTTGTTGCTCATTCTGGGCCCACTCCAGTTTCTCTACATCCTTCTTATAATGGTGACACCCACACTTTGGCAGAAGCCTATTCAGCCTCAAGTTAGGGGGTATTATCACCTCCCATGTCATGCATACAGTGCTGTTGTCACTGAAAACCAAGCGTATTTGTTTGGAGACGGCACTTGCAGACGAGGGCGTGACCACATATTTCCTATACTGCATCTGCATTCCTTCTGTGTCATTTAGATTGTTCTAATTACAAGGTTATACAACTTCTATATAGAACCAAAAATATCAATTTGATAATAATCTTTATTAGTTTATTTTAAAAGGTACCTTGTAATCCTGAGCTACTGCTTTTGTACATTTATCATCATACAAAGACATGTCATTTACAGTTTGAAGAATACATTTATTGTGCTCCAAAATCCTCATCTGAATGTCACTTTGTCCTAACAGGAACATAGACAATTTAAAATATTACGTGTATCCCTGGAACATTCATATTATTTTGCTCATCTGACCCCATTATCTAATGACTATTGTGTTCTAAACTGCTCAGGACGTTCCTTCTGAATTCAGCAAAAAGTGTTTTTAAAACTGTTAAGAAGGGCAGTGCAAGAACTGGTCCCTTAATCCTTTGGGAATACATCATTAGAAAATCAATTTCTGTTTCCGTATTCTCTTGAGAGAACCAATGTTAAATTGACCAACTGTATTTTGATGGAATAGTCCGAGTAACAGTTTACTAATTTTCATATTATAGTAGTCAGTGTAAAGTTACAGTTTCTCCCTTTGCAGTGACCAGTGCATAATTCTCCCAAAAAAGGAAATGTCTGCCATGATCAGCTGAAAGTAAGAGGAAACCCACCATCACCTTATCTTCACCTAAATGACATTTAAGTAATATAAAACAAGTCATATGAAATGCTTCCCTTAGACCCTGTGTAAAGGAACACATACAAATAACCAGAGTTAAGTTCCATAAATCCAATCATGGCTTTTAGGGATTTGCCTGTAAAAAACAAAACATTAATAAGTCCCAGGATCCTTGAGAAAAACATTTATCCAAGTTAAATTCCAATACAGGATAAATGGATAATTTCTGTTCTTTAACTGGATTACCAAAATATTGCATCTCTCTACCTGAAAATCTGAAAGCACACAGTGTTTACAAATGTTCTCTTCAGCAACAATTTCAGTTCCCAAAAGTACACTCTTATATTTCACTTCTGGAATAAGGTCACTATGATCTTAGGTAAAATGTACAGTAAGCATTTCAAGCAAAATGCTTATTGCTTAGATTTTAAAGCAAGCCACTTTAGTACAGTTGTAATTAAAATGCAAGTACAAATGTAAAGCTACTGTAGAAACACTTATAAACACCTCTTGCTTTTGAATACTTACTGATCACTTAAAGAATGGTGCAGGCTGATTTTAAAATAATAAAAAGGAACTGTAAAACGATACCGTTTGTTGGAAAGAAATTCAACAATACTTAAGACAGGTGTATGGACATGTAAACAAAGCTTTAGTATTCAGAGCTTGGGAATCTAGCAGCAAAACAACCCATTTGCATATAATGTAGTGCAATAAACATTTGTTCTTAGAAGATCCCCAGGCTTAAAACTACTTTTAACAGAATAGAATCCTTACAGGAAAACAGTTGAAAAATGTCCAACATGTAGAATCCAGAACTAGTAGAGAGACCGTCTCACCTGCTACAATCTACCAATATAAGTCTATGCAAAACTGTGCTCTGGATAACTGACTTTTATGGCTCCCCAGTAACAGGCTCGAATAAGGCAGATTAAGCCTAAGAGGTAAGCAATAGCCCAAGAAACATATGTTGCATGAAAACGCGTGGCGAAGTCTTGTGTACCAACCTGGAAAAGAAAAAGAGAGCATCAGATACACAACAGTCTGGGTTCTTGGAGGACACTAGTGTTTCTTTAAAGATATTATTTTTTAAGTATAAACCGTCACGAGTTAAGTGCCTTTTTTTTTTAATACTCCCAGCGATATAGCATATTAATTCTTTAGAGTACATTATACCAATATTATAAGTGATGTCAAACATGTAAGCTGTTTTTTTTTTTAAATCCAGCAAGTTTCTTGTTTTTATTCACTTTAATATAGCAAATCCTCCATTAATTTAAGCATGCAAACAGCTTGTTTTCCCACTACTAAGTTAAGAAGGCTAAGGGGGAAGTGTACACCCCCATAATGGTCAAAGTAAAAATAAATGCAGTTTACAGAGGCAGTAGATGATTTCATCTGCATACACATTAAAGGTGAAGGCAATATGGCTTACCTAGGAGTGATACTGTAAGGGGCGTATAAAAGACATTGTAGAAGACGAGGAGCTGCAAGATGCGAAAAAGCACACTGGGATGCAAAAACCTTAACTTATGCCAAAACAGTGTTGCATGTTCAGTGCTCCACAATGAAACCAGTTTTTACCACTGCCCAATCCTAGGCATAACACTAATTGGGTAGATCAAAGAATTAAGTCTGCTATTTTTAATTTTCCTGGGTGGCCCATTATTTTAGTTAGATTTGGCCAAATCAAAGCATCGAGCCAGCCTTTTATACAACTTTCATTATTTTCTGTACTTCTACTTTGATCAGTTTTATTAATTTCATCTGTAAAAATACTTCTAAATTTTGTAATTTTCCTTCCTATTCAAATCCTCCCGTTATTTTTACCTTTCTCTGAACTCATTCTATTCCTGCTACATTCATTTTACAATGGCGTGATCAGAAACTAGCATAGTATTCAATAGCTAGTACCACTGATTCATATAATGGCTATTTTATATACACACTATTAATTTATGTACTTTTATTAATATAGCCCAAGATCTTGTTTGATTCTTTGATCACAACAGCATATTGATCAGATATTTTCTCTGAGATTTTTTCCTGTGTGTTTGCAGATATTAGAACCCATTAGTTTCTTTAAGGTGGCTAATTACTCATTACAATGTGCCTCACTACATATTTGCATTAGTCATTGTATGGGTCAATTGCATAGCTTCATAGGTCCTTCTTAAAAATTCCTCACAAAGTTTTTAGTGCAACAGAAGTCAGGTCTATACTACTGCTTTCTGCCAGAATAGCTATATCAGCCAAAGGTCCAAAGATTCCTAGATTTCTTGCTGGGGTCTCTTGATCCCAGATGACTTCCTGCCTATGGCAGGGGGAGGGAAGGGGCGGTGCTGGACCAGATCATCTCTTGAGGTCCCTTCCAGCCCCTAATGTCTATGAAATCTATGAAAAAGGTTTCAATTCCAACTAACATCAGAGTCCTATTGTATTTTTTTAAAAACTAAGAGGTGTGGTTTTATAAGTACAGCTTGTTTCATTCATGGGTGGTGGTTTTATTGTACTTTTACAAAGTGCAATTTCACTGGTATAGCTGCATCCATAAGAATACTAATGCCAATATAGTGTACGTGTAGTCTTATACTAATGAAATGCTCTAGCAGAGATTACTTGCAGACTATTAATAACATTACACACAATCATAATTGGATCCAAAATGCACACTTTCATTTTAGTTATAAGTATGCTTTTAATGGTTAGTGAATGATGTAACCATACCAAGTTTATATATTATGATGTTGCAGTTATATATTCAGACCAAGGCCTGACTGGTAGGCTCTGAGGGAGGCACAAAAGAACTTAATACTAATACATTTTTAACCATGTTGTTTGAAAAACAGATAGGAGAGGTATTTACTTAAATACAAGGCAAGGTCACCCTCCACCACAAATCAGCATGGGGTGGGGGGGGAGCCCCTCATCTTACATCTACATACAAGGAAACTTCATTAAATACATCGTCTATCATTAATCTGCTGCCAAAAACAGAATGTACTCAGTAATGAAAACCAACTGTGAAGTTCATTAAATGCACCCAACACTGAGCATAACTATAAAACCCATGATTCATATTGGGCAAACGCAAGTGTGCATGCATGTCCCTTAAAAATAAAAATAGGTGGGTGTTCCCCCCTCAGGGAACTGGCACCAGGCCTGAAGGTACTGCACTACCAGGCCAGGACTGGGAGGGCCAGAGCCAGCCCCAACACCCTTTCCTTGGTGCCAAAAAAGCTATATTTCATCTTGGCCAAAAAGGCCAACATGCTATAGGGGCCAATCTACTACAAGGACAAGTTAGTACAACCTTTCTGAATAAAATGTATGTTAGTGGCCATTGTGCACAGTCCCCCTCAGCACCTATTCTTTTTCAAGTCACAGTGAACAACTACACTGAATACATTTAGACTTCTTCACTTTCACAGCTAAGCTGCACCTTTCCCATTTCCAAAGATCCCTGTTTCTTCACCAGCCTTAATGTCTGGCAAACATCAAATAGGGCCCCAGAATCCCTCAGTTGCCCCATCTCTCAGCTTGTTGCATATGATAAGTATGGGCTGGCCCTCCATGAGGTGCAACTGGACCAGGCTGTATGTGCAGGTGAGGCACAGGCCATTTTTGGAGGATCCCAAGACTCAGGACGAGACCAAGCAGGGGCTAATCAGCATATATCTCTCCTTTGTGAGGGTCTCTGGAGTACACATACATACTGAGCAGAGCTGACCTATGGGGTCACCATGGCTTGAAATGCTGTTAACACTGCTCAGGTCTAGCCCAATGAATTTTATGGTAAATCATAAGTCTTTTGGCTTTGGACTAATCATGCATAGTTCGTACTATATATAAGTAGGTGCAAAAATGCTGCTTAAGTGTGTTTATGGAGTACCTCTGCTAAAACTTGCAGCAATTTCAGAAGAGGTAAAATGCATCAGTTCTGACTGAACTAAGCCTGTGGGTTATATATATGCAGATTACTTCAGGTGTTTTTATTTCAAGGCCAGTATTTTCAAGTTTCCTCCTTACTTCTATGCTCCCAGGGATAGCAGGGTCTGACAGTAAGGAGGGGGGGAAGGGTCTGCAGAGGGAATAAACTGTGGGGGGGGGCAGAGGGCAAGGGGACTACCTGACCTCCAAATTTAATTTTCCCTGTGGTAGCAGTGCAAGTGGGACAAATTCAAGTTAAACCTCCAATAACTAAATTCTATGCCTGGAACATTATAAGTTTATACATGTTTCATATATAGAATCTAATTGTTGGGGGTCATCTTATATTTGAGTAAATAAGGTCATCTATGGACAAATGGACACAATCCAGTCCAGTCCAGAAAGCCCGAAATAATAGTAAGCCAAGTGAAAATTAAGACTCCTTTCTTTCTCCAAATGTTTCACCTTCCCTAACGGTGCTTTTCAAGGATCACTGAGGAAGCAGTCTAGGCTTACACAGCAGGGAGGCAGGCAGGAAGCTAGGAAGAATTCTGATGGAAATCTACCTAATCCTTATGAAATGAGGGTGTTCTGGCAGCATATTTCAGATTTCAAGTCAACATTTTAAGTGGAAAATGTCTGGCCAGCTGCAGTTAGTTCATCTTGCCTTTAGTGCCCTCTCAGTCCCTAAGAGCAGTCCAGTGAGCATACGGAAAGTGATGAAGCAGCCCAACTGTGGGAACATTTCAATGTTTCCAAAATGAAAATACTCTGAAATTTATTTCTGTGAAAAATTAAACATTTGCCTTTTTGTCCCAATCAGGACAACATTCCCTAACTCTGCAAGAGGCAAGGATTTCTTAGGGCAATATCTTTTATCGGACCAACAATTTAGTTGGGATAGAGTTAGATAGTTGGTCTAATAAAAGATATCACCCTGCATAATTCCTGGACCATCACAGCTACATCAGCTTAACGTTCCCTAACTAAGTTTTTCTTCTGCAGACATTTCAGTTTGCCACAAAGCTCTAAGCAGAACCTTACAGAAACCTTCCTGCCTTTTTTTATTTATTTAAAGATGTGTGCTAAAATAGGAGTTTCTGCTCAATAGTGGTCAGACAGTACTAAAATGTCAGAACTGAAGAAATGCTACTCAGATGCTGAGAGTTGAGAAAACAGTGGGGGCCTCTGTGAAAATTAGTATTGAAAAATACATTACTCACAGTTAGTCCAACTCCAATGAAAATGCATATCATTCCAATAGTAATGTATGCACAGCAGCGCCTTCTTGGTAGTGCACTTCCAACAGAGGAACTGCAGATGAATAGCATGTAAGAGCCAAACAAAATGAGTTATTAGACAGTAAAACACAGCCCATATACACATACAAATCATGTTGAAGCAATAAAGTTGTAGGCCAAGCTTATTACTAGACTAAATAAGTGTAATGCTTTTGAGAATTAGTCTTCCTGTAAGCAGAGTATATCAGAGGAGAACTGTGTCAAGATGAAGATTATCAACCATCTAGTGTCTTAACCAACATAGTATTGTGTTAAGGAGAGAAATTATAGTTCTACGCTTTATGACTGCCTGATGTGCCTGTGCATCGCCTGAATTATCCAAGTCTCTTTTTTAAAACAAAAATTATCAAAACACTGAATTACACTAAAACTATTAGAGGTCATCACTGGTGTTCTCCTCTTTTCTCTGAAACTGTCCTTCTGTCATAGAACATACAAGAACTGAAAATACTCCGTATTATTCACTAAAATAAAAAAAAAAAAAGGTTCTCAATGAAGACTTGATCCTCTGACACCCATATGACCACCCACTGAAATAGCTGAAAAGATGCTTATATGTTATTGTCGCCTTCCTGGTTTCCTTTTTTATTTGGATTGGTAGACTTGGTCCCTGAATGAATGTCAGGAGTGACCACACTACGACTAATAAGCTGGATGCAGCTTCTAGGTAGTTTAATGAAATAAATAAATAGTTTAATGAAATAAATAAATCTTTTTCTGTTTATTTATTATTTTTGTATTTTTGATTTTCTTTATTTCTTATTATTTGTTCTGGGAACTCATTTAAAATTAGAACACATTATTCTTTGAGCTGTAGGGCTATGTGCAGATCATTGACTCCAGAGCATGCTGGTTTTGAAAGCTGTGCGTCTTGTGCCTCTTAGTGACATCAAAGTTTTAACTTGCAGCAGGAAGGGTTAGGAAGTTTGGCCAGTATTCAGTGCAAGGCTATATTATGCTGAAATACATTGTGAACACCAACTTCAAGACCAACAGTAAGTAGTGCCTTTGTGAGCTTACTAATATACATAAAAACTCTGAATCAGGGTAGCTATAAAACACTTGGGCTAGATATAGACATTCAAGAAGTCAGAGGCAGAATAGATCTAAAATTACAAAATTTTCTGTAAGTAGCGTAGTTTAGATCAGTAGTAAACAGACCATACAGTCGCCCTTTGGTTGTGGGGAAGTGGGGAGAAGGGTTCTGCCATTTTTAAACCAGCGTGTGTGTGCTGAACTTCTGTCCTGTTAGATGTATGTATATGCCAGTTTCTGATCACTTGTACTAGTAAAACTGGAATGTCTGTACCTGGCCTTGATGTTTGGTAAGTATTAGGTGCAGAGCGTCTCAGCCTGACTCTTCTTTGTGCCATATAGGCATATCCCAAATATGTCCTTCCTTCATCATGTCTGGTTCAGTCAAAGCAGAGATTGTAATAGATATGAGAGTTTAGTTATTCAGCAGGAGTGGATGAGATTCTCACTTATTAGCAAGGGAGAATAACAGATTTTAAAATTAATCCTTCACTACTTCTAGGTTACAACGATGCAATTAACCTGTAAGTTGCTTAGCTGGTACAGATGGTACAAGTTCTAGGGAATGAGATTGCAGAACATTTCCACTTAAGCAGTGGCCCACCAAACTGAGCAACAATACTGAACAAATAATGTGCTGCAGGCAATAATCAGGCTTTAATCTTCCCATCGAGTTAAATTTAACTTTTTAATCCTTTGGGACAGTGAACAATACAGGGTCTTACAGGCATGTTGCCCATAAGCTATGGGTGGGAACCCCCAATTTAAGGTCTGCACTAAGAGACATTTAGAGTTCTCCTGCCATTACTATGTGCAGCTATGGTACTCTTAAAAGTCTGAAGAGGAATAACCATGAGTATCCAAGAAATATTTGTACAAAGGAAAACAACATAGAGAGTTAGGGGCAGAAGCAGGAGTGAAACCCAGAAATCCCAACTCCTTCACCCCATCTCATATCACTTAACTATTTCCTATCTCCAATGCCAAAGTTTATCCTAGCACAAGTAATTCAATTCAGTTTAAAATAAGGTTACCTAAATTAAGAAGAAAATATTTTGGTGTGCTACCAAATAAGTCTTGAACAGTCTTTCCGATTCCATGAAAAAAACCCTTTGGCTCAAGGCTTCAGCATGATTTGCGAGACAACAAAATATATTATTTTAGATGTTTTAAATCTATTATTAAAAGACTAAAATAACTAGAAATCACATTCTATCTTCAAAACGTGATAAGTCTTTAAACTCTACCATCTCCTAAAGTAATTATTTACAAAACAGTTTCCTGAAAGAATGTCTCCACTGTCAAAAGAACTCTGCGTGATTTCTTCTTAAAAAGCATGAAAGTATTGACGTTTTTCTACTAGTCATGAAACATGAAAATATTTACTTACATAAAAAAGGGGAATTACACTTGTGAACATTAACCTTTAAGTCCATTTCAAGTAGCTATGTGAATCATAATCATTTCCAGGTTTCCAATTAAGATATACTACAAATTAACTGCACAAATTGCCATCAGTGAGCAAAGTAAACAAATCCCTTGAAAGCTGCACTACAAACACTTTGAGGAAGGCACCTTGTCTTCAAACCTGCCAACCTAAATAAATCTGACTAGAGCACTGCTCTTGCAATTCCTTTCTAAAACTGGCTAATAAAGGTCTAAGAAACAAAACAGAAAGAATCATGGGATCACAGGAAAGTAGGGCTGAGAGAGACCTCACGAGGTAAACTCATCCAGTCCCTGCTCAAGGCAAGATCATCCCTGACTAAAAACCATTCCAGCCAAGTGTCTGTCCAGCCTGCTCTTGGAAATCTTCAAGAATGAAGATACCTTATGTAGCCTGTTCCAATGACTGACCATCCTCATAGTTAGATTGGATGGGACCGACTAACAGCAAACTACTAAAACTTATAGAACAGCGGTGGGCAATTATTTTGGGCAATTATTTTGGGCAGAGGGCTGCTTGCTAAGTTTTGGCAAGTCATCGAGGGCTGCATGACAGGCAGTCAGGGACAGATTAATATTAATTTTCTAAATTTTTTTTAGGGGCCCCGTGGGCTGCATAGAATGGCCTGGC
>NW_017728886.1:227608678-227609726 GCF_001723895.1 Crocodylus porosus
GCATGACAGGCAGTCAGGGACAGATTAATATTAATTTTCTAAATTTTTTTTAGGGGCCCCGTGGGCTGCATAGAATGGCCTGGCAGGCCGCATTTGGCCTGCAGGCTGCATTTTGCCCACCCGTGTTACAGAAGGATATGCGACATCTCCACAAAACTAATACTTTTAGTTATATTTGTTTTGAGTATTAGGAGACCTAACACCAAAAGTATAACCAGCCCAAATCACAATCTTTTGTATGGATGCTTAAGTATTCTTCCATCCCCCTGTCCTACTTTAAGTATTGTTAATCCATTGCCATTTCTCTGCTGCTTTTAAGTTATGTAGTGAACAGAAGAAAAAGTATCTCTCTATTAATTGCCCTATTGCTACATGGCAACTTTTGGATTGAGAGGCAAATGGCAGTAAGCACAACTGTAAGCCCAGCCCAGTACAGACCAGAACAATTTCAGGTAGAACATTTTATTAAAGACGAGTTTAGGATAGTGACCTCAAAATTTTGAAGCAGCACCTGAAATACTGCAAAGAGTATAACCAGACCAGCTTTTTGTACAAAGTTTGTAAAGGCACCAGGTTAGTTCTACTAGTTTGGTCTTTAACTTTCCCCTAACAGGGTGGTAGGGCAAGTGTGTTTGGTACCATGAAAAGTACTCTGATTTTTTAGTTCTATGACTTGGTCTGATTGACTATCCACATTTCAGTTTTAGTTTAGTTCCAGCTGTTGGCCAGGCTCCTAGCTGTGGGAAATGTGCTGCAGCTGCAGCACCCTGAGGCCCCCAGGACCCCAAGTAAGACTGCTGGAGCTAGCACAGTTGCTGGCCCCAGCCTCTCCTACCCCACCCAGGGTAACCTGCCATGTGCCAGAGGGCGCATAGCATGGGCACTCCTCAGGGACGAATAGCAGCAACACAAGGAGTGTCATTGCTACTTGTTCCCGGGAGAACAAATATATAAGTAGGAAAAGCAAGGGCAATGTTGGACCCCTGCTAAACCAGATGGGGCAACTGACAACTGACGCCCAGGAAAAAGCCAACCTATTAAATAGGTA
>NW_017728886.1:227609737-227654890 GCF_001723895.1 Crocodylus porosus
GATGCTTATCTTGCTGGGATCCTATGACCCCAGCTGACTTCCTGCCCTTTGGGCAGGGGGCTGGACTCGATCTCCCGAGGTCCCTTCCAGCCCTAATGTCTATGAAATCTATGAAATACCCTGAGGAATGAAGTTGACCCACCACCATTTTCTTAGAGGTGTCTACTGTGCCTAATATTGTACTGGCATCCATTCACTGTTACTAATGAATTTTATGAAACAATTAATTTTTAGAAATGGAAAAATTTCCTACAGAAAAATAAAGCACTGGAAAATTTTCCAACTCAGATCTCTGCAATGAGGTAAAATTCCTTCCTGACCCTAAATATGGTTACTGATCTGACCCTGGGGAGAGGGGAAAGACCCTCTAGCTAGGAACCTCAGCTTCCTAACAGAACCAGCACACCCCAGTTGAAGTCCCCATCCTTACCTGTAGCCAATACCCAATGCCTCTGGGGAGGCTTAAAAACATCTTGGTATGTATAGCACAAGTGTGTGGGAGGGGGTGGGGAGGGGAGAAACCAGTAAAGTCTAGAAGCATAGGAAATACCCATAGTGGAAAATAAGCATAGCAAACATCTTCCCTGAATAGCAGCTGTCCAACCTCTTCTTGAACACCTCCAGTGAGGGGGAGTCCACAACTTGCCTAGGCAGTCTACTCCACTGCTTCGCTATTCTCACAGTGAAGAAGTTTTTCCAGATATCCAATCTAACAGTTTCCATGTTCCCCAGCTACCATACCATCCCTTTTAACATTTAGTTGAATCACTCAACCAATCCATCTATTTGGGGATGGTAAACTGAGGTCTTTGCTTAATGGATCCAAGGCCTCCTACAACTGTGACATAAATATGGTGCTCTCCTGGGGAATCCCTACCAAAAAATAAATGTTAATAAATGTTGAAGTGACTGTTTAAGCCAAGGCCGAATAGATGATCACTGCTTCTAGGTATCAGTTACCATAGTTTAGCGGGACAGGAGTAAAACAGCAACAGTTGGCATTTGGCTTCAGCAGCCCAAATAAGACCAATCCCACCCACTCAAATATATTGCTGACCTGGGCTGGGTACTAACTGGGTTCTCTGTGGGCCTGGGCCCAACTAGCTGGCACTCTGGGCAGGACACGCAGCAGTCTTTGATGTTTTGGTAGACTCCTAGCCAGAATTTCATAGAACACCCTCTCATGTCTTCTCAGTCCCCAAGTGACCTGCCCATGGTATGCAGGGGTCTAACTTTAACACTTGGTTTTATTACTGCTTTGGCACCAACAGCGTATACCATTATGTCCCTATAGCTTTGTGTCTCACAGCTCTCATTAGGAGGTCCTCTTGTAACACAAAATGAGGATCCTGGGAAGATAAAGCTGGGGTCTATCATGACCCTGCTGGCACAGAACAACCATACAGAACAGAAGAGAGAGAATCCTACGTTGTCTTTGAATAATATCTGGACCTTCTCCAACCTACTCCAGGTCTCCTCCCTCCAATTCTTGATGGCTCCATGGGGTTTTGGGTCTCCTGAACTTTCCCCAGGTTGTTTAGATCACATAATATGCTAATGCCTTTCTCCAAATGTCTCCTATGGTCCCCCCCATCTTGCACCTACATCTCTCCTGGCCCTCACGCATTCCTGGCAAGATCTGGGATGGGCTTCAAAGTGCTCACTGGGACTGTGGGGTATAGCCTACCATCCCTATGGATACACATTACACAGATATACTCTGCTGTTGGAACGTTGGGATCCACAAACAACTGATGTATAAAAAAAAAATAAATCTGTCCAGACCTCAACTCTACTAGTCCCATGACTTTGAATGGCACCATGCGACACTTAACATCTGGTCCCAGACAAGATTCGAGGGAAGGGAGGAAGAAGGGAAAAAGAGGGCTTATCTGCTTTAGGGCCTATTCCCCACCTGCAAAGTCTGTCTGTTGCTTACATAGTGGAGCATGTTACCCTGCCACTGAACCTCCTCTGGATTCACACCTGGACTCCAATTTAAAAAGTTTCAGCCACTGTTGCTTGCCACTATGTACCAGAATAATTTTCAAGAGGATGGTAGAACAAGGAACAGTGTTTCTGATGCTCTTATGCTACTGATTACAAAACCTTGTTTTACTAGACCACTTGGAGGATTCCCTATTGGGAATGTTACCACTCATCTAAAGTTATCCTGTTGGATCCACTGATCTCTAGGAAGAAAACTAGACACAAAACACACTTCAGACCTGGTCAAAAACTCATTACAGATAAGATTATCTGATCATGACAAAAAAAGATGCATTAACATCCTGCATTTCCAACCCCATCACAAAGCATTCCCAGAGATAAGAACCAAGCCAGAGACCATCTAAAATTGCCCAGTATTGCCACAGAAGACACAGGATCCAAAGAAAGCACTTCAAAATGTGTTAGCACCATTCCACACTATGGAAAAGAGTCTGCACTAAGCAGCTTTGGGTTGCATGAACTGGTGCAATACAGGTGTGCACAGTGTTCCTGCCAATCACAATTACAGGTAGAGCTCCCCGGGGAGGGAGTAAGGAAGTAAAACATGGTTGGTAAGCACATACACCTTGGATAGACAGTATCCATACATTAAACACACTAGTGGAGATAGGATCAAAAAGGACATGGTCCCCTTTTGAACAACTAGCAGCCATGGGGGGGTGAGGAACAATTTTTGTTGTGCTTTGCCACACCACAGCTTGGCTCCATACAAGTCTTACTACTCTACAGACTGAAGCTAAAGTACTAGTCAATGTTGGGAATAGGCTTTCACTAGGGAAAAGCATTATAAAATAACATTTGCCAATGCAGGACTATAGATAGAAATGTTGCTGAGGAAAAATGGGAGCACACTTAATTCTATTGAAATGTACTGAATCTGTAAAGAAACTGGAAGGGCCAGAAATGGAAATTATAAATGTTTGAGTGAAATACATGGATTGCCCATTCTAAGTATGAATGGTTTGCATGTTTGTTAGCACCTCCTGAAACAACCTCTGGCATACATGATACAGGCAGCTGCTGTGTGAGGCACATGGCAGATCAGGAAGGGAACAGGCGGGACACTGGCAGATGGGACAGAAAGCAAAGCAGCAGATTGGGCATGGAGCACAAGGTAAGAAGCAGCACATCAGATCAGGAAAGGGAAGGGGCTCAGAGTGGCACTTGGGGGAGTGGGATTAATTTAGAATTACAGAAAAATTAGGGTTGGAAGGGATCTCAGGAGGTCATCTAGTCTAGTGGTTCTCAACCCTTTTGGATTCCAGGGCCCCCTCACTACTGGCCTGCAGCCCCCTAGCCCTGCCAGTGTCCCTAACTCCCAATCCCCTACCCCTCCAGCCCTACAGGTGCCCTTCACTCTCAACTTGCAGCCCCCTGGCCCTGCCAGTGCCCCTCACTCCTGACCCGCAGCCCCCCCCCCCCCCATCTCCAGCACCACAATGTGTGGGTCAGAGTAGGGGTATGGCCCAGGCACTGCTGCTCCCCTCAGGCCACCCATGCTGTCCCTCACTCCACCTCCCCTCTGGTGGCCAGAGGATTAGGGCAACACAGCCCCCCGCCCAGTCCATTACTCACCGCATGGCTGGTGGTATGGCTGGTGCAGGGCAATGAGTCTTGGTGCCCTGCTCCACATGGTAGCTTGTTATATTTTATGCTTTGAAGTTGCACCTCCTTATAGAGTGGTGAATTATAGTATTGTTTATATTTAGCCTTATTTAATCATTGCTGCTTAAGTTTTGTATAGCCTCATTAATTTTTTAGTTTATTAGCTGGCCATGAGTTATTTTTGTAGAGTTCATAGTGCTCATTATAATATATCTTTTCTTTTTATCACTGTGAGAAGTTCTTTTAATATAACACAGCATGGCCTTGTTACCAGCTCAGATGAACTGAACTTGGCACTAACCAGCTTAAATCAGAGGGATGAAAGGATTGGATATGTTAATGAAAAGTGATAAGGGCAATGACAAAGTTCAAAGTAAGATACCAGAAAAAGGCCAAATGAAAAGGTGTGCTTGCGATGGGTCTGTTGAACAAAGGAACATACTAAGAGGATAAAAATATGGACAATATGCTGACTGCAGCAAGACCAATCCAAAAGCAAGGAGTCATCAACAGGAGTGAAGTTGAAAAGCATGAAAGGGGGACAGCAAGAAAGTTAGATGTTACTGTCATAATACTTATCTGAACCCTCCCAGCCAATGGCACACCCTTTGACTTCAGGAACTGAGCAGCTGTCTTTTCTGTTGAGCAAAGTAACATCTGGGATTGGGTGAGATTATAGTACTGAATGTTTTTCTCTCTGAATAAAAAAAAAACTGTTTACTAATAAAGTTAACTTGGTGTCCTAAAATCAAAGTCTATCTGTGTTTGTATTTCACATTCCTTTTAAGGGTTAATAGTGTTGTAACAATCTCTAAGCACTATCTGTTTCAGTGTGCTAATAGCACACCTGTGTCTGGTCCCACCAGGTGGACTGTGGAGGTGGCTCCTGCCCAAAACTGGACAGAATTTGTGGCATGCCTGCCAAAAAGGTAGGTCTCCACCTGTCTTGAAACATATTTCACGTTTCCTGGTATATGATCAAGAAATGGCCCTGGAAATAATATTATAATACCTGAACTCTGTGTATGAAGATGAAAAGAAAAAAATATGTTTCCTTTGGATCTTGATACAACTAAAACGTTCATTTCTAAAAGGGAAAGTATACAAGAGAAAGCAAAAGCTGAACAAGCTGTGTCATATGACTCAAGTTCACAAACTGCTGAATTAAAAGCACAGCAAGGTTTCACATGTTTAGCGTGTGACTAGAATTCTTGAAATGTTCTTCTTGGAAAGCTTTCAAATGGATTGCTTTAAGAGGCTTTACATCACTCGTGTTTATCCACAAGGGATTTCCAAATTCTCCCAACATAGGGAAGGGGTCCTCAAGCTAATACACTGCCTTGTGACACAACCAATTTTAGCTATATCTTGAGATGCAAGAGTTGAAATTATGCAGCAAGCTAGTGGTGAATGCCTCCTTCGCAGGCCATAAAAAGTGACTCTGCATGCTAACTGTTCCCCCAAGAATGCTTCAGTGTAGAAGCCTCACCTCACAAATGTTTAAAACAGTGCAAGTGCAAGGTCCTATTAACCATCCCCACATTTTTAACAAAGAAGGTAAGTACTACCTATTATTTCCATGCCAGGATATATACACATTCCATATAAATCATAGTATGGCCAAATTAATACAGGGGGAGGGGGGAAGATTGTACTTCTAAGGTTTCTATGTCTTGCGTTCTTGATTTTGCAATCTTAGCACTACAACACTGTTTGGGATTTATTTTTCCATATTCCTTCCCCTCCTCTAAATGAAGAAAGATAGGGAGACTCGGAGCCAGAGATGAAGCTACTACATTGCACAACATTTTATGGGACCAAAAAAACAAACAAAAAAACCCCAAACAAATTAGCTAAGTGAAACTATACAGCAGGCAATATTAGAAAGCAAAACCCCCCAGAACAACTTAGGCACAGAGAGGTTAAGGGTCCAAGGCCACATAAACATTCCGCAGTAAAGCTACTTGATAGATGTAATGACTAATGTTAGAATATACTTTACACACAAGTGACGTGAATACTAGAAAATATTAATCCTATCCCATGTGACAGAACCACCTGAAGAGCAGCAACTTAAACAATATTTCAGAATGTGTTCATGTAAAAAAAACAAACAAAATTTAAAGCCCAGTTTGTCCCCAAGTCCATTTAAACTAGACCTATTATTAGTGGAAACTAGTTCCATCACAGTTACCCCATAATTGGCTAGAATTCATAGTTTCATAGTCGGTAGGGTCGGAAGATGATCTGCTCAGGTCCCAAGTCCAACCCCCTGTCATGGCAGGAAAGAGTGCTGCGGTCAAATGACCCCAGCAAGGTGTTTGTTCAGCCTTGTCTTAAAGACCATCAAGGTAGGAGCCAGCACCACTTCGTTTGGAAGTTGGTTCCAGATCCTAGCCATCCTGACAGTGAAGTAGTGCCTCCTGATGTCTAATCTGAATTTACCCTCTGCCAGCTTGTGACCATTATTCCTGATCACTCCTGGTAGTGTTCCAGGGGGAACAGGGACTCGCCCAGTGCCTGCTGGTCCCCTCTGACTAGTTTGTAACAGGCCACCAGATCCCCCCTCAGCCTTCTCTTGTGGAGGCTGAACAGGTTCAGGTCCTGTAGTCTCTCCTTGTAGGGCCTGCCCTGCCGCCCCCTGATCATGCGAGTAGCCCTCCTCTGGACCTTCTCCATGTTGTCCACACCCCTCCTGAAGTGCAGCGCCCAAAACTGGATGGAGTACTCCAGCTGCGGCCTGGACAGTGCTGCGTAGAGGGGGAGGATCACCTCCTTGGATCTGCTTGAGATGCATCTGTGGATGCATGACAAGGTGCAACTGGCCTTCCTGACTGCATCCCCACACTGCCGGCCCATGTTCATCTTGGCATCAATGATGACTCCAAGATCCTTTTCTGCCTGTGCACTGACGAGAAGGGAGTTCCCCAGCCTGTAGGTTTCATGCTAGTTAGTAGCCTCATACTACAAGTAGTCCAGAGCTTTACAGAAAAGTAGGACATGCTCCAGATACCTGCCATAACCTGTGTTAAGAAATTGGAAGTATGTCACTGGGGTGAAAGGACAACTGAAGAATGGATGACCAGAAGAATCTTTTCATTAAATGGTAATGAGAAAGGGAACATATCTGGAACTTAAAACAGGGACATTCAGAGAACAACCAAGATGGATGGGGAAAGCACAGCTTCCCTCATGCCATAAATACATCACCTGAAAGCACAAGAAGGATTTAGTGTAGGCAGGACTCGAAGAATCTGAACTGTGTTGTTAAAGTGTCATTTTTTCACTTTCAAAATATTAGGAGCGTCAGAACTCCCTCCACCCCCTTGGACAAACAGGGAAAGTAAGTTCAAGACTTACATAAAAAGGGCAAGGGCACTGAATTATTAACAAAGACCTACTCTTCATAATAGTAGGTCAGACACAGGAGATAAACCTGTTTATCACCACACTAAAGACTTCTGAGCAGTCTGAATAAAAAAGACTCCCCACCCCCACCAACTCTTCTAAGCTTTCTTCTTCACTGACTTATTTCATAATCTTACCATTTCGAAAGTTGCTTAAATATTTTCCAGGAAGAAGATGAGGGAGGGGGGGTAGGCTGGGGAGGACACAGGAATTTTAATGAGAACTGAATACTGTATATGAGCAGAGGAAATATTGATGCTCCCCTGTCCCAGCTTTTGGAGTGAAGATTTAAAAGATCCTATCTATAGGCACAGCCAGGATTTTGTAAAGGGGAGTGAAAAAGCAGTGACTGCAGGGGGGGCTGCACCCCAACCCCACTGGGGTAAGTATGCCACACCAAACAAGCAAATACGGGATTTTTAGTCTGACAGGTAAGAACCTCCACTGCTCCCCGCCAGCACCTCCGCCATGCTCAGCAATACCTCCTCTCCTATCCACCCTGCCCCTGTTCTAGCTGGGCCTGCATAGGAAACCAGGCTCAGCCAGGAACAGAGGCAGTGGTAGGTGGATTCAATCTCCTGAGCCTGCTCCCATGCCAACAAGGAACACCAGGGGAGCGGGGGGGATTTGGTCAGGAAAGAGGAACCCACCTGCCACCACTGCTGGCCCAAGCTGAGACCAATCTCCCAAGCAGCCTAGATGGAACTGGGTAGGAACACAGCTACCCCCACCTGCCCTACCCAGGGCAGCCAGAGACAGTGGGAACAACAGGGGCAGGGAGGGGAGGGGAGAGAAGGGGACCCTGGGGACATGCTGTTGAGCAGAGGGGAAGTGAGGGACAGAGTCTTATCTGATTTGCTGCTCCTGTGGCCTCAAATGAAGTGGGGAGGGGACGCGTGCACTGCATCCCCTCTGCATCTGTCCCATTCCTACCTACCGTACTAACAACATACAAAAAGGTACATACTCCTTCCCTCACCAAGGCTATAGTTGACACTATAAAAGCACTGGGACAGAGTCACTACTCTCAGTTATATTTGGAGATCCCATTGGATCGCTTACATACGTTGGACCTCAACCATTTACATAAGCAAGAGCCACTAAACATTTGAAGCTTTTATTACAGCTCCTTTGTTAAGCCATTTTCAACAGATAAACTGACACAAGTAGCACTATGCATCAAGTTGATTACTTTCAAAATTGAGCTGTTAATCTACGTTATTTCTTACAAGCTAATGATTTTGCTCTCTGCATCTATATTATGAGTGGTCTCATTCTCTTCAGAAGTTACCTTGCAGGCAGTCTATATAAAGGAATAACTCAACCACTCAAAAAATCTTAATGTTAAAACTTGTGACAGCAACTAAAGGGGTGACATAGTAGTTACACAGACGTAAACAGATACCATACCCAGATGTAAAATAAGGACCTACTTAAAATCACAACAAGAAAAAGGTTTTTTGCAGCCTGCTCACAGCATGTAGAGCTGATTTCTCAGGCATTTCACAGTGGTCCTGCTCCTTGGTGCTGCTTGGCAGAAAGGCTCCATGGAGAAGGCAGATGGGATGAGGGGGTGGCCACCATCTTGATTGCTGGATGCCCTTTGGGCCACCCTGCCCCTCGGCACTGACTGGCTGAGAGTCTGGCAGGGAAGGAGGGAGAAGGGGGCAGCCATCATCTTGTCTGCTGAGCTTCATGCCCACTCACCAGTCAGTGCCTTCCCCTCCCAGCAGCAAGGACTACTCGCTTCCAGTAGGGAGTTGGCATATTATTTTTATTAAGTTTTTTGTTGTTGTTTTGATTTTGCAGATTTCATGGGCAATCCCAGATTTCACAGTTTCCACGTAATCTGCAAAACCGTGAATTAAGTATGTTCCTAGACTTAAAATGTTGTTTTTGAAAGTCACTGATTCATTACATTTGTGTTCCAAAAGCATTTGGTGCGATTCTAGCTTTACACAAATTGGCTGTGTCCAGATGAGCAAGGGCATGCACTTGCAGCAGCACAGACTTGTGCTGCTACTTTGTGCCTCAGCATACTCCCCTACATGTGCACTTTGTTGCAGGACAAATTGCCCTGCTGTGAGCCAACTGCTCTTGCCCAGCTCCTCCCAGGTCTCTGCGTGCTGGGGCACAAATGGAGCATCGAGACACTCTTGTTGCCGGACAGAATGTCTCCCTGGAAGACCAAGCCTTCACTTCTCCCAATACATGCTACGGTAGAGTGCTCCGCTTCACTTTTTTCCTGGAGCTTTTTTGGTAGCAAATTTCACCCCACAACTCTGTAGATTTCCAGTGCAGGGCACATTTTAACATACCCATGCACTTGGTGGTGCCACAAACCACATGCCTCTGCTCATCTGGACATGGCCATTTTGTTTTTCCTCTGTTTCTCTAGGCCTCACCTTTAGTTCTTTTATTATGTACACACTTCAGAAACCCCAAAGATTTTACTAGCCAGATTCTGGCCCCCAGATGTGTGTGCAAATCATTTGCAGAGTTATACAGAACCTAAAAAGAAACCATTTGCAAATATATTTACACGTGTATTTATGTGTGCTGATGTTACTCAGAAGAATAATTCTGAACAAAGAATGATTCTTTCTTGCCCAAACACAATATTCACCTTCCTAAAAAGTTGAGTAAACAACATGCCAGCTAGGCTACATAAAAAATTGTGTCCACAACCGCATGAATGGGGAAAACACTCTTGCTAACAAGTCAAGGTGGACAGGACAAGGAAAAGGAACAAGAACAAGGAAAGTAGCAGGTTCTTGCTCTAATTAGATATCATTTGAATAGCCTGACATGGGAAAAGGAGGACAAAACAGAGAACAGAAGAGGAAGGAGGGCTGCAACAAAAAGCTGAGGTTCCACCCCTTCCCCTTGCCCTGTTTTGTTAACTTGAACTAAAAAAAAATGTGCCTGTTTAAAATAAATATTTAGATAGCCTGTGTTTTAAGGACAATGTCAGGAAAAAAGGAGGTCTTGAAGATCTACTGTGGAATACAGTGTGCTATATTTTAAAGCTAAATGTGATTAATGTTAATACTTAGACCTGAAGAGAAATGCTGGATATACTTACTGCTAACATAGACAGGACTTTGTTTCTTGAGTACAAGAACTGATACAGGCTCTACAGTTTATCTGGCCTAAACCAAGTAGTGTCTGCTAACCCATGCACAATCATTCATTTTTTTCATCATGCTCCCCTGACTCAAGATTTCCAAAAGCATCCTCCCAAACTGGCAATTCTTCCTCAATAACTTCAGTGATAGGTGAAAAGTAAAATCACTTTTGAAAACCAGACCACTCACATAGAAAGGATGGTCAGATAGATAAGTATCTACGTTTTTATATGATACACACCTGGGTCAGTGGCTCTTCCCTTTCAATGCAAAGGTGTTGTTCCCATGATCAGGACCAGCATAAAACAAATCAAGGAAAGAGAGGAACCTCCACATAAAATAGGAATCAAGTTTCCAAAGCAACTTGATTTCATGTGTTTTATGCCATATACTTGTGATCATCTTGTTTTGTACACATTCTAGGCACTGTTGGGAACATACATTTTATCTTCAAATGTTTCAAAATATTACTAACCCCATTTAACAATTGCAAAATTTAAGCCTGCTTTCTATTTTTTGTTGTTGTTGTTAATATATGTTTTATTACTTTCACTCTCCTTCTTGGCACAGTCTCCCACTCCTTACCAGGTTAGAATTTAGTCTCCAGTTAGTTGCATACAGTGAGCAAAGAAGACACTAAACTTGAATTAGTTTTTTTGGGGACATGAAGGAAGCTTAAAGTGCATTACAAATGAATAAATAAATACAGGATAGCTTTTATTTCTTGTGTCCACTGTCCCAAAGTGAAGGCAAACTACATATTTAACCATGACATCCTGATTAATTGAATGAAATGATAACATTCTAAGGACATCTTATTAAAAAGAATCTGAATTGCTGCTAGGTTTTAGTAATCTATTTATTCCTGCTATTAGCAGAATATTTTCTACCCTGACACTAACAATCAAATAATTTACAAATCAAACCTATATATTAAAGCTACTTCTCAAGAATTAAAGCTACTTCTCAAGAATTAAAGCAGACAATTCTCAGATCCATGCCTGTGTATTCTCAGATCCATAGAGAAAAATATCTGTAAACAGATTGTTCTTAACCAATAACATCTGATATATGCTTAGCAGTTTTAAATTGGTTTCCAAAGAACCTCTCAACAATATTAGCATTTTTAGGCAACTTACATTTTTTTGCAGTGCGGGCATTTTGCCAGAGTGTTAAACCTCAGTTCCATCCACTGTGGAAAAAAAGAGAGAGAAAAGAAAGATGCTGAAAAAACAAAAAAACAAAAACCCAAACAAAAACAAAACACAGCCCTGAGAAAACGTCTATTTTACTTCATATTACATGTCACTAGGGATCACTGTGAAAACATTTCGCTTCTCATGCTTCAAGCCGACTTGCTTCCTTCCGTAAATGGAATGCCCTTTTGCCATCTACAAAGTTGTACTCCTTGGATTAGGATGCCCATGTGAAATAATTTCCCATGACATGCCTAACTGTTAGGAGGTTGTTTGACGTAGCATGGGTCCCATTTACAGGCAGCAGCAAAAGCAATGCAGTACAGCTAATAAAGTAATTTATCTTAATTCTATGACTTTGGACGCTGTCTGAACCAGAACAAATATTTTCTTTGGAATCATCACACAACCTTGGTCTTCCAGAAACATACAAATGCAGACCCTAATAACACTTTTCTTTCCTTTTACCCTTTAACTTCTTTTCTTGATGCGCCCGTCCCATGGGAAAGTGGGGCTGGGACTGGGCAGGAATTAGGAGGGAGTGGAGCAGAGCCAGGATTGAGCCCAGGGCCTTCTGCGCCCATGCAGACACCCTTTCCCACACCCGTTCCCTTGCACCAGAGAGCCTCGTGAGCCACCACCTCCCAGTCCTGCACCGGCCCCAGACCCACACTGCCTGGGGAGATGTGGAGCCAGGAGCCAGAATGAGACCAGGCCTGGCTGCACTGCCAGGCCACCCCCGGCACCCCCACACCTACCCCGAGTTGTCCCCGGGAAGATCTCAGCACAATCCAGCAGCTCTTCCAGACACACTGCACAGGGGAACTAGGGGAAGTTCCATAGGGAGCCATGACCCAGCTGGACCAGGTCATGGGACAATTGGAGCCTGGCAACTCGTCCAGAGTTAGTGCAGCGCTGGGAAGTCAGGGTGGTGGGGCCCAGGCCCTCCCCCACTCCAATCTTTGCACAGGGCAAGGGCAGGCGCAGTTGGGTTCAGCCTCTGTTTCCTGCCTCTATATCTCACTCCCACCACTGTTTTGAAAGCAGTGACAGCAGCCAAACAGAGGCCAGGAGCAAAGAGCCCAGCTAGCAGCTGTGGCCCACCCTTGCCCCATGCAAAGTTCAGGGGGGGGGCACATGCCCCCCCCCCCCCAGCTCCCTGGCACCAGATCTCTCGAGGAGCTGCTGGGCTCCGACTGTCTCATGACCCAGCCCAGCCAGGGCTCTACTCACTGTGAGTGCGGCCCTGGTCAGGCCGGATTGTGGGACAATCCCCACAGTGCAGGAGGAAGCAGGGCAAGGGTGAATGGATTCGCCTTGCCCCTACCCCACTCTCTTCTGCACTGTGGGGGTCTCAATCTGCCCCCACCCCCCAAAGCCCAGGCAGTGATAAAGATTGAAAGAAACTTACCTGCCTGCAGCTGGCCAGCTGCAAGTACACAGGGTACCCGAGTATGCCCCCTCTACCTTACAGCCCTATCTGCTGCCATGTGTTTGGGGGGGGGGGGGAAGTGAGCCCTGTTAGTCCCCCTTCCGCTGCCTATGACCATGACATTTCCTAGCACCTTTTAAAAAACTTAATTTAATATTAGCAAAGCAGATGTGCACTACACATTTGGAATACTCCTTATTGAAAATAAAAGTAAAAATTAACTCGAGATAATGCCTTTACTAAAGGTAGCAATTTCCAACACAATCTACATGTTACACCTGAAAGAGCAGTAAAGACAATACCCGACTGTTTAAAAATACAGTGGCTGTTTCACTGGTTTTAAAAGTTGGGATAAGAAATGCAGTTCTGTGGAGAGTCTAACTGCAGTGAGCTAGAGCAGCATTTCTTAACCTGTGGGTCACAACCCAAAAGAGTGAGTTGCAAGAATATATGAAAGAGTCGCAAACAAAGTATGGGAAATCATGGCTTTTCCCTTGCAGGCTGGTAAAGTTCCAGCCTGCAAGGGGCTGCTTGGGTCCCTCTCTCCCCACATATACTCACACCCTGCCCCACACACTTTGGGCCTGGGGGCAGCAGGTTGGGACTGGCCATCGATGTTTACAAATGGGTTCTGGTACAAAAAACGTTGAAAACCACTGAGCTAGAGCAGGGGTTTTCACCCTTTTTGGGTCAGCGTACCCTGGCAGCTGGATGCAGAGCAGGGGGGGAGAGGCGGGGGGTGTGCAGCCAGATGCAGAGTGACAGCAGCCGCCGCATATGAGCTTCCCCCGCCTCCCACGTCCAGCCAGGTGAGTGATGCCTGTGTGACAACACAGCCTTCTGCATGGCAGAGCTCCATCCCTACCTGTCTGTATACACCCCCTAGAGCTTTCTCAAGTACCCCCTTGAGCTAGACAACCCCCGAGCTACAGAATCCTTGACAGACATGGGAGCATGCTCTATAGCACTACTTAGTCATCAGGAAAAAAAAAAAAAAAAGTGTTCAGACACTGCAAGTAAGAATTCACAATTATAACCAGAATAGGTTACCTATAACCTTACTGTTCCTCACATTCTCCACTTTTACACTAGAAACAGAGCAGTACTTAACAATTATTTCTAAAGAGAGGTAGCTTTTCAGTGTCCATCATGATTTTTTCCAAAACTTAAACAAGGGTCATGCTACAAAAAACCCTAGCCATTCTGAAACACAGATTTCAAATACCACTGTCTTGAACTGATCTAGCCCATATCCATGTAAAATCAGAACTAAATCTACTAAAACGAATAGTATCATATTGGTACAAATATAGTATTAAGAAGATCAAAACAGTCCCAATAATTGAATTACCAAGGTACCTCAAACAATATCAGCACAGTTGAATGCTCCTCTCACACCTAAGTAGGAGTTCCAAGGTGGAAAGGAATCAAACAGATTCTTGATCATCTCAAACAGATGGCATTTCTATCAATAAGCCACATAAATCCACCGACATACTTATCAGGTTGTCTTGCTTCTTGCATTTCAATTCCTGGACTACTTCTTTCAGGAGCGATAAAAATTCTTGCTATAGCACTAGTTCTATTTTATTCTCCCCCCTAGTAAAACTTTTTTGGGGAGAGAAAAGGAGAGGGGAGGGAGATCAAGTCTGATAACTGTACAGATATTTGGACACAGTTTTGTTTTTTTTTATAGAAACTATTTTGGTCTTAAACTTGTTTTATTGGAAGGTCACCAATGTCATTTTTTTATCTTCAGTGTAAATGCAAGATCACTTGTTGTCCTGTTTACAGTTCATGTTGGTAGCATATCCCTTTTCTGTTTCTGATTTGATGCTTTGATTGGTGACTTCAGCTGCATTTATTACATTTTCTAGCAGCTTCTGAAAGTGCTTCATTAGCTAAGTGAAGCATATGGTTATTCTGTAAAGTAGACCTCATAGATATCTTGGATCTAAATTTGAATAATCACTTCTTGCTTCCTCTGAAAACATGAACCCAAACTTTATTGACCATTTCAGCTGAAATATTTTGCTACAGGATATCACATTGACAACATTTTTATAGTGACTTAATGCAAAGTATTTAATTTATTACACTAAAATTAAAATTAAGTCTTGTTTTAGAGAATCCTGCGTTTGTGCCCTGAACTAGTCTAACTGGACATTCTACTTAGGTTCTGGCCCTGAAAAATATGTAAATGAGTAAATAGCTCAACTAAATTATTTATGTACTTAAAATTTGCCATATCAGTCTATAAAAAGACTCAACAGATCAAACAGAGGGTATAGGGAAGCACAAAAGAATCATTATTATTGAAAGTTGTCCATACATGTAAATATTAAAAAAAGTGAAAAGACAAAAGCACTGAACCGGCTCTATTATAATAGAAGTTAAACCACAATAAAATACATTTTATAATGATGTACTTTGCAGCCAGAAAAAGATCTCCACATACTAAATGTACTAACATGAGAGGACTTTCATTTACTAAGATAATAAAATCCCAGTGCACTCCATTTATCTGCATTTGGGTGGAATGCAAAATTTGCATGGCACAATTCTTGTCACAGTTTTTTGCCTATTACAAACAACATGGGCCATCTTCAAAACTACACCATCTGGCCTGCAGGGCTCCAAGAGGAGCTGTGAACTTGGAGAGAGTGGGGGCACCCAGAGGTGCAGCCACAGAAACCTGGGGTGTAATGGAGCCATGCTGGACATGCATGTTAGTGTCAAGCAGTGAACAACAAGCATTAAACCCTGCAGCTCCCTGATACCATGAGCTCTGCCACTGGTTTCAGATAAGGATCTGACCTGCTAGAAGCCCTGCAGTCTGGATCCAGCCAAGCAGGGCTGGGTGAATTTGGAACTGCTGGAATACTGTATAACAAATGCATTGTCTGCAGAGGAGTTCTCCAGACCCACTGAGTACTTTAATACATGGGCGCCAATCCCATCTGGTCCTGCAGGCTAGATGAGGGATGCCGGGCTGGTCCACAGCTGCTTCAAGGCCCAAAGACCCTATCCCCCTCCCTCAGCATCATCTAAACTGGCCTGGGCCCTGTGCTACGTGTGGTGAATATTCTAGAGCAACCAGAACAGGTGTCACATGCAGTGTAGTCCAGCCAAGAGTGCAATGCAGATCTCAGACCAGAGTAGGCATCATGCTGCATGCAGTGCCTGCCCTGGCCAGACTGCACCACACGTGGTACCCACAGTGGAACTGTGCCTACTCCAGCCAGTCCAGGATCCATACTACATGTGGCATGTGCAGGTACTACAGCTGGGGCAGGCACCGCATGAGGCCAGCATCCTGAACCCTGCCTGCAGGGCTGGTCCAGCATGCATCATGCCCTGTGTGGGTTTGTTAAGACTGAAGAGCAGCACCTGTGACAATGGCAGGGCATCCAGGTCACATCTGACACCATTGCTTTAATAGAATACTTAACTCCATAATTCATTAATCATTACTGGTCAATTTAATTTACAAGCTTCAAATAAGCAGTTCTCAACTGCTCATATTAGCTGTCAGAAACGCCTCCCAGCAGCTGGCTGGAATGACCCAGCTTGGGTCCAAGTTTGGCCAGCACCAGGAACCAGGCATCATTACTGCCGCTTCTCCTTACCAGCACACAAAGCTACCTGCTGTCTGGCCATGGCACAAGTGAAATCCCCTGCTGCCAAAGCCCCAGCTCCACAGGTCAGATCCAATGGTTTCCAGAGCTGGATCCAGTCCATGGGGTACAGACTACTGTTCCATGAACTAGATCTTGTCAACTTCATGATTTCTGCTATAGGCATAGGGTGCTCTGAGTAATACGATAACAAACCTTAAGGTCACAAAGTTGAGCCACAGGTTGTTCCTAGTTAGCAAGCACTGCTCATGTTAAGTTTGAAACAGGCGATGTAACTGTCTGTTTCGAAACTATGCATCTAAACAGAATATACTGTACAATGGCTTTCAGTTCTTGAAGCAGTATTTTCTTACATTTATACAAAACCAAGAATACTGGTTTATCTGTTGAATAATAATAATGTAGATTAAAGTAATTCAATTGCAACAGAAGCATTAATTTTTTTCCAGCTAAGAGTAAAAAGCATCACTTGGAGAGATGGATTAACATGGGTTATAGGTAGTTAAAAGCTGGCAGTATGAAGACAGAGGAAGAGAGGTCAATCTTGTAATTCCCAAAGCAGTCTTTGCAAATGACCAAACAACAATGCAAAAAAATCAAGCTAGTAGGCCTCATCAGCATCAGTCCCAGCTGGTGGAATTTAGAAAGAGATTAAGCTGGAGTGCAGGGATCCTGTAGGAGCCCCAAGTAACACAGAGGGAAGAACTGCACATTATCCAATTTTGTAATTTTGGACAAAGAGACAAACTTCTTGATGCATCTGAATCTGTATTTATCTGGGACTAGGTGGTTGGTTTGTTTTTAAAAACAGGCACATGCCTGCACTAGTATTTTAGTCAAAGACTTCTCCCCACTCCCATCCTCAGGTTCCTTCTAGACCAGAACACTGCAGAAGGAAGGCTATTCTTAGATCCAAAGCAGGAACACTAATTCTCTTTCAAAGATTAACTGCAAACTGGAAAGTCCAAGTCTTGCCACCCTCAGAAAACAATGCAAAACCCATCCATCTCCAACAGGTATCCCCTCCAGAATGATTACTATGATGTTTCACCTAGAAAGAACGATGACTACAATGTTTCACCGAGACTATAGAAGTGTAAACAGTCCCACTTACAAAGCAGTAAAACTACTGAAGGAACATAGTTACATAGTTCTTCTGAATGACAATGCTTTTCTTGTGTTCTATATGATGCCTACACATACTATAGCAACAAGAAATTAAATATATTTTTGTGTTAAGGTACTAAAAGGAGTTCTTGACACTTGAAATTCTCTCTCCTGTCTTGCACTCATCCATTTGAAGTTTCACAGAGTGAACTACTAGTGTAACTTAGTTAAAAGTTCACAACAGATTTTAAACAGGCCATGCGTGTCCTGAGCACATGAAAACACAGATGTGTCAGAAGAGCTCAGTTATTAAAATTAGATATCAAAGTGACATTCCTTTCATAATCTTGTTTAAGTTTGTGGACAGGAATATGCACCTGCAGAAAAACCCTTGAAGTTTTCCAGGCTGCCATCCACTGGAAAGTATGCTGTATGTGAAGTAATTAAAATCCTACTGAATGTTCCCACCTTCACATTTTAAAAATTCCTCTGCAGCAATATATTAAATTACGAGAAAGAACAAAATTAGAATGCCCTACTTACCAACTGCCTCTCTACCTACAGAAAGTGTCCATTAAAAAGAGAACAGGGGTCTAACAAAGCTACCTAGACAGGAGAGATTCAGACAACAAAAGTTTCTGGCCCCATTAACAGTCAATGGAAGAAGCCTCTTGAGAAAACTAGATAATGAAGGTTGTTGATAGCTAAGTACAACATTTAATGTATTTTGCTTAGTTTAACAAGTAACTAATCATGATTTTCAAAACTAAAGTCACCACTGGGTAAGGTAAGAATACCTCATCCAACGCTTAAGGTAGAGCCTGTAATTTGCGCTCATTTCAAGGGACTAATCCAAATTCCCAAGTTTGCCTCAGTAGATTTGATTTTCTGTTGGGAAACACCCTTTGTGTCATTAAAATTGAAATTTCTGATTAGACAATAATCCAATTCACAAAATGGATGTTCTGAAACACTAGAGGGGGATTTCAGAGACTCACGAGAATTTATTTCTGTTACAGATTTTTTTAGGTAAACAAACAGCCCATCTGAGGAGAGACAAGCGTTCCTACAGGAGCTGGCGGCATGGTGGAGTGCCATCATGATGGTGGGGACACAGAGGACGGGGGCGGGGGGAGGAAGAGGGCGAGGCCAGCACAGCTGGCCTGCCCTCTCTCCCTGCCCTACTCCCTGGAGGTGGAGGCAACGGAGTGGACCTGCCCAGCTCCTTGCAGGTGGCGACAGAAGTAGCAGGGGGACGAGGACACCGACGCTTGCCTCGGCTCGCCCCTCCCCCCTTCCGTCATCACTCCCTGCAGGGGTGATGTGGGATGACGTGGCAGCGGCAGGGGGGAGAAATAGCAAGCACACCGCAGCAGCAGCGCGGTGAGGAGGAGAGAGGCCTGGGCCCAAGGATTGGGAGAAACTGGGCCACAGCAATGGGGGCAGAAGCTGGGCTGGGCTGACCCGGCAGCAGCAGGTTAGGGGGGGAAGAGCAGGCTCGGAGCTGACGTGAGGAGGGGGGAAAGAGTGGGACCAAGCCCGAGCTGGGGGAGAAGTGGGCACACCATGGCAGTGGGGGGGAAAACAGCGGACCCAGCCCAACACTGCAGCAGCTGGGAGATGGCAGGGGCAAGCCTCCTCCCCACCTCAGGCCTAGTCCTAATCCTCCCCCAACCCCCCACCCCTGCATCAGCTTTGAGCCCACTCTTCCCAGGGTGATCATGGAACACCTGTAGATGCAGCCAGCCCTGCCGGCAGTGGGTGGCAAGCGGCGACTACCTGCAGGCACCGCCGACAGGCGCTTTTTTGCAAGGGATGCACGTGCACCCCCGCCCCACCAACTCCTTGCATATTGGGGCCCCCAGTGAGAAGTAGGCAGGGGCTTTGCCTTGCTCCTCCAATCCCCCTGGGAACAGGAGGAGGACTGCAACAACCCTCAACTTCCCCAGACCAGAATCACCCCAGTCTTGGGAAGATGCAAAGAGCAGAGGAGAGAGGGCTGTTGCAAGCTGAATGCTTGTACTGCTCCCTCTTCTAGAATCACTTAGCGGTAGAAGTTTTCCACCACTAGAAATGAACACTTATAAGCAGTCGTTGTTGAAATACTGTAAACCTCACAGCCCATATATTAAATGAAATAGCTGAACCACTTCAAGGGATGAACCATAGGCAACATAGAAGACTACTTAAGATTCAGAACTTTGGGTCCCACTTACTAAATCTATCACAGCTGTCTACAGCAGTCTTTTCTGTTAAGTATTTACCAACACTGCTACTGCTGGCTCAGCTCCACCAGTGGCAGCAACAGTGGAAATTAGTACAAAAACTTTCTACAATTACTAGAGGTTTCTACAGCATGGTTTGGCAGGTGTTGCACGCTGTCTGGGAGCTGGGGCCACTAGGGCTGAGCGCTGCTGGGTTCCGGGTGACTGATGGAGCTGCACCAGCTCCCAGACAGCGTGCGGTGCCCTGCTGAGCTGTGCTGCACCCATGAGATGGGGCAGCTGCCACATGGGTGCCAGGCGGGGGGGGTGCGGGTGATTCCCGGTGCCCTGCACTGCATGGAGGGGCTCTGCCACGAGCCCTCAGAGGCCCTGATTGCCACTGCCAGAGCCAGTGAGTGCGAGGCTTAAAAAATAAAAAAAGGGGTCGGGACTAGGCTGGGGCCGGTCGGAAGCGGGATGGGGCTGGGCAGGGCAGCCATGTGGGCATCTCCCATGGCTCTCTCTGCCCAGGAAAAGGCAGGAGGAGCCACGGGAAAACCTGCAGCCACCCAGCTGTGCTTGCCTTTCCCCGGCCAGTCTGAACCTCTGAAACAGCATTGAAACTCCTAAACAGATCTGGCCAAATCGAAACAGAGCAGTGATCTGAAACACCAAAACATATCACTGTCCTCCTAAATCGCTGAATCTGAAATCGAAATGAGACATAGCCATTTCACACAGCCCTGGCCTTGGCCAAGAGAGACGTTTCACTGCATATCTGAGAGGAAATGGAAGGGATCTACAAAAAATGAAGGACAGATATACATTCTGGAGTACTGTGTCCAGTTCTGGGCGCTGCACTTCAAGAGAGATGTGGGGAACCTGGAGAGGGTCCAGAGGAGGGCCACTTGTATGCTTGAGGGCCTCTGTGGCCAGCCCTATGAGGAGAGGCTGAGGGACCTGAATCTCTTCAGTCTCCACAAGAGACTGATTGCCGCTGCCAGAGCCAGTGAGTGCGAGGCTTGTGGCTGCCTACAACCTTATCAGGGGCCAGCAGCAGGGACTCAGGGAAAGTCTGTTCCCAGGGCCCCCCTTGGAGTCACCAGGAACAATGGCCACAAGCTGAGGGAGGATAGCTTTAGGTTAGATATTAGGAAAAACTACTTCACGGTAAGGGTGGCCAGAGCCTGGAATAGGCTTCCCAGAGAGGTGGTGCTCTCACCTTCCCTGGAGATCTTCAAGAGGAGACTGGACAGGCACCTGGCTGGGGTCTTGTGACCCTTGCCACCCCCAGTGCTCCTTCCTGCCCGTGGCAGGGGGTCGGACTAGATGATCTGTCGAGGTCCCTTCCAACTCATTGATTCCATGATTCTGAAGAGACAAGGACATCCTAGTCTACCTGTAGTTGGAACACTATGGTAAAAGATACCTTTACAGAATAGTCAACAAACAGTTACTCATGGGAAAAGTAAGAGAGAAAAGAACTATTTCATACTAAAAGTTCCTCTGGAAATCCAACTCTCTCTGGTTTATTATCCTATTTAATGTCAAATAGGGCATAGGTAGAGACCTACCGAATTCAGAGCAGAAGCAGGCTCTGTGGCAGCTCCTTTCACCTTGCAGGTTCCCTCACATACCCCTCCTCATTGCTGACTGGTTGAGGCACCCTATGGGTTCTGCTGCTTGCCGCTGACCAACCGGGAGGCAAAAATGGCACCTTATTTAAAACCATAGATTTTTGCCTCCCTGCCAAATCAAGAGTGAAGGGCAGGCCCCTCTCCCAATCAGTGGGAGGGGGAGAGGGAATGTGGGGAAACCTACAAGATGAAGAGAGATGCTGCACAGCATGCTTCCACCATGAATTTGATAGGTCCCTAGGCAGTGTTATAGTTATAGATCGTGCTTTACTACCATGATACCTTTGGGGACAAGTGTCCAAAACAGCTGTGATCTAAAGCAAAATGCATTCCATCACAAACAGGTCACTTTGAAGCAAAAAACTCAATACAATTTAAGCAAAAAATTAGATTTCACAGATTACTAGATAAAAAATAATTAGGTGCAGTCAGCAAATCTTTTGCTTTCACAATTTTCTAGTACTAGAGAGGTTGCAAGGGCTTATCTTGACACACAAATGACATGGGCTTAAAAATGTGACTAGCAATGTGATTTGAAGAGTCAAACAAAATACCATATTTGAAAAATTAGTTATTTAAAGGCTTAAATGCAGTAGGTATGAGTATAACAATTACTATAGTCTTCTTCATACACGGAATCCCACTTCACAGAAGAACAGAATCTGAAGTCCAAGTAAATTATGGAATTAACAACTTTGATTTTGCCTACAGAGGTAGGAGCACAGATAATTAAAGCCTCAGTGTTTATGAGAATGTCTGAATAAAGATGAACTAGAAGGAGAATTTGATTGCACTGAATCTTTCTAATAAAAGAAAGCTAAGTAAAGGCTTGTCTGTCCTACTTATTTTAGTTTATAAAACTTTGCTTCTGCCAGTACAGATTGAACTAAAGCAGCCCAACACCTAGATTACAACTCTACCCGACTTCACTGTTCAGGCAGGATTCTGGTAGGACTCTATAATGTTTTTTTTAATTTTAGCACTAAAAAGATTACTCATGTTAGAAGATGATTTTTATTAAAAGATTGTATATGGACCCTTTAAAAATTGCTCTTGGTGGTTGAAGACTTTTTTTAAACAGCATCTTACGTAAGTGTACACATACCATGGTCATGCAGTTCTGAAACAGTCCAAATTAAACACATGTGTACCCGCTTAAGTCAGAATTAAACTCATGAGTATGAGCTTAACTTTTCTGATTTCTGAGGCTAAGTACAGACAGTTAAAAAGCCTGAGGCTGAATCAGTTCAATGTAGGCAGCTTCCTTTAAGCTGTATAGGTTGAACTGATAACAAACTGAACTGACATTCAGTTTTCAGTTGGGAAAGGCAGGGAATTTCCCACTTCCCACCTCCCTTCCCAGCTGCTGATTGCTTCAGCCACTGCCACAGTAGGGAGGGAGCAGAAGTCCTTCAGGCCGGATGCCTGCCTATGCAACCCAGCACAGGGGCAGTGGACAGCCCCCACCTTGGGGAGCTTCCCCTCACCCTAGCTCAGGCCCCCAACCTGGGGCAGCCCCAGGGAACTCTGCAGGTTCAGGAAGTGAAGAATTGCCTTCAGCTCTCAGGGTTCCCCAGCCCTAGGCAGCCCAAAGGCTGGGGGTGAGGGAAGCCCTGCAAGATGGGGGCTCCCCAGTGCCTCCATGCTGGGCTAAATGGGGGACACTCAGCCTGAAGGACTCCTTCTCCCTCCCTCCTGTTGTAGCCACTGAAGCAAATCAGCAGCTGGGAAAGGGAAGGGGCGTGGGCTGCCAGGGTCTGAAAGCCCCCACCATAGGGACTTTCCCTCCCCACCACTTGCTGTGCAGACCCTGGCTAGGGAGACTTGGGTTCTGTTCCCCTGCCCCGCCCCCCCATCCATATGGACAGACAGACAAAGTCAGGAAGCAGGCTAAGGACCAGAGGGCCAAGGCAGTCCCTGTTCCATGGGGGCAGGCAACATAGCCCAGGGCTGCAAAGCATCCTAGGATGTCAGAGGACTGAGAGATAACTTGAACCAGGAAGGGATCTGGGACAGAAATTCCATAAGCTAGCTTGATCTAAATGCATTAAGGGATCATGGAAATCAGGAAGTTCAAGAAAAGGATACACAATTATTTGAGGGAAGCTCATTTCTCTGTCCTCCCACACAAAAATAATTCAGTTATTTGCTCAAGTTCTCAAATGTTTTCAAATTTAGATATAAACCGAAGTTCCAGTCTTTCAAGGATGATATGTGCTTGTCTTCACCTGCTTGGTTAGAGTTAAGCATGCACCCAAGTTCTGCATAACTGGAGTCCAGGCAGAGAACATTTCATCCAAGAGTGCAAGTTCTAGAAAGTTATACATAACTGAAAAAGTTAACTATAACAAGCACCAACTATACTATCTTAACTATCATGGAACATAACCAGTACTTGTACGCTAACAAAAACAGGTCCTTATACAGTTTTCCCCATCAGTAGGGCAATAATTATGGGTTTGACTGATCCCTAGATGCAAGAAATACTGGGAATTCCTTGAACATACATGTGGGAAAAATCCCAGCTACCAACTGTTCAGATATGTTTTTATCTCAAAACATGAAATCAGCTCACCAAGAGCTTTAGTTTCACATCAGTTATAGATGGCTGGGAAGACTCTAGGATGCAATTCCAGGACTTTCGATAGTAGCAGATATGAGAGAGAAAATTTGGCCTTTGAATTCGCAATGCACACTGATTACTTACCAAAAATGTATTTCCACAGTGTCCACACACTACCCTAGTACCATCTGGTTGAACAGGCAAGACAGACTGAGCTGGCTGTTCTTCTGGAATCAACATCACTGGACCAAGATTAATGATGCGTCTACTGGGGTAAGAATATTAAATGCATGTTATCATTAGGCTGGTGAAGGGGAAGGCATATGCAAGTGATTAGCGCTAGATACAAACATGTCTTTATACCTATAAAATGTATTAAAATATTAAAAATGCACTCATTTGGGTCTCTCTCACTACAGGGTTTTCCAAATAGATAAAGGATTTCTTCCCTTCCCCCTGCTCCCACTGGAGGTTATATTACCATCCACTTAAGTGGAAACTATTTCAAGAGAAAAGGCATAGTCAGCAAATGGCAAAGAGCCTGGGGTTTATAAGAACTCTCTCTCAGACATAGTCCATCAAGCCTGGAATAACCAGACGTTCAAGCTTGTGATCTGGGATAGGCAGAAGTGGCCAGAGAAAATATGCAGCAGAACTAAGGAATATTTTTTGGTCTTCTGGCCAAAATTATTTCCCCAATCAGTTTCTACCCTGATTAAAAATGAGGCATTGCTCCCTATTATTTCCTCCAGCCAAATTGCTTCTTCCTGCCCTACCCAGTTCACCCTAAACCAAACCAGGCAAACTCCCTATACCTTTTGTAGCCAAAAAGTCAGTCAATCTCGTGGATCAGAAGAATACTGGAAATGCTAAGATTTGCTTAATCAAAAACTTTTAATACACTAAACCCAGGGTGTCAAACTCATTTGGTCCCATTAACCAGATCCAAACTATGGGGCTTCTTGTAGGCTGCAGAGCCCACCTCTGGCAGCAGAGCAATCAACAGTAGCATTAACCCCTTAGGTTCTGGCAGCTGCGCAATTCTTGCTTCAGACCTACAGTCCTAACAGGGATCCAAAACTGGGAATTCACTAGTGGAGCAAGCAACATTAACTGCCCTGGTGCTGCCCTTGCCAATGTAATTGCTCTGGTAGCCACTGGGATTAATGCCCCCCCCCCCCCCGAAAGTCCTAGAGGCCACATGTTTGATACCCCTGCATTCATCTAACATCAAGTTCACCCTACCGATATATATCAGTGCCATATCAGATTGGCACTGATAAAAGCAAAATTAACATCAGCAGCTATTGGCTTTTTTGGCTGGTATAGCCAACAATGTACCAATAAATGTAATATGCCTTCTGGCTGGGGCCCCCAGACACCATGCACAGGTGCACAGCTGCATGCATGAACACAGCCAGGAACACACTCAGGCAGTGTGGAGAGCAGCACCTTGCAGGTAAGTCTGTGGATGGGAAGAAAATGGGGAAGAGGGGGCAAATTAAGGCCCCCTCCACAGTGTGGTAGGGCATGGGGCAGGGGCAAGGTAGTGAATGGAACCCTGCGGCCCAGGCAGGGAATGGGATGGAGCCGTGGGAAGCTCATCCAGGGGATCAGCGTCCCAGCACTTAAAAATTGCAGCGGGGGCACTTGAATTAATGTTCACTGAAAAAGCTTTGGTTCAAGCACCACCAACACCATTTTTAAGCACCGGGATGCTTTTAATTGGAGTGAAGCCCAATGGGGCAAGGGTGGAGATGGGCTGCCTGCTGTGGGCTTGGGGCTCTTTGTCCCAGGAGCCATGTACTGGCCATGCCACACACCCTACTCATCTAGCATCAGAAGGAACAGCTCACCACCACCACTGCCACCAGACAGGCAGGGGATGCGGCATGGCCAGCATGCAGCTCCTGGGGCAAAGGCAGCAGGGTGAAGAACCCCGAGTCCACAGTGGGCAGCCTGCTTCTACCCTGGTGCCGCTCCAGTTAAAAGGATCCCAGCGCTTAAAAATTGTGGTGGCAGTGCTTGAACTAAAGCTCATTCAATGGGCTTTAGTTCAAGTGCCCCTGCCACCATTTTTAAATGCTAGGACAAGCCACCCATGGCTCTGTCCCACTCCCTGCCCTGGCCCCAGGATCCTTCACTGATCTGCCCCTATTCACAGGGGGCCTCAATGTGCACACCCTATGCTGCTTCCCTTCCACAGACTTGCCTGCGGGCCCTGTTTTCCACGCTGCCCGGCTGCATTCCTGTAAATCAGTTATTGTATCGGTATCAGCTGATATGCTTGGTGAATGATTTGCTATCTGTATCAGTGCACCCCAATATGATACTAATAAAGTCACCAATTTCTAGCTCTTAATACCATGTAATGTCAATGTGTGTCATTTGCTTGATTTTATGATCAAATAATCCACACTGGATTATTCCATATTTCCAATTTAGTTATGTAACTTGTTCATGCAGAATGACAGCACATGAAAAAAAAAAAAAGATAGGAAAATTCTCATTGAGTTCTGCTCATTTCTGGCACTGGAAACCTGACAGCGGTATGGCGGTGGGAAACAACAAAGTCTTGCAATGCACAAGGTCTCTCTCCCTCTGTCATACTGGCAGAGTTAAGATTTGCAGACACTATCGTTGAGCTGGTTCCTCTTTAGAATAGGTGGCAGGATTCACAGCAGGCCATTCTCTGTGAAGGGCTCTCTACAGAAGGAACTGCCTACAGACTGGTCAAAAATCTGCTCAGTTATCCCCACAAACAAGGCATATCTTAGAGCTGCTCAAAAGGTATCACTGTTGGAAATGATCATTTAATAAGATTAGGGTATTTAGGTTTTTTGCTGCATTTTTACCTGTATATTAGATACTGTGACAAAAGCAGGACAAGAAATGTCTGTCTCATCCTGCAAGTATGTCTGAGATTTCAGAAGCTTTTCTTCTTCTGCACTGGCACAAAACAAGACGTTTTCAAGCTTTCCCAAGAGGAAAGATGCCCTTCCCATGCTCCAGATCAAGGTTGGTGGTCAGTGCAGATAATGTGGTGTAGGCTTTGCTCTGCCTAATTGGTTCAGTTGCAGCTCCTGCACTTTGCAGTTAAATGCTGGGACGCTGATCCCCTGGACAAGCCACGCACAGCTCTGTCCAAGGGATCAGCGTTCTGACACCCGGAGAGGGTGGGAGGGAGGGAGGGACAGAGGAAGAGATTACTGCTATATAGAGCCTGTTATGGCACTCATCAGGGAGTTGTGTATAATTAATATTTTCTTCTTGCAATGAATATTTAATTATGTATACAAAGCTCCAACAGGACAGGCTGAGACTCACACTAGAACACCTGCATGTGCCTTGATTAGAACACTCACTTGAGACATGATGCAGGAGACCCAGGTTAAAGCCACTGCTCTAAAATCAGGCACTAAAAGGATTTGAACCAATGTCTCAAACACCCTAGGTATCTGTCAGGATCAGCAAGCTATCAGCTCCTTGCAATTGTAGATGCTTCAAATTTAATGGGAAATCCCCTTATGGATATAAAAAGAATTCTTCACTGACATAAAACTTTTCACATGCTGTATGAAAAGACTCAGGTTTTAACTAAGCTAGTGTTTTCCAATTGGGAGGGGGAGGAAACAGCTGAAAAATTCCAACCAGTTCTAGTTACAACTAGGATAGTCAGAATTTCACTCATGGTACTCAAGTATGCACCAGAACCATCCTATGCATTGAGAGAGGCCTCTTTTTTTAAGGCTGGAAGAACACAACATCAGATTGCTTAAGTCAGCTAATTATTCTAAGTAAAGAGTAGCAATACATCTTCAGGGTGTTTTGAAGAGGAAAGGATAGGTGACACTTCTTCAAAGAGATATTGCAAGTTTTCACAGTTTATGAGCTATAAAAAGGGGTGTAATAAAGTAAGTTGTGTACTTGCCACTTTTCTGGGGAAAATAAGACGCAGCATTTACCAGAATTTAAGTGTTCACTCCATTGTATTGTTACTGCCTTCATATATTCCTTGTAAATCATATAAACATGCAACTTAAGTGAAATACCATTCCATAAAAAATAGAGATATTTGAAGCCAATCCAAACAGACTATAGTTACTATGGCACAAGGTATTATTTTTTCTTTAAGTATGTTAACATAATGAATCAGGTAAATTAATATCGGCCAGAGTTCTACACAAATGCTTGTAAATATAGTTTTAATGAAATGATCAAAGTCTATACTTTCTTTATTTTATAATGACTTAAATATCTGTGTACCTTTAGCTAGTTATTTACCATATTTGCATTACAATATAATCCTAGTAATTTTATTATAAATGAAATGGAACTACTGCAGTTAAGAATTTTCTTACCAGTTGGGTCTTGGACAGCCTATTCTTCGAGATGTATCCTTACAGATTAGGAGACAATTACATGGGCATCTAACATACTTCTTCCCTGAAGGAGGGTTTTTGATTGGCTAGACCAGAAAAAGGAGACAGAAATTAGACTTGAAATAATGAACTTTAAGGAATTCAAAAATAAAGCAAAGGTATGGCCATATGGACATCTTAGCCACTCTGAAAAGAATGAGAGAGCTGCTACACCACAGCATGCAGCAGATGATACAGTTTAACTGCCAATGGGATATGGCACTATGGTCACATCATCCTTCAATGCTGTGAGCTCCAGTCTCGTCTACCAGGCACACATGTAATGAGCTCTCTGCCTCTACCACACTCTCCTTCTCAGTTTCCTGGACCTAATCCTGATTAGGTTTGTATGAATCTGTATCAGTGGTACTCAAATCTTTTGGCCCCATGGGTCAGATGATTGGCACCTGGCTGGATCAGGCCTCACGCATCTTGGCCCCATGCACCCAATATAGTGTGCAAGGCTTTTATATAGCCTGTGGGGCTCCCCACGGGTTTTCAAATTTGGCAGCAGGGGAGCAGCAATTCAGGCTGTCCCACTGCCAAGTTTTCAGTCCCATGGGGAGTTCTGAGGGCCAGATGATCCCCAGCCCACAGGCCAGATCTGGCCTACTGAGCTGTGTCAAACACCATTAGTTTATATCAATATAAATTAGCTAATAGTCCTTAACTTGATAGCAAATGGAGCCAGGTTAGAGTTGGAGCAACTTAGTTCCATTTATTTCTGCAGAATTATGCACTGTAACAGCTAGTATTAGTATCCTGCTAAAGACAGAGTACGCACATATACTTAAGGTATTGCAATAAAAAAAGTCACCATGAGGTAAATTAGGGTGTGAATTAATAGTGGTTTAAGGTAGTGGTGCCCAGTTTCCCACCCCTTGCATGCCAGATCTGGCTGGTGGTCCTTATCTGGCACCTGGACTGGGCACAGCGAGCACCATTTAGCCATGAAGAGGCAGGCAGGAGGCAGTATGGTCCTAAACCAGCCCCAAGGAGAGTGAAGTGGGGAGAAGGAGGAACAGCCTGGCCCTGACAGCCATATAGGGCTTGCTGCTTGGCAAGCTGGCAGGGCAGGGAGGGTGACCATATTAATAGTTACTGCTCCCCTGCTATCAGATTTCCCAATCCAGGTGGAGCCCCACAGACCAGATGCCAAGGCTCCACGGGTTGTATCTGGCGCATGGGCCAAAGGTTGAGCACCCCTGGTTTAAGCTACTCCACTAATTGCCTTGCTGCATGCTCTGACAAATGCAAGTTAGCTAACTCCTCAATGAAAGTAGGGCAAATTGCTTTGTGGTAAGGCTAAAAGTACACATACAGGCAGTGACCATAGAGAACCTGTACTGTTAAGTTCACACCCTAACTTATCCCCAGTAGTTTCTATAATCACAACTATAATATACAGCCACCAGTGAACATATGTATAAAAAACAAACCAAGGATTTTATGACCCAGTGGAAAAAGTGAAACATTCATATCCTGAGAATTGTAATTGCATTAAGCATTAACTTAAATGTTTTTTAAACAAATAACCTTGCTTGAAGTAGTAAATGGATAAGCTTTGCCTTTTCATGATGAACCCACTGACTGCACGGAGGTTCAGTTCAGTGAAAACAAGATATTTCAAAATAAAGTAGAACCTGGATACTTCACAGGGTTAGGTCCTCCCTCTTCTGTGAAGATAAGGATTTCCAGAGTAACCAGAGGAATACAGAGACACAAACAGCAGGACTGCTAAGCTTTTATTTCAAATGGCATTTCTTTGCTGATTAGCTGTACAGGACTACTAAGTGAAAAAGCAGTGCCCTTTGAAGAAAGCCACACCAAACAGCTGACTGGTTTGCCCTTAATTTGGCAACTTGCTGCAAATCAAGCTGCTTCCAAACCACCTGGATAATGACCACCTCTCTGTTCTACTACATCAACTACTAACACAGGAATTCAGCTTCTATGTTTCCTCTCAAAGGAAAATCATAAATATCAAAAAGCTGAGAGATGTACTCTTGATAATGCTACAGGAGTTCACACTATCAGTTGGCAGGGGAAAAAGGGTTTTACTGTTAAAAGCCAAATTACCATTTTTCTTTTAAAAACATCACATAGATCTGTCAGATTTTTTTTTTTGGGGGGGGGGGGAGGAAGACAGGAAGGGGCTCATAACCAGTTATCATTACTAAGTTAAAACTAAATGTTCTCAACACTTTCAGTGTTAACCAAACTAGGTAAGATAGCCATACTTTTCCATTTTGCCCAAAGAATCTGTCAACTGTCCATAAGCATCTTCACTTTCCTTAACATATTTCTGATATACTTTCATTTTAATTGACACAGTTAGCAATAACAACTACAATTATTCGACACTTCTCATTATAGAATACTATAACCCTTTGGCAAAGCTTTAAATCACAATACCCTCAAATTTGTCTGCTAGTTCATTTTAGTAGTTACGTGGACATGGGACCTACCCTTTATAGGTAACAGGAATTGATAACAGCATGTCAATAACAACAGAAAAAGCTAAAAACCCAATTTACCGTAGCTTCATTGCAAACTGTGCACTTAACAACATGCTGGTGAAGCTTGCCATCCAAATTGATTAAAGACTGGCACACACGGCAGTTTATTACAGGAACACCACTGGCATCTGGACTGGCAATGGCGGTATATGGAGGTGGGAGTTCCGCTGCAGAGAAATAATGAAAAAAAGTTTAAAAAAAACCCAAACCCATAGAGATCCCAGGCTCACTCTTCACCAGATAAATACTTCTGTCAATTAAAAATAGTTTGAAACAAGAATAAGAGCATTACTAGTTGGTATGATAATATGAGTAACTGTCAAACTAACTGCACTTATGAGTTTTTTATAAAGGGTCATTAGTCCTACTTCAATGTAAAGAATACTGACAATTCAGAAGCATTACATGACACAATAAGGAAGCAAAAAAGACAGAACAACTACCCCTGTAACCCTGCATTGTTGTTCTCTGAGCATTTGGTACCAGATTCTCTCACTCCAAAAAAGTCAAAGAACAAAAGAAGTTCTTTAAGAGTTAGCACTGATTTCTGAAGGATAAGGAAGAGTTATATAAAACAGACATAGCTGGAGAACTCGGAGCAAAAATGAAATCATCCAAAGAGGGTGAAACACTAGGACAAGTATTTTTAGTGCAATATAAAAAGGTGGTACTAGAAGCAGCCAAAGAAAGTTAGAGAAAGTGAAATTCAGAATTTCAAGAGTCCCCTTCTTTCCAAGTCCATAAGCTTAATCCTGTAACATGTAGCAACCCTTAAGGTCCTGAGACCCTTCACCTTTCACTGAAGGTAGCTCTTCTGAGAGGCCTACCAATATTTCTAGAAATGGGCCTTCCTGCTGATCCAGCCACCCTTGACCACTGGACACTTGGACTCCCCAAACACTATGATTATCTCATAGACAGCCCCTAAAAATACCTGCAAGCTAGTTGTTCCCATCAGCATAATCTCAATTGCTGAGTCTAAGAATCCCCAGAAATGTCTCTCTTTCTTGAGGCATCTGGAATTCTTTTAGTTAATGGCCCATTTCTCTGAGCGCTTTCATTATAGTGGGGTTAATTTTCCTGTTACAAGCAGAAAATAACTTGGGGGCCTGTCCCAACAATAGCCCCCCCTACCCGTGCTTGTGAGTGGCAATTTATCTTCACCTAATTACACAATGTCAAGAGATACTTAACAATTTTGCCTTCTCCCTTTTCTTTAGGTATGCATTCCTCAATTCCTTGGATTAAACTATGTTCCAAAATCATAAAGATTACCCGCAGATGGCATAATATAATCCAAACAGTGATAAAATCAGCATAAATGATCAAAGTATAACACTGGCTTTTCAATGAAACTACATGGCATATCATAAAACAAACTCAAAAAAACATGCATGATATCCCACAAATGCCTCAAAATATTGTGGGAATCATAACAGTCTCTCAGTGGAAGTTTGCAGCACACTATGTGATATTTGGCCCTGGCAAGAATGGAGTGAATGTAATAACACACTGAATCATCTTGGGGTTCTTGCTTCTTTTTTAAGAGGGAAAGTTTTAGTCATTTAAAATTGCTCCTTTAAATGAGGAATAAGGGCCCACAACATGCTGAGCCAGCAGATTTCCCTTTTTCCACTCTCTACAGAAGGCAGAAAGGAAGAGGGTACCAGGTCCATGCTACAATTCAGAAAGACAAAAAAAGAATTTCAGTAGGCAAAAGATGATACAAGGAGTCTTATACGACAACATTCATAAATACCTTTAATCTCTTGTTTTATTAAGACACTAATTTGCATAAATATACTCAGGAGTAGAAAAAAAAAAAAACATAACTGAAGCCTAAAGCCAGAAAAGGTATGAAATGTGAAAAGCTCCCTTTAAGTTACAGAGCCAAGACACACTAAAACAAACTCTACAGTAGCTCACATTTGAAGCTTTTGTTAGCTCCTCAGAGAAACCAAAACGGACATTTTATTCCTGTTTAAAAGAACAGCTACTAGAAAAAAATTAAAATATGACCATCACAGCTGAAAGGCCTAGCATTAGCTCTACCAGGTTTCTCTAGGCATGGGGAGCCACAACATATCCTTTCTTTACTCCGTTACCGTAAGCAGGTTAGGTGCATATAACAAGAATGCTAACCCATCTCCAAATGTTGGACACTGTCCCTCCCCACTATAACAAAACAAAACAAAACGCCCAACAGTTAACCTCAGTTTTGGTAGTTCATAAAAAGCAACTCAAAACACTAATAGAATTTGACTCCAAGTCAAAGAAGAACAGAATTTCTGTAAGTCTGTCATTTGCCCTGGAGTAATTCTGGGGCGACTTCCCCAAGTTATATAGATTCTCCAGAGTTACAAGTGCACAGCCAAAGCAGACATTTCATTAGTTTGGATATGTTCACTTTCATTTTTTCAGCCTCTGCTAACTTCCCTTATAGGAACTAATAACCTCTTGTGGATGTTTCAAATTATCATTACAACGTTCTTACTCTTAAATTGTTTGGTTTCTAGACTAGAAAACCACCCTGATGAATGTTTCTGGGAAAGTCATCTTTGCCTGTATCACAAAATGATACTAAGAATGTGGAAATAACAGTACCTACTGCTAAAAGATACTATAAGCACACAAGTCAAGATGACAAATCAAATTCAGGCTAAACATTTAGGAATCTGAAGTTTAAAAATATTTTCTACCATCCATACACTTAACACGAAAAACCTCAGTAGATCATCACAGCTACAGGTTTTAAAAAAAAAAAGGTGGGACCAGACACCAGCAGAGATGTCATTAGGCAGTGCATGCTTGAATGATTCTAGGAGAGAAGCAGGCTGGGGTTGGGGTGGTGCCAAGCTTGGGGTGGCTGGCAGTGGTGCTGGGAGGGAAGGTGGGGGGGTCTAGGGTGAATTTTGGGGTGCCTGCTTGCCCTGAGCGCCGGGAAGAGCCTGGTGCTGCTGCCAGACCACAGCAGCAGCCTGCTCTCATCCTGTGCGCAGATCCAGGGGCATGTGCTCCTGGGGAAGAGCCTGGCGCAGCCCCGCAGCCTGCCTGGGGTGCACCTAGCAGCGAGAACTGCACCCTGCACCAACTGACATTCCCTACTTTGCTCCCTGCTCAACCTGAGGACAGGCCGACACCACCTGCCTGCAGCCATTGGGTTGTGCCGCATCTTTCCCCCTGCCCCTTCCCCTACAGACTTACCTCACATAACAAATTTTCCTTGCATATAACAAATTTAGGGTGTAAAAATTGTCATTGCATAAGAGCAAATTTGCATATACAGAACCCACAAAAAGCAAGGGAAACATGTAATATGGTTAGCCCCAAGAAGATGAGAAGATACTTCCATCACCCTTTAACAACTTTCAATGTCAGATATTCAGAAAGGCAGAGTCCATCTCCAAGGGGAACTGAATCTATATTTCCTTGATCAGACTGGATGGCTGGGACACAGGCCTATAAAAGGAAATTGTAAGTGAATAATCTTCTGGGGAAAATACATTATTGCTTTAATCACAGCACCCCAAACTGCAGCCCACCTCCAGCCACTGCTCTGTGGACTCTTCCTGGTGGATCATGTAATAGTCCAGTCCCTGCAACCTGGCTTTCCAAGGGTACAGTCCAGGAGAAGGTTTCTCTTGGTGTGTACTGCAAAATAACCATGTTGGTAAACCAACATGCTTCACAAAACTGAGAAGATATTTACTGCTGCCACTAACAGGTTGTAGGGTATATCTGAGCATTCCTGCTATAGACATGCTGCCAGGCCACTTCTTTGAGGAGCATACTTTGCTGCTCCCTCCTACTTCAGAGGACCATGTGTGCCTAATATTTGCTTGCTGTGGCATATACACTAATAGTTTAGACTTTTCTAATCATTTACCTAACAGGCCATGATCTTCTGGGACATTATACCTGGGATGAACCCCTAACACAATCCTATGCACTTTAGAGAGATCCCACCTTTCCGCTTGTGTGAAAAGAAGCTCCCTGCAGGTCTGGTGCTTCCAGTGCACCATACCTTGGGAGTATGTAAGCAGCTACAGACTCCTTAATAAGAAAGAAACAGCTCTTCCTCTTCAAAAAATGTCTTGGTAACAAAATTAAGTCATTCCCAGAATACAAAGAACACACCCAGCACTTAATATAGTCTATTAGCCCAGGTAAGAACAAGCTAGTAGGACCCAAAATACAGGGAGGGCAATAAGGAAAAAGCTCTCTTCCCATTGGGAAAGGAATACTGACCCTAAAAGCCAGAGTCCTTCGTAGTTTAAGGAAGTACATAGGCTGGGTACTGTAGCTTATTAGAACTCACAGTCCAGGTATTCAGGCACCAGTTCTGCAGTTACCCTTTCTTCTTCTTTGCTTTCAGTTAGCTATTCCCGATAACCTCTCTCTCCTATTTCACAGGCCTGCATACTGCTTTTAGTTTTAGCTAAAAACCTTAACTCAGGTGTGGAAATGAACAACAGTGAAGTGCTGGATGCACTGTCAAGATACTCCAGAAGGCTAGGTTTTGTATCAGTCTGAATAAGAGATGTACACTTAACTATAATGACTACAGGACTAATAAAACAGTATCTTTTTGCCTACTTTGTTCTAATTTTTTTAACTTGATATAGTGTCTAGCAAATAATTGCATATGCCAATAAAGTTGTATTTAGTTCTGCTTGACCTTAAACTAAATACTATAGCTGTGGGCCCCACAGCATATTAGTACATCTTGTAGCTTCTCTTTAACTGGAGAAAGATGTGTATTGTGTTGCTGCACCACGCCATCTGCACGTGCCTTTGCAAAATCCTAGATTCATACATGGATAGTGTACTGAACCCTGGAAACTGCACAGGAGCCAAAAGGAGGGTTATCAAATTTATGAGGGATTCTGAGGGCATACGGTCACAGCTGACATAGTACTTTGCCAGGCCTGCCTGGGCAGAGATGCGGAAGTGCTCTCCAACTAGGGCAGAAAACAACTTCTCCCTTCTCTCATTGATGCTAGCTCTACATACTGCAGAGTCCCTTTTCAACTAGCAGACAGCCTTCTTACGAGTAACTGACTGACAGAGGCAAATACCAGGAAACTATAGTCAGCTTATGTAATGTGTCAGAAAACTTGAACCCATTCTTGCAGAACAAAATAAAGGAAGAATACATGTGCCCTTATAAATAAAGGGAAGCAAGGATTTCTTAGGCCAATATCTTCTGTTAGACTAACTGCATAGTTGAGATACAGCTATGCAGTTGGTCCAATAAAAAGATATTACCTTAAAAAATCCTTGCCTCGCATAATTCCTGGACCATCATGGCTACAACCCCACCCTGCTACTACATTTACAAGCAACTTTTATGAACTGTAAGGTATACAAGATTGTTGTTCCAAGTACTTCTTTGGTGAACAAAAGAACTCCATTCACAAGGACTCTGCACCTCTTCTGTGGGAGAACAGAGTTGTTAATACCATGCAGTCATTTGAATTCACCTTCCAGGCCCTCTCTTGACCACAACATGCACATATACCAAGTACTGGCTGGGTTCTTGTGACCCTGAAAGCTATAAGCATTTTGTTTTTTCCTCCATTTCAACAGTCAATATTATTAGGAATAAGACAAGTCAGAGCCAAGTGCTACATCATAAGCTTAAACCTGGGTTCAAGCCTGAGTCACTGCACTGAATCATCCCCATTACATAATTAATAATCTGAAGTGTACAGACATACAGAGAGAATAACGAATACTTTTAAAAAGCCACTGAACATGAGAATTCTTATCCTTTTAAAAAAATATACTGGTTTCTAAAGTGGTTAGGAATAGCCTTCTATTCAGAACTGCCTCCTGTGCAGGCAATCCTACATAATTAAATTCCACCTTAAATCTAATATCCAAGACCTCTGGTTTGGGCCTGGTACTGGCCTGTGCTATTCAAAATGTCAGGTGATTGCTAGTATGTTCCCAGAGCATTAGCAGAGCTGCGTTATTACCATATATCTAGCAAGAAAAGAACCCTATTTTCCGTCAGCTTAAAGGTCAGATCATGGACAACTGGTGCCTTCCAAGTCTGGGGAGGCACCAGATCACCGATGGGGGGCGGGGGGGGGGCATGACCGATCACCAACTGGGGGGAAGGGGTCCCCCAGCAATCAATCACTGAGCCAGCGGCGAAACTTGAAGTGCATTTCCGATTTCACAGCTGGCACTTCCAGGTGGTGCATGGCCAATCTCAGGGGGTGCACGTGCACCCCCATAAGTCACCAACAGATCAAACTAAATACAAACTGGTTTGCAGGTAGCATTTATCCATTTTAATTTAGAGTCCCATCTACCATATATTCCTGTGTAAAATCGCATGTTGTTTTAGCTCTCGTTATTGTTATTATTCAGGAAAACTAGAGGTTACCCATCTTGTAACAAATGAGAAAGTTAGGGTGCATTTCCACCTCCTTGGAAGGCACTGAGAGCAGGACTGGAATCTTGCATTTGAAATGCTCCTACTAAAGCTGAACTAATCTTATTTAGCTTTAACAGTCTGAGCTTTTTCCGGCACTCTGCTTGTTCAAAAGGTTTACCTAGCTCAAAACCAAAACAATACAAAACATACAAAGTAGAGGGTTTTTATCCCCACATATTCAAAATTTAAGTGTACTAATGTTCTTAGCTCCAAGTTTGGGTGGCTTCGTTAAGTAATAAAACCTAAATCCCTATCACTGAGCAGACCTGAATGGGCCACTTTCCCCATACCTATAAAGAACCACAACATGAATTTAAGTCACAAATAGACTAGCACATAAACCTGGCTTTTTAAAAATATGCCTTGTCACATGACACTCACAGTGATGCCTGTTAAATAGCCAGTCCAGGCTGCACAGCTGCTACTGCTTGGTACCAGTCTGCCCAGCAAAGTAGCACTGCACTACCTGGTGTCCACTGGTACATGGCTTTGATAAGCAGTGGAGATTAGATGGAGATTTCTGAGCATTTCCCCCTACTTGACTTCTTTCAGAAATCCTTGCAGCAGTCCCAGTTCTGTACCCCTGAGCTCCCCCCAAAAAGTCTGGCTCGTGACAATGAACTGTTCTTTGGGCTTATGCCTGCCCCTAATTAAGGGGAAAGACTAAAGCCCAATAATTAAAGCTTTAACATGTGAAGTGGTGACTGTAAATAAACGGGTCCCAGCTTGTTCTGCAGCTGGGAACCACACGGGATTTTTTTACTTCCCATGTGAATTGGGGGATCCACGCTGCCCTTCCCCTAGCACTACCTGTTGTCCCGCAGCTTTCCCGCAATTCCAGGAGAGAGAGAGGAGCCGGGCCGCCGAGCAGCGTGACTCCGAGTGAACAATGGGCTGGAGCAGGAGGGAAATCTCAAGGCCGGGCAGGACCCCCGCCCCCGGCCTGCGGGGCTGGGAGTGTCACCGGGAGAAGCCCGCAGCGGGCGGGCAGGGCTGGGCCCCCCGCCCGGGGAAGGCAGCCGGGGCCCTCGGAGAAGTTGAAGCTCCCCCGTGGCGGGGCCGGGAGCCCCTCAAGGGCACGGCAAGGAGGCGCCCCCAGCCCGATGGCTGCGGAGGCAGCGCCTTGCAAACTCATCGCCCTGCCTCTCCTGCCGGCAGCGCCGCGGGCCCTGCAGCCGCTCCGCGGGCCTTACCTCGGGGGCTGCCGTCGGGCAGGTAGGGAGGCGCGGTCGGGGTGACGCTGCCGGAGCTGGGCGCCGAGAGCAGCGGGGACCGCTCGTCCACCCCCTCCGCAGCCATGACTGCGGCACCGGCAGCAGCAGAGAGGAGCTGCCGGGGAAGAGCCCTTCTCTCTCGCTCTCTCCCTCCGTGTGTCACAAGGCAGGGGGAGGAGAAGCAAACAGAGGAGGTTGGGAGTGGGGCCGGGAGGGAGGAGGGGAAAAAAACCCGGAGGGGGGATGGGACTAGGCAGCGCTGCCTCCGTCCATCTCTGCCACGAGCTGATGGATGGGGGTGGCCAGGGGCAGGCCTTGCCCTGAGAGCAGCCTCTGGCGAAGTTGACAGAGCAGGGGGGAAAGCCGAGGCGATGTGGCACCTCCTGCTGTCTGCCGCCACCACCCCGCCTTGGGAGCAGGGCAGGGCAGGGCAGGGGATCCCTGAGCTTTCTAGCTGCAGCCGGGGTGCTCCTGATGGGAGCTGATCAGGGAAGAGGGCACCTGTGCTTGCCCCTGGCACCTTGGGGCTTGTTCTGCTCAAAGGCCTCTTGCCCTTGCCAGCTTCTCCTGTTCCCTCTTATAGGAGCAACACTATAAGGTCAAGAGTGCCATACGCTGAAAAAGATTTTCATGCACAAATTGTTGGAACAGACATGCATGTTTTCCTGCTTCTACTTTAAGTTGTTAAAATAGGAAAATGACTGTTTTCTCTACTTCCTGTATCCCCTTAGTGGGTGGAACTGTCCCCACCTCCCCCCTTCTCTCAGTCTGGCGGGTTTTCTTGCCCCGTGGTGTCAAGACACAATACAAAATTCAAGTCCAAGATACCCAAGAGAAAAAAGGATGTTTTATAAACCACAAGCTCGTCACAGGTGAGAGGTCAAGATAAATAGCAAAAAAGAGTTACAGAGATGGCATAGAAGGCCGATAGCCTCTATAAAGGAATCTGGTGAAGAGGTAAACTTGCGACTTCATTTTGGAGATCTTTGTGAAGAGGATGGTGGCCTTTAAGACAGATTAAATAGATATAGAAAAACCCACACTCTTTCTGTTTTTGAGTCTGCTCATCTGAGCGTGGCCTTCTGGTTTCGCTAAACTCTCTGAGGATGCAAGGCACCACTTAATGTTATTTCTGGCTGAAAGCCCTATCTGGCACCAGCTGGAAATCCCTGAGGGTGGACAGGGGATAACCTTTCCTATTGCTTCTCTGTGTAGATTGCAGAGACAGATGTTTGTCACACTGTATCATCTACATACATCACCAGCTGAACAAAGACTCCCAGGCAAGAATGGCTAATATGTGACATGTAAGTGATAACACAATGCATGCAGTTACTCTGGCTGATGGCATGCTTAAAGTATGAAAGAGATTGCTAGTGTCATCAATGCACCCAGAATCTGGTTATCTAGGGCAACTCAATTTCTTGGAGTCCATTATTTGGTAAATGGTCTTACCTCATTATAAGAACAGTATAATAAGTCTTGATACTGAAGTGATACTAGCCACCACAGTCAGATATTTCGTTAGTATTATCATAACAGTGTTATAAAGGAAGGTCAGGTGCCTTCCTTCATAATGATGTTTTTATAAGATATATTACTTAAAGAAGGTTTTCCACATTGATGCTCTTCCATCAGAAAATGCTGATTCCAAAAGATTTAAATGTTTTGAATGAATGTCTTGATTTCATCAAAAGCTTTTGTTGCAAATGATCTAAATGTTTTATGCATATTTCAATGCTGTTTTTTTTTTTATTGTAATATATTGGTAATATAATCAATGCTGTATTTACTTGCATGCCATTTTTTCCTGAAAATTAGCCATGCAAACTGGGGCACATGTTCTAAGTGAGGAAGCTAATTTCTGTACTAGAACGGAAGCTTGGGAACACTGGAAAGGTGGCATAGGGCTGTGCTCTGCACCAGTTTACCTGAAGCTGAGCCTTCCCAGGGCAGGGAGAAAGGCAGAATCGGAGGCATAACTGAGTGCTTGAGTGCCCTGAACAACAGCACAGGACAGTATCATTGGCTGTAGTGCAGCTGTCAGCTTAAATACTGCTCTTTTTTTTGCCCCCACTCAAGGTCTATGTCCAAGACCGGTATCCCAGTTCCCTCCCCTTCATTACGCTATTGGGTGGAGCCCTGTTATCAGCATCATTCCCCTCCTCTTACTGCAAGGCAATAGCCATAGATTTAACTCTGCCACAGCTTTTGCTGAATTATCAACAGCTGCTGGCCAAGCAGCAGTGATGCCAATGATGGGACTTTGCTCCTGTTCCTTGAATCCGGTGCTTTAAGCCTTGAGTGAGCTGGTGTCATGGCAGGTAAGACTCAGAAAAAAATCTTTTTTTCTTCATTCAGGCTTCCTGAAGCAAGTTGTACATCTGATTCAGGGAGGGTAGAAAGAGGAGGAGGCTTAGGGTAGTACTGAATAAATGTGGTATATTATAGCAAAATGAGAAACAGTGTTTTAGCTTTACTGAAGTACTGGACCATTTGCATCTCTTTTGATGCTTCTGTGAATTAAAAATATCAGAATTTTTATTTCAGGATAATGATTTAAATATTGACTTTTCATTCCAATTAGGGACAAAAGGAAATTTTGAAATATTGGAATTTTCCATGGAGCAGATATTCGGAATTTCAGTTAACTAATTACATAAGTAATTAAGTGTGACGAGGCAGCTGGTTGTTAGGCCAAGTACCCTCCCTGTCACCTCAAACTACTGTAATATTCACCTTACAAAATGCTGTAACTAACCCTGCAAAAAAAAAAGAAGAGAAAAAGCAGTTTCAGAGTTATTTCATGTTAAGCTGCATTAAATAGGACTTCCCCTGAAAGGCAACAAGCAACCAGATTTCCCATTGATTTAAATCTGAATTAGAGGGTCTCAGAACTTTCCAGGATTAGGCCAAATTTAGAGATTTTTTTTTTCCTATGCAGGCCCTCAAGGTGATGATGACTGCCCCCCAGGTTTTTTCTACCATTTCCCAGATGCTGTTTAGCTAATTGCTATATATCAGTAATAGGCATTTCATATTTCTCGTTAAGATATAGCACCAGAGCAGCTTCCCAGTATGATCTTATTGTCAAGAGCTCAGGCTTTAGCAAATATAAAGATATATTGCTTATAAAGACCTGTTGCATTCCTAATGAAGAATCCAGCATTTCCAACCAGGCATCATCCCTATTTCTGCTATATTTTGAAAAATACAATAGTTAGAAAGAATAAAGATAACAGATAGAAAATAGGAATAACTGAGTTCCACCAATAGTAAGTATATGGGATATATCTACTATAATTATGTCTCATGCTTCAGAAGACTATAATGCCCCAGTGGGGAGAGGTCTTCCCAACTCTCTTCTGCCAATCCTGTAAAGCCTGTACATGTGTATGAGAAGTAAGTTAATCAGATGCTCCTGTTTTTCTTGATTTTAAATCAAAATGATTAAGCATACTGCAGATTTGTCATTACAAGTTGACTAATGGCTCACTCAGGGACTGGGAATCATGAATATGGACATGTGGAACTCTACTTTGGTAGGCAAGATTGTTCAGCTAACTGATCCAACATTATACAGCTGTCACTCATCATCATCATCCTTGGCAATCCCTCGCAGTTGAGGATGATTGTCTTCCAACACTGTCTTATCTGTAGATCTGAAGATGGTCAATTCCAGATGGATCTCATCAGCCAACTCTTTTGCAGCATCTCCTGTATGCTGTCTACATCTCAGCTCTGTATAGTAAGGTGGGGATTGAACCTTCTTGATAAACCAGGAGCCTGGTTTTTAATCCAAAGTCGCAATCTTCAAACGCCCATTTCCTCAGGCATCTGGAGGCTGCACTTACGCATTGGAGGCTATGTTGGGTTTCTTTGTTGATGTCAGCCTTCTGCAAGAGAGAGCTATTGAGGTACAGGAAATACTTAACAGTCTCCAGTCTCACCATGAATCGGAATTACCAGAGTTGGGAACTACTCATTAAGAGCTTGTTGCTGGAGGACTTAGGCTTCTGAATGTTAAACGTAAGTGACATCTTTACTGAGACATACAAGAAAATGGAAATGATTGCGTGAAGGTTTGCTTCTAAGTTAGCGCAACACTGCAGTATCATCAGTATACTGGAGCTCAGTGATTGAGTTTGGGGTGGTCCTGGTTTTGGCTTGAGGTTGGCTGACCATCCATTTTGGTAGTTTAGTTCCGCAGCTAAACCATCCATTTGGAATCTTGTTGGTGGTCAGCTGTAGCATTGCAGTAAAGAATATTGAGAAGAGTTTTGGAGCAATGATGCAGCCTTGCTTAACTCCCAACTTAACCTCAAAAGGATTTGTGATAGATTTGTTACTGAGAACCACCACTCTCATACCATCATGAAGCAGGTAAAGAATCTGGTGAATTTTGGTGAACATCCATACTTCAGGAGGATCCTCCACAGTGCTTCTCAGTTGACAGAGTTGAAGCTTTCGTGCGGTCAAGGAAGGCCATGTAGAAAAGTTTTCATGTTGATGGCCTAAACCTACACTGAGATTCTGGGAGATGCTCTTCAACCAGTGGAAGGAGGTGGTTTAAGAGGGTTCTCACAGTGATCTTTCCTGTGGTGGACAGCAAGGTGATCCCACTGTAACTTCCACAGTTGGACTTGTCTCCTTGCTTGAAGGTCATCTGCGATATCCACATCATTCCAGATCCTTAAGATTAGGGCATAGAGCTGTGATGTGAGCTTCTCTCCCCACTGCTTGAAGATTTTGGCAGGAATTCCATCAGCTCGAAGAATGGGAAGGTACTTAATCTGCTTGATGGCTTTCCGCACCTTGTCGAGGGTGGGGGGGATTCCAAGATCACTTCTGACTGGGAGTGGAGTCCTACTGATTTAGTTCCAAAGATTGTTCAACCAGCTAATCCAACACATTATACAGCTGTCACTAGAGATGGACTAAACAACAACAATGTCCGTTTTAATGTTACTTTGTTTGTAAAGTCAAAGTTGAGAGTGCCAGATTTAAGGTTGTTTTGACCACAATAATTTGCCTCTCTCTGCATGTGCCATATGGTATATGATCACCTAGTATTTTTTTCATGACTCCTACCTTATTTTATGCACAGGAGGCAGTCCTGCTTACAACAGAGCACGCAAAGTAATAATAGTACCAGCTAAGTGAGCTTGTCAATCAATTTTGAAACTGTCCCCAGTGAACTGCCAACTGCAAAAGCCAAGCAATAGGTGGTAGAGCCAAGGGATTCTTATCTTTTGGGTATTCTTATATTGAAGTCGCCTTTTTTGTTTGCATGTCTACTGACTGTAAAGGCAAGTGTGTGCTGTAATAGAAAGTCCATGCAACATTAATCTCAGAGCCAGGGGAAAAACTTTAGGTATAAGACTTGTGAAGGAAATGGCTGCTTAGTGCAGGTAAGCCGAAAAGCATCCTACTAGGGCTTTCAAAGTCTTACAGGCAAAAAAAAAAAAAAAAAGACCCAGCTGTGCCTTATGAGAATTTAACCTTACAAAAGGCTGCTCCAAATATCTTCAGCTGTAGATCACAAAACCAAGTCCACAGTGTAGCTCTTCTTCCAGTCCACAAGCTTGCTGGGCTTTGCCACTGCATTTTTGTAGCTTTAAAACTAGAATCATACAGGGAATCCTTCAGAAGTACTAACTCTATGCAATGTGAAAGAGGATTAATACAGTTATTTCACTTTCAATCATTATTATAGTTAAGAAGCGTGAAAATACACATCACTGATGGTTCTTTGCATTACTATTTTGGAAACATAGATAGTTTTCTCTCTAATTATTTTTAGGAGGAAAGAAGCAAAATCACTCTGTTTAATAACAACAAGTTCAAATTTTCTGGCCCCTTATCAAGTGTGAACATATGTGCATTGCCATTATGAATGATATACCCACGGAACTCAACTTACTTTTCCTTAGTTAAATACAGTTACTGAACTAGCATAGAAACTATAAAACATTTTTGAGAGTCCTGTATTTTTAACTGGGCTTTCTAAGTATTATGTAAATTTACAAGTTAAATTTAAAGTGTTGGTTTTGCTCTGTGAAAACAAACTTCTTCAGTGCAAATATCTTTTGCTAATAACACTGGACATTTTATGTGACTGTTGTTAGTTGTATCATAGTAACACCTAAAGACATCAAATCTAAATCAAGGTATACATTGTGCCCTGATGGTTTACAAATACATAAGGAGATGTATAGTTCCTGCCAGTTCACAGTCTAAGTAGACAAAACAAACAAAGTCTGGATGAAATGATTTACACAAGCCCAAAGAACTTCTCAGTGGTAGAGCTAGGAATAGAACAAAGCTTTTCTGCGTAATAGGCTAGTGCCCTATTAACTAGACCAAGCCTCCTCTCAGTGGCTGTAGGATTAGGAAAGAAAGTCTGAGTACACTTGTTTTCAGTATAGAACATGCAACACTTACTGTGGGAGTTGTGTAAAACTAAGTTAGATGATATTAAACCGATACTGCATCTTAGCTCAGAGAGACAGCTTTAAGGGCAGGATCACCTGCGCGTCTCTCACCGCTCCAGAGCCTACCTGAGTGTCCCCTCGGGCTCTGCGGCCCCTCCACTGGGCACCGCAGAGACGGCCACCCAGACG
>NW_017728886.1:227654901-227660002 GCF_001723895.1 Crocodylus porosus
AGCCCAGCTGACTTCCTGCCCTTTGGGCAGGGGGCTGGACTCGATCTCCCGAGGTCCCTTCCAGCCCTGATGTCTATGAAATCTATGAAACCCCATTATGAGAAAGAAGGAAAGAGTGAGTGAGAAGAAAGGCATTGCACCTTTAAGGCCAGACAGTTTTGGCTGGAAATGCGAACCCTGCAGGTATATCTTAACCTAGTATGAGAGAATGCTTGGCAGAAGAGTCCTGCCAGTACACAGGAGGAGCTCTCCTGGCGAAAGAGCTGAAGAGCTGAATCTTTGAAGAGATGACCATAAATAGGCCCTGAAGAGGACTGGAGCTAGCTGAAGGACTAAAAGGGAAGGCAGCCAGGAAGGGAATGAAGCTAGTCTTGTCTGCCTTGACCAAGAGGCATCTTGGCAATGGGAGCCTATGCCGCGAGGCATAGGGCAGTTCAGGAAAGCAGGAAGGCCACTGAAGGCACTCCAAAAGAGTGTGTAATCTGAGTACCTTTGGGGGCCAAGACAGCCCTGTGAACTGATCACAGGAGGTCTGATTGTGGGGAACTGATTACAGAGACTGATTAGGGGCTGATAAGAATATTGGGTGGATGAAAGAGGTTTGCCTAGATTGGACACTTCATGGGCCTGGTTAGGGAAAGCCCTTTGTAAAGAAATAAAGAAAGGCATTGCCCCATCCACTTCCAAATTCAGGGCTTTGGACCCTCATCTCCATATAAAAAAATAACAGTTGCAGGACCAGGGTAGGGTTAACCTGGTTCTTGGCAATGACACTTCTCTCTCAGCAGTGTCCTGCCTCCACTCTACTCAGGTCTATGCAGCTGGAGGCATGAGTCCCCCTGCCTCCATTTCAGTACAAAGTCTATCAATTATACTTCTGGGGGCAGGGATTAGAGTGGCACTTAGGCAGGGTTAGGGCTTGCCTTGTGGCATGCTTGCCAAAAACATTGGCCACCACTACTTTATGTGTTGATTTGAGTTGTTTTTCGTATGCAATTCTCCATTACAATCTGTTCCCTTTTTTTAAACTACAAGTTTCTAAAAATATGAAAAGAATTCAGGTCTTTCATCATAAAATATAAGCAATTCAGCCTCCTAGAAACATTTGTTTCCAAAGTCCATGGTTTCAGGAACAAACACCTAGATGTACTAGTAAAAATTTCCATGTCCTAGATTTACTAGTACATCTAGCAAAAGTACAAGATTTCCTTTAAGTTTCAGTTGAAAGCCTTCAAACAGAAGATAGTTTCACTGAATATTCAGGCTAACAAAAATCTCAGAAACTCAGTGAATCTTTGCATCCCCAAATACCCAGTCTTCATTTACAAAAGGGATTCTGCTAAGATGAAGCAAACAATCTTTCTGTATTTTGTTAATTTGTTGGATAAACACATTTTTTATTACATTCAGGATAAGTGGGTTTTAACTGTCACTCTTCCTATATCAGAAACTCACACCTTGAAGCTTTGCATCGGATCCATCAATCTTCATTCATCTCTCTGTTACTCATGATAACACATGAGGGGAAAATGAACTTCTATATGAACTCAATTCAAACTTTAATCCTACTCATGGGCATATGGCCATTCGCAGAATCAGAGGGCATTTAAGAGCTACATAATTAATGCTGGTGGATTTTTCCCCTATTATGGGCTGGAAAGAGTGCATAGAACATGCTTTCTTAATGAAGGTAAAATAGTACTGGACTCAGAACAGACCCCTGGGAGACCCCACTTGATAGCTCCTCTTAATTAGACATTGAGCTATTAATGACTGCTGTATGAGCACACTTCTAATCAGTTACAGTACTTTCACCTAGACTGTATTTCGTTAGCTTTTTAATAAGAATGTTGAAAGTGTAGCTAAAGTCAGGGCATACTGCATCTAGTCCCACCCCATCCAGTCCTGCTCTCTTCCCATCATCAGAACCCATCATCTAACTATAGAAAGAGCTCAGGTTGGCTAGGCCTGATTTGCTCTTGATGAGTCCATGCTGACTGTTCCTGATCATTTTGGGCACTTTTACAATTGTTCCGGGGGCGGGAGGGCGCTGTTTTATTAGGGTGTTCCAATAGCTGCTCTAATTAAAGTGCCGCTATGTGTCCTGTATCAATGTCCCCACACTTAAAAATGGCAGCGGGGGACTTGAACTAAGCTCATTTGATGCTTTTTAGTTCAAGTGCCCCTGCCACCACTTTTCAGTGCAGGGATACTGACACACGAGATGCGACTGCAGCAGACTGGATCAATTAAGTTTGCTCCAATGTGCTGGAATTCCAGCATGTCAGAACAGCCTCGGCACTCATGTACAGGCACCCTTTGTTTTCCTCTAAGTGCTCAGGAATAGATTGGAATAGATTTCTTGATGACCTGATTCATAATCATTCCAGGTACTGAAGTTAGATGGGTTGGTCTGTAATTCCCCAGATCCTTCTCATTCTTTTTCTTAAAAGGAATATAGTCCCTTTCTTAAAACATGCTATATTTGTCATTTTTCAGTTGTCTGGGACCTCCATGAGTTATGAAAGAGAATAGCCCATGGCTCTGCAATTATCAGAGCTAATTCACTGAATATTCTAAGACGCATCCTTTCCAACTCTGATGACTTGAAAATATCTACTTTTTCTAAGTAGGTTTTCCATTCCAGGTTTCTTATCTCCTCCCCTATCCTTGCTGCCAACTCTCCTCATCATTTGGTAGCAGACCTTAAGTGAAGACTCAAGTAAAGAAGGCATTAAATACTTCATCCTTCTCTGCATTGTCCATTATTAGATTGCCCTTTGCATTCACTAGGGGACTTACACTTTCCTTGGTCTTCATCTTCTAACATACTTGTAGAATGCGTTTTTGTTGCCTACACATCCCTTGCTATGCACCCTGAAAACTCAGAAAACAGAAGCCCAAATATATTATTTTTCTAAATTACTTGGGGTTGACAATAATGGTAGTAGCTGAGTTGTTTTGAGGTGTGCAGTTAGGTTCAGCTAAGTTACAATGATTGTTTTCATGTTCAGTTTTTCTCTTGTTGTCTTTGCCTACAGTCTGCTGTTTCCCAGTCTCCTCGGGCTACTCTAATTTTCAAGAAATTTGTTCTCCAAGTCAGGAGAGTGACAGGTATGTCTTATATTTCTGCTATAAAAAGTCAGTACAAGGAAACCTACTGGAGCAGACACCTTTTCTAGTGTTTTTGATCATCTTTTTAGAGTGAATATTAATGAAGGAGGATGAAGGGAGAAAACCTTAAATATCTGAGAGACTGCCAGAAAAATGTACTGCAGTGGGGATTAAGCATTTTACACCCGAATGGGACTCCAGTAACTACCAATGTGCAGTAATATAGAGGTAGTTAGCCATTTTGGTCTGAAGATAGGACAGGGTGGCATTTTAGAAACTGACTGGTTCAGGAAGAAATTAAATTCAGTAAGAACAAATGTAAAGTCCTATGCTTGGGACAGAATAATCACATGCATTAATACTAATTGGAGAATGACTGGCTAAGCAAAAAAGGACCTGAGAGATTATAGAGGACCGTAAATTGTTGTTAAAACAATAGTGTGCTCTTGTTGCACATTTCAAGAAATACAAGTTGGAAAAAGTTGGGTGGATAGCCACAAAAATGATGAGAGGTCTAATAAACATGATTTATGAGGAACATTTGGAATTAACTGAGTTATATGGTTTGGAAAAGAAAAGACTGAAGAGGGATTTGCACTCTTCAAATATCTGATTGGTGTTTATAAAGAGGATATTGACAGACTATTCTCTGTAGCTGCAGGAGATAGGACAAGGAACCTTAAACTGACAAGGGATATGTAGGTTTCCCTTTTCACTATAAGGGTGGTCAAGCACTAGAAAAAATTACAAACCTAGAGAGGTTGTGGAATCATCATTTGTGGAAGTTTTAAATAGTGGATTTAGGCAAACGTTTGTCTGGTATGGTTTAAACAGGGATAATTCTGCCTTGAGCAGGAGTTGGACTAAAAAACCTGAGATCCTTTCTAGCCCAACTTTTTCCTATGATTCGATAATTCAATTTATTTTAATTACATGTCTTGATGATAAAGACAAGAAAACTGTTTTAAAGATAAAAGATTAGATTATCATTAATCATTTGATTTTTTTTTTTTTTTTTTAAGCAGCTGGGGTTTAAAATAAAAATCAAAGATTGCAAGTTTCACTATATATTTGTAAGAGCTGGGGGGAAATGTGCTATCACTGATAAATACCATATATCAGAAGGATTAGGACCTTAGTAATTACTGCCACCTATATCAGTAAATTTGATCTGAAGTCTTCCTAGAAAATGACATCCTCTGAAAATCAATGCCTGGGTTTTTTGAACATGCAGTTCCCAGCTCTGGATAGTTGTGAGGGGGGTTGTGAATACTTGTTTCCATTTTTAAAGCAATCCTTACAAAGAAAGTTCTTTAATTCTCTTTACGTTTCTGTAAGTGGAGGAAGTAGATAGATGTGGATTTTGTGGGCCTCCAAATGTTGGATCTGAAAATAAGGTGTACACTTCTATTTCAATTTTAAATATAATTCATTAAGGACTTTGTTAATAGATAAATCTTAAAGAAACAATAGCAGGTTTATTAGATCCTTTTTAGGAAAAATTGCTAGAGTAAGCCAGTTCCATAGTGGGGGGGAGGGGGGGTTGCTCTGGTAGTCTTGGCCTTCACCTCCTGCGTCTTTTCCGACTCTTTCCTGCCATATCTTGATGATTGTAGATGTTATTAGTCGGGAGGTAGTATGTACCGCAGTAGGGTACCGGCAAACCCTAACCCCTTTTATCTGTGGTCTCGCCTTTTCATTGCCTCCTTTAATGATGCGAGGGATTTTGTGTGACACTCAAACCACACTCTATCATAAGTAAGCAACTCCTTTTATTGTCCTTTGAGTGTTGTTTCATAGTTTCTAGGGTTGGAAGGGACCTGAGCAGATCATCTAGTCCGACCCCCTGCCATGGCAGGAAATAATACTGGGGTCAAACGACCTCAGCAAGATCTTCATCCAACCTCCTCTTAAAACCCCCCAGGGTAGGAGCCAGCACCACTTCTCTTGGAAGTTGGTTCCAGACCCTAGCCACCCTGACCGTGAA
>NW_017728886.1:227684705-227689862 GCF_001723895.1 Crocodylus porosus
GACGCCTTTGAAGTGTTCTTATCTTCATTGATGCCGTGATCGGTCCATCTACCTTTCAGAGCTGAACCAGGGATTGCTTTGAAATCTCCACCTTTAACTTTCAGGTAAGTAAAAGAAAAAAAATTCTTATTTTGTTTTGTCCACAAGCCCTCACTAGGGATAGTCAACAACTAAAAATCCAAAAATCAAAGGTAAGGTTTCCTTATGTTTTTGTTGTACTCCTCTCTCTCTTCTCTCACTGTCTTTTCTTTTTTTCAGGGGATCTGCTCTTGTCTCTGCTTCTCGCAGCTTCTCCACTTCCCCTCCTGGGTGATCCTTCCCTTGCTCGGGATATATTCGCCGCTTTTCTTTGTCCAGCCCTCTCTCTCTCACTGGACCGGCGTCCCAGCTCGCCCCCTCCCCGTGGTCTTCTTCTTGTTCTCCCCCATTGAGGAGACTCTGCCCCTTTTCCCCCACTCCTTCCTGCTGCGCGGCTCTCTCTCTCGTGGCTCCTTTATAAGCAGGGAGCAGCTGCTCTTAAAGCGCTACACTCCCAGCATGATTGATTTCTCCATGTCAGCATCATTCTCAGGGAAGGGCACTATATAAAAGAAATGCTGGTCCCAGTAAAGAACTTTTGGGCAAAACAGCATATGACATTCTGACCTTTGCATTCTCTGTATGCTGCACCTTATAATATCAAGATAAGAGTGCTAGAAGCTTTGATTTATTATTTGCAGTTGTCAGTGTAGCACTGAGTAAAACAAATTTGGGCATCCTTGCTATAATATCTGAGGTTGTGGGTTTTACTGTTTATGATGTATGCACATCAGCAAACTCTCAGCACAAACTCAGTGAAAGAAGAGCCTGTTAGGAAGGATTATGTACAGCTGCATGTAGCAAGTGCTAGTCCCAGTAGTGGTCACGATGACCCTTTCTCCTTTACTCGCTTGCCATGCCTTGTTGTTGTTAACTTCTGATGACAGGGAGGCTGCTCCAGGGCTTCCCAAGCCTGGTCTTACTCTTAGGAGCACAGGTGCCAATGGCCATTGCCTTAAGGGCTAATTTTATGGGCTCCATCCTCCTCAATACCCATGATCTGCCAACAGCAGATACCCTTCCTGGGCTATGGGCTTCCAGCCCCAGTCCTCCCTCTTCCTGGCTTGCAGGTTCTTTGGCCCCCTTGGTCTCCAGCTGTGACACCCAATCTTTGGCCGATCTATTCCATGGCCCTGCTCCTGCTCCTAAGCCAGGTGAGATTTCTGGGCTCCCAGGCCCTGGCAGTCTCTGGTGTTCAGCCCATCTCTGGGTTCTGGCCCTGCTCCTGGGCCAGTGGGACTTCTGGGCTCCCAGGCCTTGCTGATGCTTACCCCTCCTGGGCTCCAGACCTCGGGACTTTCTAATCCTGCTGACACATTGCCCTCTTTGGGCTTGGGCCCTTTGGCCCCACACTCTACCCTTCTATGGGCTCTCTGGCCCCAGACTCTGACCCCAGGCACTGGAGTTTCTCTCAATGTACCCTAATTCCTCTTGGGCACCAGATTCTTGTTACCAGATTTACTTGTCCCTTTGGGGTGCACACTGATAAATGAGTTATGTTTCTGGACTCTCTGTAATTCTATCAATATAGGTGATGCACAGGTGGGCCATGTGCCACTCCCCACCCCTCTGAGAGTGCTGGTGCCCCCCTGACAGCAAGTGCTTTGGCTGGTAGGGGGGCTAGGAGAGTGCTAGTGCCCCCCACCGGAAATTGGCTCTACTGGCATGCTAGATGACCAGCCACTGGAGGACCCTTTCTCCCTGATTGCCAGCTGGCCACTGGGACCCTGCTGGTGATGCCCCACTGGTGCCCCCGCAGACTTAGGAGGCACCAGTTGCCCATGTCTATCAATGTACTGTTTATGTCATTTGTGTTTCTATATGGAGTTCTATCTCGCCCTTCTGCAAGTCCTCACCCCCAGTGGAGCTACCTTGCAAGGTTTAGTTTCAGTGGGTCTGGGTTCCTCCAGCTACCAAATCAGTCGAACATATACACACACACACAGATTAACAGAGCACGTCTGAGCAGTCAGGGTTACTCAGCATTTCCAGGCTGACACCCTCATGTGCCCTGAACTCAGCACAAGAACAGAGTACGTCTGAGCCAGGCTGGGTCAATCAGCATTGACAGGCTGACACCCTCATATGCCCTGGCTCAGCAGTCCCCAATCTCTTGTCCCAGTTGTCCTGGTAGTAACTTCCTTGATGACCAAACCCCACAGGATTTTTGGGCTTTACAGAGATCTTTGGCATAGGTAAAAGAAGCATTGCTGCAGAGCAAATGGGGAAGTTGAGGAGAAGGAAGAGTAAATGAGGGACAGAGAGAGTATGGCAACCAGCTTGACCATAAAAATTACTTTATTGCCAGGTATGTGAAATGTATAATGGCAGTAGTAGGAATAGCCATACAAGGAGAGACAAACAAACAAAGCAGTTACAATATTGGACAGTTTCAGTTGGGTATTTGGGGAAGTCTAGCTCAGGTTTGATCAACAAAAGTCAGGCTTATAAACCTGTGCCTGAAGAGGCCAAGGCGCTTGAACTGGTTGAGGTTCCTATGTGTTTGGGGAGCTTGCAGACTGTTCAGATTCAGGTCCAGGGGGTGTGAGACAGGTAGAGCCCCCAGCACAATCAGTGAAGATATTTCAGGCAAGAAAGGAAAAGGTGAAGTCCCAGTGGAATTGGTGCAGTGTTTGGATCCAAACACCAGAACAAAAACTTGAGCTTGGGTAGGGGTTTTTGTAGGGAAATAACAATGGTTCAAGGGAGAACACTAGGTTTGTTTATGGGTAAAAGATTTGGAGCAGGGATCCTCCATCATGCAATGCTCCCCCTCTTCTCTGGTCGTGGAGTTCAGTGTGGTCCCGGCCTTGGAATTTCTGTTCTCCATTCTGAATGCTAATGGAGGTGCCTCCCTTTCTCATCTCTGAGGCAGATGGGACTAGGGGAATTCCCTTAATCCTGTCACCCTTGTCCGGAGAGGTTTAGGTGCATCTCTTACTGCATCTTCATTGCCTTTTTTCTGGTTCAGGCAGGTGTGTGTGTGTGTGTGTGGGGGGGGGGGTCCTTCATGAGTCGCACAGGCTGGGTACCGCACCAGGGTTCCCCAGGAACACTGAGCTGACAGGTAACACCCTCCTGGTCCCCAGGCATCAGACCTTCTCCTGAGTACCTGTCTCTGGGCCCCAGGTTCCCTCTTCCTCCTGGCCCCATTTCTCTCTGGGCCAGCTGGGATCTCCATACCTCTCCTTCAGCTCCTTCCTTCCACAACCACCATTGTCCCCAGGCCTATCTGTTCCAAGGCCTGCCTTGCCACTCTTGGGCTGTGCTCTATTCAATAGCTGGGCCTCAGGCACCCTGGCCTTCTGCTCTCTGCTGCCCCTCTCTAGGCTACGGGCTCACCACTCCTCTTCCCCGGCCTATATGTTCCAAGGCCTGGCCTGTTTCTGGGGCCTGGCCTTGTTCCCATGCTCAATGCTTTTTCTCCTAGCTCAGCAATTCTCTCAGGAGCCCTGCTACCAGGAGCTCCTCTCCCCACGGTACTCCAGGGTGGATTGACTGACCAGCTCAAGCCCAGCCCCCTCCTCGTCAGGTGACACTCTCATCTTTTATTTTTAGGTATGCTCTTTCCAGTGTGACCTTGCTGCAGCTTGCTGTTGCACAGGGTTAAGTGGAGTGCAGTAGTGCGGAGCCATGGATGTGCCTTGAAAGTATCAATTGTGGTCATGTTGCAAAAATTTGTGGTTCATTTCTCTGGAGGCGCGCGAAAAGAAATCTCAGACACACACTTATTAGCAGCACAAAAGGTGTATTTGCAAATAGGGTCGGAGCAGAGTCAAAGGACTCAGATTACTCCGAACCCCTGAGGAAATTCTCAGCTGGTATTTTATCCTTCCCCTCCTGGGCACGTGTGCAGAAACAGGAACTCTTACAGCTCATTTCCGTTTCATACAAACATGTATGTGACTACGTCACTTCATCCATCGCATGTATATTATAATTAACTACTTAAGTATGCAGGGCGGATAGGTGAATATGCATCAGCTAATTGTGCATGCTCAGAAAGTTCTTTAGGTCACCAAGAGTTTAAATCCCCCCTCCTTTCAAGGACACAGTCAGTTGAATTCCAGCTTCTGTAATCTGTATGAGAATACCAGGGGGAGTGTGGAGGAGGGAGAGTGATTTAGCATAAGAAAAACTGTAGCAAAGCTAGCCAAGGAAAAAAGTCCTTGGCAGTGTTTTTTGCTTATCAGGTACGAGATGCAAACTGTGCATTTCTAACAACACTCCATTTCTAACAATATTCTAACAATACTCCATTTCTAACAGTCAGAAGCCCCTTGCGTAGTGTTCAAATAACACCGTCTGCTGCACTGTGACGGTCTCTTGTGTGCAAGTGGTAGGGCACACAAACTTTGTCTTTTTCTTTATAGTGTAGATATTTTGGGCTGGGTCAAATCTTGCAGTTTTAAAATGACAAAATTTCAACTGCTGCCAATGAGAATTTGGCCTGTATAAGAGATCCAGAATCAAGGTTTATGTCTTGACTGGTAATTACAAGGATCTAGAGACTCCTTATGCCTGAAGAAGGGTGTTTGCACATGGAAGCTTGCTAAGAACTTTTTTCCAGCTACTCAGTTGGTCTAATAAAAGATGTCACATCTACTCAAGAACCTTGTCTGCATATAAAACAACGATATTTATTGTGTTAGCTGAAACACTGAAAGATCTAGAGAAGATAATAAAATATAAAACAGTGCAGGAGAATAATAGTATTTCTTATTCATTTTAAATATAAAAGATCATTAAGAAAGTTTTAAAAAACTATGTGTGTGCATGCATATATGTATTTGTATAAATCTATATAACTTACAAACACATATACAAAAGCTTGCTGCTGTATATATTTTGTGTGTGTGTGTGTGTGTGTGTACACACACACACTTGCTTCCATAAAGGAACATGAAAATACAATTATCAAATCCTCCTAGAAAAGGAAAGACCTGAGTTTTAATAGTGCGTTCTAATAGCTGAAGCAAAAACGCTGTGGTTCGTTTCTCGGGAGGCGAAGAACTCTCAGACACACTCTATTAGCAACACAAAAGGTATATTTGCAAATAGGGTCAGAGCGAAGACAAA
>NW_017728886.1:227689873-227730141 GCF_001723895.1 Crocodylus porosus
ATTGCAATTACTCTTATCTGCCTGAGAAGTGAAGGGAGCATGAAAGGAAGTGTGATTTAGCGTAACAAAGAGATAGTAAATTTGCAAAACAAAGAGAGTGATACCTTAATACAAAGAGCCCTTGGTAGTTTCTCCTCCACCCCCTCCTCCCACTAGGGAGAGCTGCTAGCTGTGCTGTTCTAACAACACTATTCATAATGCATTTTTAATAATATTTCTAACATAGCCATGGGTTGAGATCAACCCTCAGAGGCTCCATGTTCAGGACACATGTGGGGAGCTGCTGGGACACAGTCTGGGAACAGCAGAATGTATGAGTGAGGACGCACGGGGCTAGGCTGAGCCCCACCCCCTGGTGCCCAGGCTGAGCCAGGTGAGTGGGACAATCCCTTTCTGTACCCTCTACCACCAAAGCCCAGCGAACAACAATAGTCGCCTCACCCTGTGCACAGATCAGGGAGGCGTGTGTCCCCATGCCTCCGCTGGGGTGTGTGCAGCAGCAGGAGCCCCCCCATGTGCCTGAACAAGGCACCTGGGCTCTGACCCTCCAGCCAGGGCCCCACTCACCCCTGCCCCTACCCTACTCGCTCCCGCACCACAGGGGCCTTGATCTGCCTCCCCCCGTTACCCCCCAGACTAACCTGCTGGGCAGGGGGGGAGGGGGCGGATCAATCACTGGCCTATTTCATAATTCATAAACAATTACTAAGCAGTGGAATGCATACTCTCAGCATATTTTGCTTTAACATTTGTAGACAAACTCATTCTGCAGCTGATGTAAATTGCAGTTTTAGTTAAATTGATGCCTCTCAATCTAGTTATACCACCTGAAGATCTGGTCTACTATTATTTTAAAGGTTTCTGTCACTTTTTAAAATTATACAGTTGATCTTATATCATGGAAGACTTATTGATTATAATATAAATAAAAGTAATATTAATGCCAATATAATTACATGTGAATTAGGGTTTTATCTTGCAACCTTTACTACTTTTGTTTTGCAAATTATGCAATGTTTACAGACTCTTCTGCCTGTTTGGACTGATAGTTGAAATTGGTGTTCCTTTTTCATCAAAACTCCTGAGAGAGAGGTTGGCACACAGATGACTGAAAAATAAAATATTAAAAGTATAAATTCCTTCAGACAGTGTTCTGTAAAACCGTTTTGGGTTTGCTGTTGCCTTATAATTGAGACTCAGAAAATATAACGGTGAGGCCTTGATCTGTATGAGGACATTTGGGTATTTCTATAATACTCAAAATTCTGTAGTGTATAATTACACAATTCTGTAATGTATAATCACATTTACCCAAAGAACCATGTCTGCCTATGTCCTTAGACCAACACCGCTACAACCAGCACCTCTAATCACATAACATCATTTGAGTGATACACAATGCTATTTATTGTCCCAGCACCTGACGACTCAGGTCTTTCCTTTTCTAGGAAAAAGAAAGGCTTGTCCTTGAGATAATTAAGTTTGGAGTGAGAGAGTGTGTGACAAGGCACCTGGAGAGCTGGAAAAAGCAAAAGAGCAAACCGTATGCATATGTGCGTATACGCATGCGTGTAGATATAGATCTGAATCCCCCGCCTCGCTCTACTTCGGAGGGCGGGGCAGGGAGGAGGCGCGGCCCCGCCCTGCGGCCGCCACAGGGACCCGCCTCAGCGGCGCGGCGCGGGGCTGGGTGGGAGGGAGCGGCCACGCTGGAGCGCCACCACCGCCTCGCGAGCCGGCGGCGGCGGCAGAGGCGGGGCGGCGTGCGGCCTCCCGGAAGCTGCCGGCAGCCCCATGGACGGCTCCGGGGAGGACGAGCCGGCGGAGGCCACGGTGCAGCTGCTGGCCAGGCGGCAGCGCAGGGAGAAGCGGGAACTGCAGGGTGAGCGGGGCCGGCAGCGGCCGCCCCTTGCGCTGCGCCGGGCCCGGGCGGGGGAGTCCAGGACTCCGCGTTCCAAGAGCGCTGTCATCAGCTTCGTCACAGTCGCCGTCAGCGCGTCATAATGACCCTCGGCATCGGTCTGCTGGCGGGTCCGGATCTCCCCTGCGGGCGGCGGCCGGGGCGCGGATGCGTCTGTGGCCCAGAGGCTTAGCCGGGACGGGGGAGTCTGGGGCAAGATTAATTCACTGGGATCAGGCATTCCCCAGGCCAAGTGCTAATTCGGACCCTTGGCAGGTTCCTCGTGTGGGATCGATGGGCCCAGCCCTGCGTGGGCTTTGTTGCAGAGGAGGCCTGGAAGCCTTGTCTGCTTTTAGCCTTAAGGCCCTGCTACAGCCTCAAATGGAAGCTGGCTAGAAACCAGCCAGAGCATTGCTGTGTTTTCCAATACTAATGGTGTAGGTGGCTGGCTCTTTTTATAGCTGCCCAGTCACTGGGGTGGTGTGGGAATTACTTGGATGCTTCTGCTCTACCTTTATTGTGTGATTGATAATATATGTAATGTGTAGCAGGGGCTGGGGAGTAACCAGGTAATTATGCCTTAAGTTGTGATCCAGCTACGAGTTCATCCATTAGATGGTGTTATAAAGCAAGCAGTAAGTTAAAGAATTACTTAAGAAAAAATGTGTGATAGCTTTGTAGCTTGTTCTAATCATGCCACTAAGCAAATGTATGGCCAGGTGCTTCCCTGTGGCTGGGAGCCCTGGCACCTGAGGGGCTCTGAGCTGCGGGGCTGCACCACCTGCTGCCAGCCCCACAGCTGACAAGCCTTGCAGTGATGATGGCATTCCCATTGCTGACTCTGCTGTGAGCCTGTTCAACTGTGGGCCTCACAGCAGGGACAGCCTTGTTGGCTGCAGGGCTTGTAGTGGGGGCAGTGGGAAGAACGCTGTGGGGCTCGCAGCCGTGAGAGCCAGTGCAGGGGATCATGCCCTCCAGTGGTAGTAAGGCATGATGAGCTCTAATGCATGATCCTAAAATAGTATCTTTTGTCATGCACATGTGGCATGGCAGGAGGCATGATTGTGCAGATTGTGCATTAGATCCCATTGTGCCTTTATCTGCAAAAGAGGTGCACTGATATGTTTGTCCATATCGTATCAGCACCAATAAAAGGAAAATTAACATGATTGGCAATTGGCTTTTTTTGGCCAATGTGGTTGATAATGTCACTGATAAATGTTGTGTGCATGTGCACAGCAGTAGCATGCACGTGGGCAGGAATGCAGCCCAGCAGCTTGGAGAGCAGCATCTATCTGGTAAGTTTGTGGGGGAAGGAACATAGTGGGGGCAGATTGAGGCCCCCCACAGTGAGTGGGGCTGGGGTAAGTGGGACAGGGCATGGGATGGAGCGGTGGGTGGCTCATCCAGGGGGTGGGGAGGACGGTTTCCAGCACTGCATGCTTCCCGCAGGAGGTATGGGAGCCATGTCCCATGCACAAATCTGGGGGGCACAAGGGCAGGCTGCCTGCTGCAAGTTTGGAGCTGGGAGCTGCATTGAACTCTTCCTGGTGGGAGGGTTGGGGCTGTGCTCGGGGTGGGTGGAGGTGGGGAGGGTAGTGGCACCACTGGGAGGGGGGGCCATGGGGTATTTTGGGGTGGCTGTAGTCCCCCCTCCCAGTGCTACCATTGCCCACCCCCAGCGCAGCCCCAGCCCAGCCTCTGACCCCAAGCCCACAGTGGGCGGCTTGCCCTCGATCCATACACAAATCCAATCGGCATATTTCTCCTATGCTTTTCCCAGGGATGCACACAATGGTGGGAGCTGCCACTTCCCCCCCGTTGGACAAGCTGCCTGTGGCTCTGTCCCCCACCCCACCTTGGCTGGGCAGTGCCTGCCCATGCCCCACTCCCTGCCTCAATCCACCCCTCCTATGCCCCTTCTCTCCTCCCTGCCCCCCCCACCCCCGGCTTACCTTCCGGATGCTGCTTTCTAAGCTGCTGGGCTGCATATTGGCAGTCAGATCAGTATCGACTGATGTGGCTGGTTAATAATCAGCCTTCGGTATTGGCCAAAAAAATCTTTATCGGCATATCCCTAATTTGCACATGTAGAGGGGTGCTAAGTGTGCAGCTATGCCCTGCCTTCTGCTCCACTTCAGACTAACACAGCAGACTGCCTTGCTGTAGGGTGCCTATGAAGTAGTCTCTCCCGTGCCTTCTGCCTCTCAGATTCAGTTCATGTGCTGCAAACTTTGGTCTCTCACCTTTCCCATTCTCATGTTTTCACTGTGGGGCTTTGACCCTGACGTGTTCTTATTTTCTGTTTTCCCCCAAAACTTCCCAGCTGTAATGTGGCCTTAACAGGAGTGTTTCTGCTTATCTCCATGTTGTTAGTTAAAAAAATAATATAAGGTAATAATCTAATGTAAAGGGACTTGCGAAAAAGTTCTAATGCCCAGTCAGAAACATCTAGTGCTTCATCTTTAATATCATTTAAGTTTGTCAAGTTAAAAGGTAGGTTTGCAGTAATGTAGGGTTCTAAAATACTTTGCTTGAAACTATTTTTGATTTCCCCTGAGACTGTGCAACTGGGATTCACCCGAACCAAAGAGTGTGTTCGCCCTAATGGCAAATGGACAGGTCGGTAGTCTTCAAGGAAAAAAGTTCTCTATAGCAGTGGTGTGCAAAATACAGTCCGCAGGGTGGATCTAGCCCACCAACTGATTGGATCTGGCTTGTGGGCAGACACCCACCAATTGATTTCTAGTTCATGGCTGCACCTGCGGTTTTCCATAAGGGGCTGAGCCCTGCTGGCTTCTGCCCAGGGAAGCCTGTGCTGCACTCCTGCCTGTGCCTGCTGACATCCCTGGCCAGTGTGCATGGCTTCCTGGTGGGGCCAACCCCAGTGCACTTGCAACTGCCTAGGTACTGCTCAGCTCCCCCTGCCATCAGTAGCTCCTTTTCTTCCTCTTGTCTCTGCTGAACTGCTCCAGGCAGCAGCTAACTTGAGGAAGTGACAGTGGCCACGGGGACACATGCAGACACCATGAACCCATCCAGGTGGTGGGGAGCTGCAGGTGTGTGGATCCTGGGCCAGTGCACAGGGGCTCCACCTGAAGCTCCAGCTCCCAGCCATCTTCCACCTACTCAGCCTCTCACAGGTGGCTACTTTTTGCACCAGATGGGCAGAATGGGTGGAAAGTGGCTAGGAGCTGGAGCTCTGCATGCTGGAGTAGGAGCTGCCTGGCTGCAGCTTTCCCCTTGCCTGGATGGGCACCTTCTGCCTGGAGCAGTGCAACAGGGGCAGGAAAAGAAGGAGCTGCTGGAGGCAAGAGGAGCTGAGCAGTACCTGGGTGGCTCCAGCAACAGCCCCACCAGGAAGCTTTATGCCAAGTCTGAGGCAGTGCTGTCTGGCGGGTGCGGGCTACCCTGGATGGGAGCAGATGAGGCTCAACGCCATGTGGAGCAGCTGCGGGCCAGGTGGCTGGGTGGAGGGGGCAGACCACGTCTGCGTTTGCATCTGTACTTCAGCACCTGGGTGAACCCTGCTGCACATGCCCTTTTTCCCTCCCTGTCCCCACCCCTGGTCAGCTCCCAGGACCTAACCTGTGGGCATCCCTGACATGCGTGTTCCATCCCCCTACACACGTGTGGACCCCCCTGACACACACCACATGCCCACCCCCTCCTATCATCCTCCCACACACCTTCAACCCTCATACCCTACTTCACAATACAAAAGAGTAAGACTTTATTTTGAGCTATTATGCAGTCACATCTATATTCACTACTCAGAAAAACATAAATCCAGATAAAAAAATATTTTTGGAAATAAGATTAAAATATGGTTTAGCAGATGGTTGATATGTAGTATATGGCTCATCATTTTAACAAGTTATATATAAAGAAACATCTGAAAGATTTTATGTGTATGGCCCTTGATAACTCACCAAAACTCATAAAGTAGTTTTCCAGTTGAAATAATTGGCCATCCCTACTCTGTAGCTATAGTAGGTGGTGGTTTAAATATGGCAGACAGAAAAGCAAATTGAGTGATTATGTCTGTTTCTATATTTGTGAGAGTCACTCAAGCTGTAGAGTTCACATCTAGTTTTTAAAACTCTAAGATCTGTTTGAAGTTTTGGTTTTTCATTCAGGTCACTGCAAAGCATAGGACCATTTGTATAGCTTTTATATTGAGCTATCTCTGAAGCTTAGAGGTTAAAGTAATGTGATATTTTGTTCTGGGCCAGTAGAGCTCATTCTACCCCATAAACTTCTGGTTCTGTGGGCTGAATGAGTGGTATGGGGATGGTTTGGGGGGCCAGATCCTGTATCGGAGGTCAGTCCATGGGTGCAGTCCAGCACATCAACCCAACCCTGCATGCCTAGATCTGGCTGTGAGCTGGCCCAACCCCATATGTCTGGATCTGGCCATGCAGGCCCACATTATCTGGCCTCTAGGGCTCCCCAGGGGTCTAGAAATTTAGCAGCAAAGGAGCAACAAATAAAGTTGTCACCCTAATGTTTATAAGTGATTTTAACATATTCTGTTTTTAGAACCTAATACTTGTCTCACTACTTTTCCAACAGCCAAGATTCAAAGTATGAAAAATGCTGTTCCCAAGAATGACAAAAAAAGGAGAAAACAGCTGGCTGATGATGTTGCCAAACTGGAAGCAGAACTGGAACAGAAACATAAGGAAGAACTAGAGCAGCTGAAGGAGAATTTACCTGAGAAGAATAAGGTATAAGTCATGTTTAATCTTGCTTGGAACCTTTTAGGGGCAAGTTTTAATTTCAGTAACCTGACATTATGTAGCTGAGAATTAATTTATTAATAAAATACTAGATTTAGGGCACAAAACCTGTTTTTTGTACCTTTCATTATTGGGGTGACAATAAATCCTTTACTCAGTTTTACCAGATTTTCACTACTGTGCCCCTTAGGCATATGTTACATCACTTTCTCCTATTAAAAGAATTACATCATCAACAGAAGTATAGCACTAGATGCTGTTTGGATATAGTTTCCTGGTCATGTATTTCACATTAATTATCTAAAATTAAGCAATTTTCTCTGAATTATAAAGAACTACTAAAGCATCTGCCTGTTTATAGTAAAGTAAAAAGAATAAGGTCTTTACACCAAAGAGCTTGCAGTCTCAGGATCTGATGCTGCTAACTGGCTGAGAGAACTACCCATGAATGGAAAAATCATGATTTGATTAACCCAGTTTGTGGGTTATTCATCCAATTAATGATTGGGAATCATCTGAGACCAAAGGAATCTCATGAGGCTCAACAAGTACGCATAGGATGGAAGAATCCCGTGCACCTGTACAGGCTGGTGGCTGACTGGCTGGGTAGCAGGTCTGCAGAAAAGGACCTGGGAGTTACAGTGGACAATAAGTTGAATATAAGCCAACAGTGTGCCTTTGTTGCCAAGAAGGCTAATGGCATACTGGGCTGCATTGGTAGGAGTATTGCCATTAAATCAAGGAAAGTGATTATTCCCCTCTATTCAGTACTGGTGAGGCCACATCTCGAGTATAGTGTCCAGTTTTGGGCCCTCCACTACAGAAAGGATGTAGACAAGCTGGAGGGAGTACAGCAGAGAGGGCAACAATATGGTGAAGGGACTGGGGCACATGACTTTTAAGTAGAGGCTGAGGGAACTGGTCTTATTTAATCTGGAGAAGAGAAGACAGAGGGGATATAATAGCAGCCTTCAGCTACCCAAAGGGTGGTTCCAAAGAGAATGGAGGTAGATGTTTCTCAGTGGTGACATGACAGAGCAAGGAGCAATGGTCTCAAGTTTCAGCAAGAGAAGTTTAAAAGTTCTCACTAGGAGAGTAGCAAAGCACTGGAACAGGTTATCCTTGGGGGTTTTTAAGACTGGGCTAGACAAAACCTTGGCTGGGATGATCTAATTTGGGATGGTCATGCTTTGAGCAGGAGGTTGGACTAGTTGACTTTCTGACGTCCCTTCCACCTCTTTTTTTTTTTTTTTTTTATGATTCTATGATTTTGTTGAGATTGCTAGGCCCCTGAGGAGACCTGTGGACCAGATGACATGGTTTTAGTCTCAGTATAGCCCCAGGAGCTGGAGGTTGAGCACCACTGAATTAACTGTAAAGAAAAATGGATGAGGACCTAGTAAGTGATAAATAATGGTAAAGTGATGGAAGGGATGCAAACAAAACTTTACATAAATAAATGTTCTAGAATTGAATCAGAATCAGTTGTGTAAGACATTAAACTGCTGAGCTGTAACTGGAATAGACTGGATATGTGTGCCATATTTCAATAATTTCTTTTTGATGTTTTCTAGTCTCATTAATATTAAACTCAATTCCAACATATTTTGTTTCTAGATGGATTCTGTGGCGGATGGTGTTGCAAGTTTGGAGCTTGATGGATCAGAACAGCAGATTCAGCAACCTCGAATATCAAAAGCACAGAAGAGGAGGGTATGAATCCAGTATCAGTGTTGTCTTTAAAGGAGTGCTGGCCTTTTTTGCACTACAGTGTTGGCTGATATTTGACCTCATTCAACATCAGTTTCTCCTGTAAAGCTCATTAGGCCAATAGTTTTCTAGTGGACTGTACCAAGGCTAACAAAGTGTGCAGGTGGCCTTCTTGTATGATGTTTTTGTGTTACATATCAGCAGGGCTGCCACCTAGAATTCTGTGGATATTTTGAAATAGTACACTTGAGTAGCATGTTGACTTCACACTCATTTTGAGAGGATAATTTCATAATTCTTACTTAATTAGAACTTCTGAATTTTATCCTTCTGTGGGATAGTCTGCTTACTATATTTGCCAGGGTGGTAAAAGCAGAAGCTTCCTGGAAGAAATAAGAATCATTACTTACTGTGTTAACCATGTAGTTATTTCAGGATGTTGATTTTTTGCGTATTCTCACTACTTGGAGCCCTTATGTCCTAGAGCTGGGGTTGGCAACTTGGGGCCTGTGGGCTAAGTTCAGCCTACGAAGAAATTAGATATGGCTTGGGGGCAAGGAAGGCCAATGATTGGTGGTACATAGCAGTGGGAGCATGTTCTCTATCCTGTGCCATGCAATCCTCTGCCACATGCCACTGATCCCCACCTAGGCACCTGAGCTGCCTGCTATCACCCTGCCCCTGCCTAACGCTCTTTTTAATTCATTGTGCTACTGCAGTCTCCACTCACCCATGTCACTGAATTTTCCTCTCCCCTAATAGCCATTAGCCACAGGAAACAATAGCTTTTGGTGGTGCGGATAAGCAGGGGTTGCATTTGGGGGTGCAAAATACAGCACATAGCAGCGGGGGCTGGGGTGCTGTGGAGTGGATTTGTGGCCTACGGCAGTGGCTGCCTTGTAAGCAGCAGCCCACCATTCCTAAAAAGTTGCTGACCCCTGTCCTAGAGCCCTGACGTTTAGCGAAGGCACTGAGGCAAAGTGTCTCTGTGGACCTTAAATAATTTCTTAAACTGGAAATGCTATAAGAGGGCTCTTTTTTTGGTAACTAGGGGTTGCTGTCCAGAAGGTTCTTGGAGCTTGAGTGCTGAATGGGGAGAGCAGTGTACAAATGTGAGAATACAGAGCCTATGCCCGGGTAACATTCTGGCAACCCAGACTGGAGCTAACCACAACACTGGAGTTCATTGGTTTGTCTGTTTATACAAAAAGTATTATTAATGACCAGAATGCATTAGCAGATGCATGACGAACAGGTCCAAGGAGGTGGTCAGGCTACAGTCGGAGTACTGTGTCCAGTTTTTTGGGTGCTGCACTTCAAGAGGGATGCAGAGAATCTTGAGAGGGTCCAGAGGGCCACTTGTGTGGTCAGAGGCCTGCAGGCAAGGCCCTACAAGGAGAGACTGAGGGACCTAGATCTCTTCAACCTTAGCAAGAGAAGGCTGAGAGGTGATCTTGTGACTGCTGCCCTTTCCTGATGAATTTATAGACAGTGAATAGGAGCTGCTCTATTTACTAGGGCACCCCTTGGAATAACTAGGAATAACGGCCACAAATTGATGGAGATCAGATTTCGGTTGGACATTAGGAAGAACTTTTTCATAGTAAGGGTTGCCAGAACCTGGAATGGGCTTCCAAGGGAGGTGGTGCTCTCCTCTACCTTGGGGGTCTTTAAGAAGAGGCTAGGCATGCACCTGGCTGTGGTCATCTGAACCCAGTGCTCTTTCCTGCCCAGGGCAGGGGTTCGGATTCCATGATCTACTGAGGTCCCTTCTGACCCTAGCATCTACGAATCTATAGAAGTAGTCAGGGCTTCAGTTTTCCAGCTGCTTTAAAAGAACCTCCTCTGTGGTATTCCAGGCACTTTTTTTGCTAAGCAAGCTGACTATATAAAAAAAGATACATAATGGAACAAAGTAAAACATGTAACATGTCTAATAATATTTGTATTAAGAAATTTTCATTTTCTTTCATTGGCTTCCTGAGTTGATCTGGCTAATAGAAACTTGAAAGCTAAAGTTTTCTTTTATATGTTCCTTAGTTAGGCACTTATTCATAGAAGCAGGGTCGGGAGGGACTTTGTAGATCATCAGGTCCGACCCCCTGCCCTGGGCAGGAGAGAGAAACCGGGCTCAAATGACCCCAGCCAGGTAGATGTCAAGCCTGCTCTTAAAGACCTCCAGGGTAGGAGCCAGCACCACTTCCCTTGGAAGTTAGTTCCAGATCCTAGCTGCCCTGACTGTGAAGTAGTGTCTCCTGATATCTAGTCTAAACCTACTCTCTAACAACCTGTGGCTGTTATTCCTTGTTACCCTGGGGGGCACTAGGGGGAACAAGGTCTCTCCCAAACCCTGCTGGTGTCTCCCCCCCACCCCATGAGTTTATAGACAGCCACCAAGTCCCCTCTCAGCCTTCTCTTGAGAAGGCTGAACAGGTTAAGGTCCCGTAGCCTCTCTTCGTAGGGTCTGCCCTGCTGTCCCTGAATCATGTGGGTGGCCCTCCTCTGGACCCTCTCAGTGTTGTCCGCATCCCTCCTAAAGTGCAGCACCCAGAACTGAATGCAGTACTCCAGCTGTGGCCTGATCAGTGTTGCATAGAGGGGGAGGATCACCTCTTTGGACCTGCTTGAGATGCATCTGTAGATGCATAACAAAGTACGGTTAGCCCTACTGACCGTGACCTTGCATTGTCGGCCTATGTTCATTTTGGAGTCAGTAATGACTCCAAGATGTCTTTCTGCTACCATGCTCTTGAGAAGGGAGTTTCCCATCTTATAAGTGTGCTGCTGGTTACTACTGCCCAAGTGCAGCACTCAGTATTGAAACCCATCCTGTTTTCGTTAGCTCACCCCTGTAACCTGTCCAGGTCCTGCTATAATCTTTCCTTCCCTACTAGCGTGCCCACCTCACTCCAAATCTTGGTATCATCAGCAAATTTAAACAGGCTGTTTTCCACCCCTTTGTCCAAGTCACTAATAAAGAAATTGAACAGTGTGGACCCAAGGACCGAGCCCTGGGGGACCCCACTGCTCACTTCCCTCCAGGTCGAAAAAGACCCATCCACCACTACTGTCTGAGTATGACCCTTCAGCCAATTTGCAATCCATCTGATTTGTGTAGGCATCAATGCCACAGTCACCTAGTTTTTTTAATGAGAATGGGGTGGGAGACAATGTCAAAAGCTATGCTGAAGTCCAGAAAGACTACATCCACTGCGACACCTGTGTCCAATGCTTTTGTGACCTGATCATAGAAGGCAGTCGGGTTTGTCTGACAGGACCTGCCCCTAATAAAACTGTGCTGGTTGCCCTTGAGCATCATCCCTGCTGCTGGCCCATCACAGATGTGCTCCTTGATAATCTTCTCAAAGAGTTTCCCCAGAATTGAAGTAAGACTAATGGGCTTACTTGAATTTATTTATCTAACTTTAGGCAGCTTCAGCAATTCTAATTCAACTTTTTAATTGTGTTACTTGTAGCTTGTTCTTTTCTAAAAGATGAATATGATATACTATCTAATTGGGAGGTTTTCTCGTTGCCATGTTGGTAAGGCACACAACTAAATCTAGGAAATTACCTTCATGGAACTGAACAGCAAATGAAGAGCTACAGGAAGACTTGGGACACATTTTAAACTTGAGTAATATATTTCTTTTTACAGCTTTAAAAGCACAGCTTTAAAAGCACATCTTTACAAATGCCATTTATTCTTTTACTCTTAGGAGAAGAAGGCTGCTTTGGAGAAGGAAAGAGAAGAAAGGATAGCTGAAGCTGAGATAGAAAACTTGACAGGAGCCAGGCATCTTGAAAGTCAAAAACTTTCTCACATATTGGCAGCAAGGCAGTTAGCAATTAAGCAGATTCCATCAGATGGCCACTGCATGTACCGAGCTATTGAAAATCAACTCAAGGATTGCCAAAACTCCTGGACTGTTGCAACCCTGAGAAATCAAACTGCAAAGTATATGCAAAATCATGTTGATGATTTCTTGCCATTTCTAACGAACCCCAATACAGGAGATATGTATAGTCAAGGTAAGAACTATAGTTTATTAAATGGCTTTTAAAAATGTTGTGATATAAATATTACCAGTAGTTTTGGAGCTTAGCAATATTTTTTTCTTGATGAGCTAGGAAAAGTTGAAACAACCTTCAAATTGGGATTCTGTAGTCTAGTGCAGACAGAATCATAATCTGATTTCTAAGTAGGTAACTGCTTTGAATGTGTATAATTACCCCTGTAGGATATATAACTTTTATCTGGTTGTGCAAGTTCTCATCTACCCAATGTCGCGCCCCATACGCTGGTGCACCCTTGACCTGCGAGCCTGGGTCGGCACGACCAGCTTGGCGCGAGGAGGGGGATTTATGACTGGGCAGGTGGGTGATAACGGTGAGCAGGAGTCAGTATGATTTAAACACAGCGTGATGGTTTCACAAAAGATTTATTTTACTTATGCTACTGATGGCTTGCAGTATAGGGAGAGGAGCTGATTGATTTAGTTACAGCATGCAGATATCATGTTACCCAGCACTTACAGGGTGGGTAAGGCAGTTGCTTCCGAGCGATTCGTATAAGCCGTTGCAGTCTGCAGATTACTAAGAGCTCTTGATAAGAAAGATAACGCCAAAGATAGATAAATGGACCGGTAAGATGAGATGGGGGCGGGGGTACGCCAAAAAGATAACGTAGGCGGAGAGATGCACGATTTGTTCTTCTTGAGTGTATACACAGTTCTCTGTTCTCTGCTCTCTGCTTTGGGCAGAAGTTCTTTCAAAGTTTTACTTTTCACAGGTGACCACTTACTATACGCCAATTATAAATAATTAATGAGTTGGCACTTGTGCTTTCTTTGTTTGCTCAGGTTTCATAAAAAAAGGGTGTTATTTTTACTTGGGTGGTACTGGTTCTGTTTGGTCACAGGATGGCGCGCATAGTATATTTAATTTTACAACTGTACTAAGGTCAGCTAATCTCGTTACTATAGGTACTTTATCTTTTGTGCTGGGCCGCCAAGGTCAGTTTCTCTCTTTCATATGAAAAGCTCAAGTAATTTGAAATGAGGTACAGACAGGGGTGTGTATATGCAGCACTGTTAATACAGAGGGATAAATTATAACCACAGTTTGTTGTGTTAGCCTCTGACCTTTTGCCATCTGACCTTTTGCCATCGGCATCTGAAATCAAAGACTTTGATCTTTGACACCCAACAGAATCACTTATTGTTTTGAGTTGATGGTAATGGTGTGATAACCATGTCTTTTGAGTTATTTTGTCTGTTACATTTTAAACTATATAACAAGATGAAGTTAATCTGCGGACAGTTGAATTCTTAGTCTGAATCTTTTCAGAAAATATGCATCTGTTGATCAGGCTCTCTCGGGAAGAAACGTAGTATAATTGGTGTCAGCGTGAACTTAAGGAAGTCATTGTCCAGCAAATCCCTGTCCTGTTGCAGAGTACATTTTTGCAGATGCAGTAGATTTTAATATTGAGGGTAGATGATCTTTGCAAAATGCTTGAATCCTATGTAAGTACTATAGTTGCAAGTATGTAAGTACTATAGTTGCAGTAGTGAACATTATCACATTTTCTTAAGGACCTGCTAAGATGGCAGTTGCATATTTAGTATTGCTGTATATCCATCCAGAGGTGCTGTCTTCTATTAGGTTGGGTTTCTTTTTTGTAATAGGAAAGAATTAAATAATCTTCGCCTGTTTTCCTCATACCTTTTGCTTACAGTATCCTGGTTGGAAAGTCAGATTGACGTTTTTAATTTTTTGAGTGACTATGAATTGAGCACATGTCAAGAACTGCTTTGTTTGCTGTCACCCCATTTTATGTCTCTTTAAGGAGGATGCTTCAGCCAAGAAAATGATTCATCTTGGAGTGTATAATAGTCTGTTTGTCTTACTCTTCACCAAGAATGGACTCAGTAGTGACAGTTTAAAGTTCTCTGGATTTTAAGCATTGTTTGTTGAGAAATAACCCAATTGGTTGTGGTGAGGGAGTTTGGAAGGAGAGGCAGAACTGCACTTAGCTCTGAAACTTGCAAAATTTACCTTAAACCTAGCTAGCACAAAAGGCAAGTTAACCATTTGAGGAAGAGATTACTGGCCCTGTTGTACTCTTCTCCAAAGCTGTCTACTGCAGTTTAAAAGAACAGAAATATTGTGTAGTAATAGAGGTGCACAAATAAAAGGAAAATTGACACTATTGGCAATCAGCTTTTTTTTGGCTGATGTGGTACTTCTAACTTTTCTGTCTCTTATGTCTCCTGTACAGATTATCAACCCTTAGGTTACTTAGTCCAGCCCACTGCTCAAAGCAGGATCACCCCTGAGTAAATCTGTCTAACCAATTTTGAAAATGTCCAGGGCTGGAGATTTTGCAGCCTGTCTTGGGTATCTTGTTCCAATGTTTAACCACCCTTATAGTCAGAAAATACTTAATATTCAACCTAAATATCCTGTACTGTATTTTGTGGCTTGCTCCTAGTCCTGCCCTTCACAGCCACAGAGAATAGTCTATCTCTATTGTCTTTAAAATCATCCTTCAAGTATATGAAGACTGATACCAAATCAGTCTTCCCTCTTCAAGCCTAAATTATCTTAGTTCTTTTAGCTTTTCCTTGTACGTAATGTTTCACAGATCTCTTATGTTTGTCACTTTTCGCTGAACTTTAATTTGTCCACTACTTTTTTTGATGTGAGGGGCCTTGGACTGGCCACAGTACTCTAGCTGAGGCCTTATCAGTGCTGATTAGAATGGAAGAATCACTTTTTTCTCAACTTTTCAATTGGCACTTCTGTTAATATAACCTAATATGCTATTGGCCTTTTCTTGTAGCAAGGTCACACTTGGCTCATATTCATACTTCAACTAATGGCCTACTGTAACCCCCCTATACTCATTTCTGCAGTATTGTAGCCAAGCTGATCATGCCCCAGCTTGTATTTGTGCACGTGATTTTTTTTTTCTTTTTTTTTTCTCTGTTCCAAGTACAGGACTTCATATTTGTCCTTGGTGAATTTCATCTAGTTGATTTTGGAGCATTTTTCCAATTTGTGCAGGTCATTCTGAATCCTAGCCATTATTTTCCAGACCAGGTGGAACGCTATCCAACATCATGTCATCTGCACATTTGCTAAGGGTTCAGCGTACAGTTTGCATGCATTTTTATTCATCTTTGTCTGCCTCTATTAATTTTTTTCTAGCTTGTACTAGAACATGTAACTTAATCATTATTTTAATTCCTTGCCTGCTTTTCGTTTTTAAGTCTATTTTTATACTGTCTTGAATATTTTCCCTTATACTGTGTCCTATTCTTTTTAATCAATGCATTTTTTCTTAAATATATCCTATCACTATTTGTCTATCAACCACATCTGGGTAAGAGTTTTACTGACAAGTTTACTGAGCTTGGTTTTTTTTTTTTTTTTTTTTTTTTTTTTCCTGCAGAGGAGTTTGCAAAGTACTGTGATGACATAGCAAACACAGCTGCTTGGGGTGGTCAGCTGGAAGTGAGTATGGCGATCTTTTTGTTGATGAAACTGAAACGGCAATGAATAAATTTTATAAATCAATTGTAGAATTGTTCCCACTTCACTTATGTGAAAGAGAAACTTCTATATATTGAATGGAGCGCTTTTGTAGGCAAATAAAATTGTTTTTAAGCTCTTGCCAATGACTTGAGTCCAAATCCAGCAAGGTATTAAGTGTGTTAACCTCTAGAGGCTTTTCTCCCATTCCAACTGCTGCAGGTTTGTCAGATAGTAAAAACCAAATAGAAGCCAAATACCCTTTATTTGCTGTCATTCGGCTGGTCTGGCCAACTGACAAAGGATAAATGTCAGGATACAAAATTCAAAGTGCTCCCAACAACACGCGTTTTTATACGTACACTCTTCTTTGAATCATCCAATTACAAACTGACATATGGATGCACAGCTAGATATTCCTTTCTCTTGCATATAAATACATTACCATTTCAGTCCTTTTCAGTTCCATATCCTTTTGACTGCCTTTTCACTTCCAAGTTGCGTAAGCATCTGCCTTTATTAAGGAGATATTAAGGGTATTTGCAGTCAGTCTTAAACACTCAACTCCTTGAAACCTCCCAGTCATAGGATATTCAGTACATCCTTGTTACATCTCCCCAGTCTTGAAGCAGCCACTGCTGTGTCAATGTGTGATTAAATTTTGTAATTTAATCTGAAATAGTTTTGTAGTTCATTTACCTTTGGTATTAGAAATAAATAAGTTTCTCTCCGATTGTATGCTAGCACACTGCTACATTTCTTTCAACAAAGCAAAGTAGTCAATTTAGACAATTAAAAAAAAAATAACATTCTGCTGAATTGGAGGAACTTACTTAGGATTTACTAAAACCTAGTTTCTAATAAACCTCTAAATTCTGGCCTAAAATAACCGGATAATATGACTTTTTGAGAGCTAAGATTTTTTTCCATGAGATCTGATTCTATTTTTCTGTGCATTGTTTTCCTGTCTTAAAAGCTGCGTGCTTTATCGCACATTCTGCAAATGCCAATTGAGGTAGTGCAGATGGATTCTCCTCCCATTATTGTTGGTGAAGAATATTCAGGCAAACCAATAATACTTGTGTAAGTAGATATTTTTACTCTTTTTTTTTTTTTTTTAACAATCTTTGGGCTTTTTTTCCACAGAAGGTGAGATTAATGATTTGTGTAACTGCACCATTTTTTTTCATGATGTTGCAGCTCAGAAAGGGGTTTGCAGTACTGAAAGGCACCGCTGCATGTTTGAAATTCCCCAATCCTTGTGACTGATCTGGGTGTATGGACCATACTTTTAGAGTGTGTTACAGTATAATTTGCCTTGTAGATAATCATAAAATGATTGTCAGTAAGTCATAATCGAAAACTGTTGCATGGCCATTTTTGGTCAATAGGCCATTTTGGTCAGGCTTCATTGTTTAGTCAAAAGCTGATTTCCACACAGTTGTAAGTGGGTTCAATGTACTATTTTATACAAAATCTGACATATAAATAACATCAAGCTTCTCGCATGGTTTCCAGGGTGGGTGGCTGAGTGTGTGTGTGTATATTTTTTTTTTTTCCATGCTATCTTGAACTTTCAAATTTCCTGAAGTTACCTTTCAGTAAAAAGTGGGCTTGTTAATTTATATACTGTATAGTTGAAAGAAGGATAATGTTTTAAAACACCTTTTTTGTTTTTCAGGTATATGAGACATGCCTATGGATTAGGAGAACATTATAATTCTGTAAAACTGCTAACGGACACTGCTACAGAAAATGGTAGCTAACATACAGAGGTCACAAGTCTACAAGGGTAATGATTGTATATTGCAACTTTGGGCTCTGGATAGTTCCCAAACAGATTGGAATATGAAACTACCTGGAATATTTTTTTTTTTTTTTAAGGAAGGCACACAAGTATCTAATGAGAAATAGCTATTTATAAAGAGTACCTCGATATATTGACGAAATTATGTTTTAGAAAATCTTATTTAAAGTTCTGGCATTCATCAGAGTAACTTGTATATTATATGCTTGGTTTACACAGTATTCCTGCCAGTGAAAAGATCAATAGTACATGTGGATAGCCTGCTTGTTCTTACTTCTGTGCATTTCTTCTGAAGATTCACAAGCTCACATTAAATAATTTTCAGTACTTTTTTGATGATCATGAGATTTTTATCAAGGCATGTAAAAGACTTTAACATTAATATTCTAGAGCAAGAAGTGATGCTATTTTAATAGTCCCATCCAGACTGAACTGAAACATTATAATGATGAGGACCTTCCTAATACCTTTAGCCAGGTAAAAAATGGAAACAAGTCCAGTAGTACTAAAAATCTTAGGTTCATCTGATTCAAAGGATCACAAACCAAATATTTACTTTAACAGGCTTTCATCTTAGTCTTGTAAACAAGGTTTAAGAATTTTGCTTTTTCTTCTGCAGCTGGCTGATTCCTTAAATATTTTATACTCGTTTCCATAAATAATCTTGTAGGAGGAGAACTTACTATTCATGGCTGTAGAAGACTGGAAATGGGTGAAAATTAACAATTGCACTGCCACCTTTTTATCCATTTTGCAGTCTGAAATGCAGTATTTTAAATCGTATGCAGCCAGTTGCATGCTAGAAGAAAAATAATTAGGTTAACATTTGATACATTATCAAGAAACCAAAAAAAGGAAAACTTGTTTCTCTCATTTTTGTTCCAAGGTTTTTGTTTAATGAAATAACTTTGTGATCTTGCTAGAAAAGATGTGGATGAGGACTTTCAGGAATGCTGTTTTTAAGGCATTTTTAACACACAAATAATATTTGATTCTGTGTTTCATAGCATACAGGTTGCCTGGTAAATCAAGTATTAACCAAACAAAAAGTATACCAGGTCTATATTTATTTTAACAAGTGGATGAACCCAGTTGCTTTTGTCTTGGTCATAGGACTCAGCCTTCTGCTTTGCAAAGCTAAATGACATAGAGTTCTACCACCGTAGGTCAACAATATATAGTTTTAAAATTGATGTCGGGGGCAATTCATATTGTTTGCTGTAGGTAGCTGGTGAAAAATCTTTAGTTAATCAGCTTTTATTCTAAAAAGCAGGTGTGGGTGGAAATGATATCTAAATTTGGGAATGGCTGTACCAACCGTTTGTCCAATTTAAAATGTTTACAACTTGTATAGAGCAAAATAATGTTTAAAGTGAGCAAAGGGCATTTGCTCATATTGTATGGAACTTGCCAAAACTAATAAATTGGTAGAAACTTTTCCTTTCAGTTGTTTGAGTTTTTGACAAATTGGGGGGAAAATGTTTAATGCAGACAAACAATTTCCACTTAACAGTTTGTCCTGAAGTAAATCATCTACTTCAGCCTTCTTTAACTCGCTACTTCCTGTTTTCCCCTGCAACTGATAAACTTTGATTTTCAAGTCTTCATGGTCCTACAGCTTCTCTTCTCCAACAACCACTATTAAAAAGCAAAGCTCTAATGTTAAAAAACAGAGACACAACAGTATATTTTTATTTTATTTTTACAAGTTGTTAGTAGAGTCGCATCAATTGCACTTTCATAAGCTTTTTCAGTAGAGTCCTCCTTGGATGTGTTGTTGCACTTTCCCTCTGAAGTGTAGAATCATAAGAAAATAGAGCTGTAAGGGAACTCAATGGGTCATTTAGTCCAGCCCCTCCCCTGAACAAGGCAGGACCATCCCTCTCTAAACCATCCCAGCCATGTGTTTGCTTAACCAGCTCCTAAAAACATCCGATGATGGAGATGCCTCAGCCTTTCTAGCTAATATGTTCCAGTGCTTACCTGCCCTTTTACTTAGGAAGGTTTTTTTTGTTAATCCAACCAAATTTTCATTTGCAGTTTTAAGATTTACTAATCCTGTCCTGTGCAGCCACACAGAACAGCCTATCACAGAGGTCAGCAACCTATGTCCTGTGGGTTGGGTCCAGCCTGTGAAGAGCCTGGATCCAGCCAGCAAAGGTCTGATCCAATCCAAGTGTTAAAAGTGGTATGTTGATTTCCCTACTTCTGCCTGATCCAGACTATGTCTTATTACTGGAGGGTCCATTCCTGATGCTACTTCAGCTCCAGCTGTTGCTACTCCCTAAGGAGAGCTGCTCTTTTTCTCCCTCCCCTGCTTCCCTGCTACCTTCTCTCACTCTCTCCCCCACCCCCCCCTTCAATACCCAGTCTCTATTCACCTTCACTGCTAAATTAGTCACTCCAACTTGCTCACAGCACTTTCCTGTTTGACTTTAGCTTTTAATTTTCACTGTAAATTGAAGGATAACCATGTCTCTTGACACTTCCATAAGAGCTACTATGGAAAAAAAAACTGTCCTGTTTCATTTTACATATTCATTTGATCTTATTTTAGCTACATCCCTTAAACCATCTGAATATGTTTGTATGTTGATGTCCCAGTCTTCAGATACTGGTAGAAAGTTACGTCCTTTTGTAGCCATATTAGCCAATTTAAACATTTCAGCTCTTCAAATCATTATGCTTAGACCCTTAAGTGATTATTTATGTTTCCTTCTGGACAGACCTTTTTGCTTTTGATAAAATTACAGTAGTGATTGAAATGAGTGACATATGTAAATTTCAGTAAAGCTTTTGGATTTCAACAGAGTCGCACACAACCTGTTTTTTGGAAATCAGATTAATAAGAGTAGGGATGCATACATGATTAAAAATTTGGTTTCTGGGCAAAAATGCATTTTATCTGAAGGGGAGGTGAATGGAAGAGTCAGTGGGCACATTGGTGTCTTATTACAAGGGATGATTCTGAAAAATGAAGAGCAACCAGAACGTTGATGAAATCCAAACAGTCAGCTCGCCACAGGTGTTTCAGTGCCCTTTGGCACCATGCTTCTTGCTTGGATATATTAATAGTTGGCTGTGACTGTTGTGTCCATCTTTGGGAGAGGGACTACAAGGAAGAACCAAAACTTTACATACATATAGCTAGGAGGGGTGTGACTACAGGGGAGTTAAGGTGCCTAGTGGCAAGATTTCACGCTCCTGTTTAAAACTTGCCCCTACTCAACCCAGCTGCAGCAGTGCATCCAGTGAGGTGGCCTGGGGAACGGAAAGCAGCCAGACATGAGACTAACCAGCTTGGTCGCTACCGAAGCCAGACTGAAAATGACACCAGGCCAGTAGGATGCCCCAAACCTGGTGGCTGCTCTGGGGTGACGGTGTCCTGTGGAGCTGCCAGAAGAGTGTGGTACCAGTGCCGCTTTCCAGACTGATGAGGCTGTGTTGGTGTAGGACATCTGGTGCTTAGCTCTGAGGAAAGAGACCTGAGTAGGATTACCATCATGAATGACATGTGCCTCTGGTGACTGGGGGGGGCATGGCAATGGCAGGAGAGTGGCGGTGGTAAGCTGGGAGCTCCTGCAGATGCTGCCAGTAGTGTCAGTGGGGGGGGTGGATAGTGCTGACCAGGGGTGCCAGCAGTGTCAGTAGGAGCCAGCAGTGATTCCTGACTGCCGGCAGATGCTGTCCGTGGTGAGCGGCGACCAGCTGCAGCCTCTTCACAGGGGGTGCGCTGCTATGCTTAGGCGATGTATTTGTTGCCAGTGGTTACCATATGGCCGGGTTTTCCTGGACATGTCCTCTTTTTGAGTCCTCCCATCTCTGCTGGGGCAGTTTTTTGAAATACCATCTGGGATTTTGCTCTGCTCTGCCGGTGTGAACAGGGGAGAGCAATTGGAGGTAAGGGTGGTGGCACTGGGGGAAGCTGTCTGGGTGCTGGGGCTGCAGCAGGGCAGGGAAGGTGCCTGCCCTTCAGTGGGGGAAGGGGTGAGGGAGCCCTCTGAATGCAGTGGGGAGCTCCACGGCAGGGCAGGTGCCTCTGCTTGCCAGGGCCAGGTGGCCCCAGGAGATACTGCCTAGGGGAGGGTAGGTGTGTGCAAGCCTCCTGGTGTGGCACTGAAGCCCCAGCCCAAGGCAGGGGTGCCACAGGCATCCTCCTTTCCAGCCTGGGCCAGGGATGGAGTTGCTCTGCCGCTGCCCCCACGAACTGGAGCTGTTGCACTGCATCCCAGTCGGGATGGGGGGGCAGGACCATGGGGCAGGAGCGTGGGCTCTGAGTGCCAGGGGGCTGCAGGTTGGGATTGTGTGGCACCAGCATAGTGAGGGGGGGGCAGCGGGGATGGGGCTGTGGGCTGGGGTGAGGTGTCCCCAGCTCTCTTTTTGGATCTGGAGTGATGGTTACTCTAGACCTGAGGCACCCACGTCCCCCCCAGGCTTGCAGGTGGCCCAGAAGACACCCCTCCCCTCTCCCCCTGGGCTTCCTGGCTGCCTGGAGCTCGGCACCAGTGTAAGGGCGGCGGGGCGGGCGCGCTCTGCCATGGGACACGGCGTCTCCCTCCTGCAGCTCCTGAGAGCCGCGGAGTTCCCGCCCGCTGGAGAGCGCGTCGCGTGACCCCGCCCCGCCCGTCCGCCGTTGCTATGGGGACGGTGCGGTGCGTGCCCGGGGCCGCCATGGCTGAGCTGCGGGCGCTGCGGCTGCGGCGGGGCCCGGGGGCGCTGCGGGCCCTGCGCGGCCTAAGCCTGCGCGACAACGGGCTGTGCCGCCTGCCCGCCGAGCTGGCTTCGCTGCGTGGGGTGAGGGACCGTCCCTGTCCTGTCCTGTCCTGCCCTGCCCGCTGCTCCAGGCGGCGCCTCCGGGTGACCTCCAAACCGGCCTGGAGGCGCCCTGGGACCGGGGCAGCGGGCTCCCAGCTTCCCCGGTACCCGGTCCTGAGCCCCAGGGGCAGGTCCGCAGTGCGCTGCCGGCTCAAGCAGCCGGGGCGGTGCCGCGGGGCCTCTCAGGAGAGGATGAGCCCGGGCATGGAGACCGGGGGGTGGGCGGCCGCTGCCACTTGAAGGGAGTCAGCTCCTCCTCTGTGTGGCATGTGCTGGTCCCGCTGAGTCTCGGCTCTGGTACGAAAGCAACTCCCCCCTCACCCAGTCCACGGAAATATGTACAAGTTTTTGGTCCTTTAAAAAAACAAACCACTTTTGTCACACCTTCCTCTTCTTCCCCCCCATTCACTTCAAACAGTTTCATAGATTTCATAGACATTAGGGCTGGAAGGGACCTCGGGAGCTCATCGAGTCCAGCCCCCTGCCCAAAGGGCAGGAAGTCAGCTGGGGTCATAGGATCCCAGCAAGATAAGCATCCAATTTGTTCTTGAAGGTGTTCAGTGTAGGTGCTTGAACCACCTCCGATGGCAGGCTGTTCCAGACCTTGGGGGCTTGGACAGTAAAGAAATTCTTTCTTATGTCCAGCCTGAAATGGTTTTGCAGGAGTTTGTGACCATTCGACCTCGTCATCCCTTGGGGTGCTCTGGTGAACAATCGTTCCCCCAGATACTGGTGGTCACCCCTGATAAATTTGTAGGTGGCTATCAGATCACCCCGAGCCTGCATTTTTCCAGGCTGAAGAGCCCCATGGCTCTCAGCCTGTTGTCATGTCTTTTCCTGACCTCTGACCATGCACATGGCTCTTCTCTGCACTCTCTCAAGCTTCTCCACATCTTTTTTGAATTGTGGAGCCCAAAACTGGATGCAGTACTCTGGCTGTGGCCTCACCAAGGCCGAGTATAAGGGGAGAACGACATCCGGGAATTTGCTTTTTCAATGATTTTCCTCTTGCACCCACAGCTCCCTCACCCCTCCTGTTCCTGCTGGCAGGGGAGTGAGGAAAGCCACAGATCCCATGCTAGTTTCTCTGCTGAGAGATGCAGGCCACTTTCCTCTCCCACCAGAGAGAAGGGATTGTCCTGGCTCCCCTGTACACTCCTGCCTGCAAGGTCCTCTTGTGGCAAGTCACAGTTGTGCAGGTCACAGTAACCCTCAACCTGTGACTGCTCTGAAATGTTTAAGACAACATAACAGTCCATTGATTTACAGGTTTTAAAGGTAACCTGAAACAGTACCCAAACATGCCTTTCTTTAAATCACCTGCCTTTGTACGCTCAAGCTAAGGTCAAAGTAGGTTACTTAGAAAACTTCATCCCACTGTAACTGTGTCAAGAAATGTTATGTGCATTTTTCCATAACTTAAAAGGTGTTTTATTCTATGTGGAGAGAGCCGGGTTTGAAGTGATTCTCATCTTACAGTATCAGCTGGGGAGGTTTAGAGGCAGGCCATTGGAAATGAGATTCTGGAAAGCTCTTTGTCTTCTATGCTTGGATTTATCTTTAGTAGCCTCTGGGATTTGGATATTATTAATATATAAATATTCATATAAACCTGTGTGAGGTTTTCTATATTGGCATGGAGTTGTTTTCTTTGGGAGTGTGCACATATACACATGTATACTGAACCCAGTACAGCAGTTCTTGGAATAGATCCCTCCAGAAGTTACTCGAATTCCAGTTTAAAACTTCAGGTTACACAAGTAACTATCCAAGTCATAGGGGTTACAGCTGTGCCTTAATGTTGGATAAGCGTGCAGAATACAGCTCTTTTCCTTGGAGGTATTGTTTTGTTATATACGTCTCTGGTAATGAATTAGCTTCTTTATTTTTAATGCCATAGAAAAATAAAATGGAACTTTCCTAAATCTAATCTCCCATATATGAAATTCTGTTAATGTTGGGGTAAGCGTGTGTCAGATATTTTTTTTGTAGTTTAGAAGGAATAGAAGGGAAATTTCTAAATTCTGAAATTCCCAGTAATATCTATGTTTTAAAACTTGATTAGCTTGTATTTGCTGCCTTTTTGTTGTGAGGTAGCAGCAAGCTAGATGGTTATTTGTTTATAACCTCTTTTTATAGTTGACAGAACTAAACTTGGGAAACAATATCTTTGAGGAAGTTCCAGAACAGCTGAAGTATCTCAGTTCACTACAGAAGCTTCACTTATTTGGAAATAAAATTACTACCATATCACCCGCAATATTTGGTAAGTTGATGTCAAATCAAAGCAAGCTATTTAAATATTTAAACTTAAAATATTTAACAATTTAATAGTTTATGTTTAAAATTTTCAGTCTGAATAGTGTTGTTTGGTAAACAATGTATTTTTTCCCACATTGGAATAAACTTTTTATTATACTGTTCTTGGAAACCCTAATGTTTGAACAAAAAAGTTACCTGTTAGCAATTTGTATGTAGGTGGGGTTTTTAAAATACCTCACCAACTTATTTATTTGCCCATTGGCAACTGTAGGTATTAGGAGCAATCTAACTGAATTCCAGTTAATACCAGAGGAATGCTTTGGACACACAGGATTTGCTAGCTTGGACAGAATTAGTGACCCTTCACCTTTTGGTGTTATTGTTTGACCAGTTGCCTGTGCTTGATGCTTCATAGGCCCCAGACATCTGACATACTTATATTTGTGTGAACTCACTTAAATCTGACCTAGAATTTGCCAGGGAAAAAATCAGGGGGAAACTACATCACTGTTAGTGTCATGTACCCACAGTTTATTCTGGGGTAGTTATTTGCTGACAGCAAATAGGATATTTTACCTGCTTCCCCACTTCCCCACCACTTAGTGCTGAGACACTATGACAGCATGAGCTGTGTGCAGTTGCACTGGAAAAGTTGGATTTCTGTTCATTCTGAACAGCAGTGCAGTTTGCACCAGTGTACCAAACTGATATGAAGTATACAGGAGCAGGGGAGGATCTCAGATTTAGTAAAGAGGGGTACGACACTCTGCCTTTCAGACCATGGTGGAAGATGGAGACAAGTGTGGTTGGAGTCCTCAAGCCAGCAGGGAACTCTACGGGGTGGGGCAGGAAACAGATGCAGGAAGGGGAAAACTGCCCCTACTGCCATAGTCCCTGGCTGACCTAGGCATGTAGGAAGCCCCAGAGCCACTCTTCTTGATGGGGGGAAGGGTGGCTGTGGGGAGCAGTTGCACAGGGTGCCAGACTCTGCTGGGGACAGTGGTGGCAGTAGCTGGGCTTCCTACTTGCCCCTCCCAGATTAGCCCCCTCCTGGCTGGGAGTAGATGCAGGAAGGAGGAAACTGCCACCAAGGCTGTCCCAGGCCAAGCCTGGAACAACAGGTAGCTGCTTACTGGAGTCTGGCTAGAGTAGGACAGAAGCAGCTCTGGAAACAGTATGAAAGGCAAGAGGAGGGGGATGTAGTGGGGACCAGGGGAGAGGTGGAAAAGGAATAGGTACTTTCTCTGGCCAAGCCCAGCATTCTGTGCAGTCTCAGTCTGCACCTGGAGCAGAGCAGAGGTGGCTCTGGGGCTCCTCCCCATGCCCAGATCAGTGGTAGCAGAGGGTGCATCCCCTCCTCTGTGTGCCTGCACCCTGCTAAACTCCCAGTATGCCATGCCAGCCCAGGGGCTCCAGGTGTAGGGTGAGGCTGTGCAGGGTGTTGGGCTCAGCTGGGGACAATAGTGGCAGAAGGGAGGTGTGACTGCTCTGCCACATCCCTCCTTAATCTAGTCCTGCAGCAATGTACATATGCATGTCTGTTTGTATGTTGTGTGCCCAAAACTGTAGGTAGGTAAATTTTTCTAAAATGCACCATACTATACATGAGGTGGTAGGTTAAGCCATTCCCCCAGCTTGATATGCAATTACTATTTCAACATTTTACTGTACTCCAGTGTACTGTACTGTACTCCACTTATGCATACTGGATCAGTGCAGAATTTGCTTAACTGTACAAGACATTGCCAGTCCAAATTCGTTGTTCGCTACTTGCACCAGTGAACTCTAGGTTTCTGCTTATCCCTTAAGATAGTAAGCACCTTAAGTGCTCAGTAGCTTTTGGCTCTATTGTCTGTTTTGAAACTCAGTACTGTTCTGGTTAAGTAAATGCAAACTGTATCTGTCTACTTCGTAGTCACCTTGATGGTTACTATTAAAAACTTTGAGAATAGGGGGAGACGGGCAGTTTTGAGGCTTTTAATATCACATCACTGACAGTGCTGTGCATGCACAGATCCAGGGGGAGGTATGAGGAGCATGTGGCTCCACCACTTCCCCTCACCCTTTGGCTATGCCATACTCTGAACTCTTCCATTTATCAGAGCAGCTTCAGTTGCTTTGAGATGGCACCAGAGCTTAGGTGGTGAACACTGGTGCCGCTGCTACTCCCACTGAGTCCCTCACCCCTTTGCCTGCTGCCGAATAGTAGTTCTCCATAAGAACTACTTCACAGTTAGGGTGGCTAGGATCTGGAACCAACTTCCAAGGGAAGTGGTGCTGGCTCCTACCCTGGGGGTCTTTAAGAGGAGGTTTGGTGCCTACCTAGCTGGGATCATTTGAGCCCAATTTTTTCTCCTGCCCAGGCAGGGGGTCGGACTTCAAAATCTATAAGGTCCCTTCTGATCCTACTTCTATGATTCTATGAAATTTGATGGCAGGGAAAAAACAGGGATGGAGGGAAGCCATGGTGTTCACTCCCTGGATTCTGGAGCTGTGCCAAAGAAGCTAGTGAGCTTACTGTGCATATGCTTCACAGTCAAAATGGGGTGCAGCTGCAGCCCCCTGAATCCATAGCAAAAATTATTCAAAAGCTGTTTGTGCTGTAACACTGGTAGCCTTGAAACTGATTCCTTTCAGAGTTTTTAATTATTACCGTGGGAGCTGCTATCAGAAGCCTGGAAATGGAGCAGCCAGTCAGTTTTAGAGCTGCTAATACCATATCATTGAGTGGACTTTAAATTTGGATAAATGCATGTTCCATATTCATGCATGGATTTTTCTTAGTCTGAAGGCTATGCACTTACATGGGGTACATGGAGAAATTATAGTATGTTTATTCTCTAATTGTCGTCTTTGTTTATTTTACTGTATACTCTAAAGTGTTTTGTACTGTTAAACAGCTGCTACAGTCAGTCCCAGAAGTGACAATAGCTCAAGGTTGTGTGTGAAAGGTTTCTTGAATATAGGATGCACTGGGGATGGAAAGTGCTATATAAATATGTACATTTCCTATTATTTCCTTTCTTCCTGTCTCCATTTTTTTCCTACCTTGTTTTTAACTCCTAAATCTTCAGTTTTCCTTTAAAAATCAGTCCTTACTGTATGTGTGCCTTCCTTTCAAACTCCCCATGATTACCTTCTTCTATAGTCCTGGGGCACGTGTAGACAAAACAGGGGCCCTAAATTGAAGCGTTGGGTTTTATAAAATACGGCTTCAATTTAGGGCTGATTAAAACCCCATGTCATGCACCTTGCTGACTTACTTGCCTCTACAGTGGGAAGGGGAGGCAGAGCAGTCCCTGGGCTGCAGGGGTGGGGCAGCTGGTAGAGTCCATCCCTCATGTGACACCCGGCTCAGGTGGTCCCAGGGGGCACTGCAGCCATGGAGGGAAGCACTGGGTCCCCGTGCAGCTCAGGCAGGCAGGCTCCGGGGGTGGAGATCAGGCTTGCTGCTTTTCTTGGGTAGAGCCTGCTTTCTTGGGCTGCTGACAGGCTGCCTGCAGGGCTTCCTATGGAGCTGCCGAGCTGCATGGAGCCCGGTGCTTCACTCTGTGACTGTAGGGCAGCAAACTCCTCGAAGGAGTTTTAGTTTGCTGCGCTCCAAGTCATTTAAAGTGCATTACATCACTGAATTTCCTACAGCAGGTAGAATTAATGCGCAGTATGCCACTGAGGTGTGCAAACACTGACACCACTAAAGTGGTGAAAAAGCATTTAGCCTGCTTTCGAGTGTTGTGCACACATGCATCTCGTTTCATCTACACACGGTCCTCTTGGCTAAGTACAGACAGTCAAAACGCCTAAGGCTGAATCGTTTCAGTCTTTGCAGGTTAGTTTAAGATGCAGAGATTAAATTGACTAACAAGTGAATAGACATTCAGTTTTGATTAAGGAAATACAGCCATATGCAGTGGTTCAGGCCCAAAGCTGGGGGATACAAGAGCATGGCTCTGGCACGTAGCCAGCATGGGCTGTGCGTTTCCTTCCTCTTCCTGACCCCCCTGAAGTCTCTGGGATTTGCAGTCCAGAATCACAGCAGCAGGATTCTGCAGCATTGCTCATCACTTCCTCTTCCTGTCCAGAGTCACAGCCAACAGTAAGTTTAGCAGAACAGGGCAGCCTTGTACTCGGGGGAAGAGGGTTTTAACCCTCCTCCCTGGCCCCAGACCCCAGCTGGGGTTTGCGGGGGGCGGAAGGGCAGTCCCTACCCTGCCGGCCCCCCCCAGCCCACAACCCTTCTCTGCTGGAGCAGTCTCTACAGCCCAGCCCAGGGCTGCAAAGTATGCCGGGATGCTTGGGGACTATGATTTAACTTGAACCAGGAAGGGGTCTGGGACAGAAGTTTCTTAAACTGTTTTAACACAAATCAGTTAAGTCTGATACTACATTCAACCAGGTTTATCTTAAAACAGTTTCAGCCATTTTGAAACTGGTTTATGTGCACTGAACTCTTGTTCTGTTACAAGTTTAAACCAGTTTCTGATTACCTAAGCCAATTTATGTATAACTTCTGTCCCTAACCCTGATGTGGAATGTCTATACGTTCATCACAGGCTGTACCAGTTTGTGGTGGGGCAGAATCCTCCAGTCTGGAGAAATGCAGACATTGTGCTGTTTCAGCAATTTATTATCCTCAAATCTGTCAAAAACACTGATCTTTAGTTATGTGCCATACTAATGAGTCCTTTATACATATAAAAGTAGTGTTAGGAAGCATAATTAGTAAGATGCTTGTAGCTTGTGGAGGTGATAGTGAATATAATCACAGGATTCTAACTTGCCAAATAGTAAAATTAAGTGTGAACAAATTGATCTTGAATTTTTGTTTGAATATTTCACTTTAGGTTTTTTCAGTATACTTATCACAGTGGTATGTAAGCCAGTTATATGTAACATTTCTTATGAATCAGTTGAATGTGAAAAAAATAAAAGAAAATAATAATAAGCACAATAAAGAAATTTAGCATAATACCTAGTAAGGGTTTGGAAACTCTTATCAGGAATGTCTTTTGACCACTGGCTAATTTTAATATTGAATATTCACAAAATATTCTTCAGTGGTGCAAGTAAAGTCAAAGTAATTGGCACTGCCTACTTGCTGAGGAGTTGAATTTTACCCAGTAGTTTTAAGTAAAAAAATAATTTAAAAAAATGGAAAAGAGAATAGCTAGGAAAATTATTTTAAATTGGAAGAAATGCTTTGGAAGAGTGAAAGACACAAGACTTGAACTGATTTAGGCTATAAAAGAGAAGGTTAAAGTATGATTTAATCTGCCCTTGAAGGCTCTGCAGTTTAGTACCAAAAAGATCCTGTAACTAGAATTTGAGACTAAAAGCACAATTTTTTAAACAGAAACAAAATAATTGTAGGAAATAGTTCCATTACTGGAAATTTTAAATTCAAGATTGGATATTTTCCCAATTTTGAAAATACTTTAGTTCAGGGGTTCTCAAAGTTTGTGATACTGTGACCCCAAGTGCTGGATGGCGGCAGCAGGGAGCCTGCACACAGCAGCTGCTACTGCCATCCACCACTCCGCGCTGCCTCCCCCCACTTCCATGCACCACCATGTGTACCCTCTGGGAAGTTTGCGGCCCCCTTTTAACTTGCTTGCAACTCCTCGGGGGTTGCGACCCACAGTTTGAGAACCTCCTCTTTAGTTAAAACTATAATTCATGGAAGTCCTGTGCTCTATATTATTCAGAAGGTCAGACTAAATGAATCACAGTGGTCTCTCTTTTTGTTATAAGCCATGAATCTTTGAAGAAAGACCTGAGCAAAACATTCAGAATAAAATCTGAACTATTTCAGCTTCTTCACAGTCTCAGAAAATGGCATAGCTCAAGAGCAAGGATATTGTAAAAAATCTGTGTAAAGCACTCCAGTCTGTGTCAAGAGTCAAATGAATGAATGTCAGTCTCTAACAACTAGATAGCAAAACAACAACAAAAAAAGATTAAAACTGGGGGTCAGCGCAAGTATTAATTGCATCCCCAAATCAGTGTACTATATCACTACCAGAATCAAGATAAATTTATTAGCATGCTTTTCTGTCAACAGAAATAACATACAATAAACTACATATATAGTTGTAGCATTCATGGATCATAACAAAACTTTAGAATACTGCAGTTCTTATGTAGGCAAGGCTCCCAATGACTTTAGCACGTCTGTACGATGGTTGTTGCGGGTTCTGTTCTTTAATTTAGAGAATCTGAATTTGTAAACATTTAAGAAAGTATGTTGAAGAAGTAGTCTACAGACCTAATGTTTTAAGGGAAAATTCATCTGTTAAAAATCCCTGGCTTTCATACAATCTTCTAGACACTGTTAGGAAAGTAAAGTATAAAATGTTGTCCTCCTAAATGAGGGTGATTATGACAGTATTTGTGAGAGAGAGAAAGAGAATGTGTGAAGATAAACATTCCGGTCGACAAAGAATATAAATTGTGTGTTTTTTGGATTAAGGATGTGTTTCTTAACAGATGGATTAGAAAAACTGACACTTCTGAATTTGAACAACAACAGGCTTAAATATCTTCCTCCAGAAATACACAGGTAATTTTGATTATGAAAGAATTTCTCAAAGCTGTACAAATTATATTAATGTACAATGTATTTGGTTTGGATGTATTATTTACCTGATCATCATTGTGACAAACTACTACTTCTAATTGCTGGGGAAGCTTTATGACTTTTTACTATATAGCTGAGCAGCAAGAAATGAAATTGTAATTTTTTGACTTGTTATTTTTTTAAAGCACTGCACTATTTTCTTTTAATTTTTCTCTCTCACAGTCAGGTTGTCTTTTTGATGCCTTTCTTGAAAGGGATATGGGATGAGGTCTTTTCATTCCTGTGGATTAATATATAATTGGAAACACTTAAAGATTGAGAACAACAGTTGTGATCCAGCTCTTAGAGTTCAAGAACCAATCTTTTTAATGTTGTCTTTGAGTATGTTGATGTTTGTGTATTATCTTTTAATATATGCTGAACTAGAACATCTAAAATATTTACTTTGAGTACCACAGATGTAACTTTTGTGCTTTATGGAATGAACTGAGGTACAATAACAACATTTCTTTTTACATTTTATCACAAAGTCCTTTTAGAACACATTTTTCCCCCAAATATTTTGCACTGTAAAGTTGTAAACTTCATTGCAAAACTTGAATTTGTGAAATTAAAAATCATTATTGGTACTATGGCTGTGCCCTCTTGCTTTAGGTGATGTAAAATGTATGGGGACACGAAAGCCCTTCTCTTGAAAAGGTTATTGCTCAGAAGTTTCAACCTCTCCCAACTTCCTTCCTTTAACTCTACCCATGAGGGAAGGCACCAGAAGTGGTCTGTTACTGGTTTTAAAAAGCAATGGACAGGTGAGGGGTTAAAATCATATCAGTGCAGAAAGTATTTGGAACAGGGTATCTACAGTCCTTCCCCAGTTTAACTGTTTTTACCCAGTAGTATTTGTATTTGTTTTGTGTCCTTTCTGAAGTGGCCACTCTGGCTGTGGACAGATGTGCATTTGTAGCCCTACAAAATATAGTGCTATATATAGGGGGGTTCAGAGCTCCCTAACTAGAGCACTGCAAAGTTGCCATGAAGGCATACTCTAACTAGGGGGCAATAGGGATTTGCTCCTCTGCACTGCCACCAGGGAAGAGCAACTCAACAGCCTGTCACTGACCAGTGGGCACTGGTGCCTGCTGCTGCAGTGAGCAGAGCTGCAGTCCACAGTCCTAACTGGGCTCTGAGCTCTGTACTCTGGGATTCTGGTAGAACAAGAGACCTAATGCATGGGTGGGCAAAATACAGCCCGCAGACCAGATCTAGCCAGTGGAGTGATTTTGCCTGGCCTGCAGTGGGTCCCTTGGCCCCTGTGCATGGTACTGGGGTACCCTCATCCCATCCCAGCCCACAGCTTGTCCCACAATGCCTGGATGGTAACAGCAGCCCCCAGCCCAACTGGGTAAGTGTGGGGTGGAGCAGAGTAGTGCAGGGGAAGTGGCAGAAGCCCCAGTGAAGCTGCTGTGTCCAAGACCAGAGCCAGGGGCCAATCTCCATGGAGACCGTGGGCAGCTGGGCAGGGACCTGCATCTGGGGCTGGTCTTCATGGAAATCAGCCCTCAACCCTGGTCCCAGATGCAGTGCCCTCACCAAGGCTTTTGCCACTGCCCCTGCACTGCTCCATCCCACACTGAGCTGGCAGGGCTGTGGGCTGCTGCCACCTTGTGGGCATCCTAGGGTGAGCTGCAGGCTGGCACAGGGCAGGTGATCCCAGCATCACTTGCCTCCCCTCACTCCAGCCCAGTCCTGGCTGCTGCAAGTGTCAGGGTGTGGAGTGACTGCTGGGTGCATCCTTCTTCCCCCAGCTGTGCACTGCCAAGCGAGGGGAGGAAAGAGGGAGGCTAAGTTCCTCCCAAGCCTCCTCCGTGGGGCTCACAGCCCTCCCCTCCCCCTCATAGGCGCTGAAGCCTCCCAGTGAGGCCCAGCAATGGCTTCCAGCTCTGCCCAACCCTGCGCTGTCACTGCTTCAAGATTCTAGTCTTGGTACCAGATACAACTCCTGGGAGCCACACGGACAGGATGTGCAGGTGGGTGGAAAGCTGCATCTGGTGCTGGGGCCAGAATCTTGGGCACAGGGCTGGGGCAGGGCAGGGCAGGGCTGCAGTCCACTCTCTGCACACCTCTGGCTGTGGTACCCATGCCCGCTGCAGGGGCATGCTGGCAGTGGATTGTGTCTCTGACCCTGCCCGAGCCCTGGCCCCACACTGTCACCACCTTGCAAACCTTCCCTGTGATCCCAGCCTTGCCTGCCCCTCCTGCTCCTGAACAAAGCTTCTTGGGGCCCCATTCCACATAAGGAGTTTTGGTGAGTTGTTGCATGGCCGGGGACTGGGTGCTGACCTGGCCCACAACAGCTCACCAAAATAACCTATGTGGCCCAGGGCCCAAATAATTTTCCACCCTGGCTGTAACGTTATATGTAACTATTCAGAGATTATATATGGTGCTACAGGGTGCTACAAAGAATTCCTGTTTCGTCAATTGTAGTACTACAGAGAATTCCTGTTTCATCCAGGACATTTCTGTAGGGGTTTAGATCCTATTTTGAACATGTTTCCAAGACCTTTCATCTTCTTAATTTCATAACTTCACTACCCACTGCCTTCAGCAGTGCTTCCACTGCAGCCTGCGCTGCTAGTAACTGGAGCCAGGAGGAGGTTCTCATTTGCAGTCTGGAAAGGAAGGCAAAAGTACAGCAAACACTTCAAGAAAGCCAATGTGGCCAGGATGATTATGATGCCATCACTGTGCTGTTGGCTGCTAGGGGACCCCAGCAGAATAAGCAGCAGTGCAGGGCACAAAGCCAAGGAATTCCAGGTGTTGGTACAAGATACCTAGGTTTATGAGCTTCCACATGCGTGTCAACCATACTATGTGCTCTTTCTACAAAGAATTTAGAATGATCCTGGCACGGGATGAGTCACAATACAGTTATATTTCATGATGCATTGAATCACGGTTTACGGTTAATTCTGGACATGACCCGGACAAGGAACACATTAGTAGTGCAGACAAGCCTAAGGGCAAGAAAGTTCTGAAGGGTGAGGAACTTCACAGATTTTAGGAGCCCAAGCTGTCATTTTGGCTTTCTGAGGTGAGCTCGAAGAATCTTGAGTCCACAGATGCCGAGGCCATGCTAATGCAACCCCAGCCATCTGCTGTTCAACTATCTACCACCCCATGTTCATTGACAGGGGATTCCTGTACACTGATGGGGGCAGTAAATGAGCATGGTTTGTATGGCAGTTTTTTCTGGTTCAAGTGGCTCTTCTAGGCATCACCACCCCCTGATCCTTTCTACTTGCAGAGTGGTTGGCTGGCGTAGATTGCACATGTAGTCATCTTCACCCCATCTAGAAATTGTGCCCAAGGACCCAGCAGGTAGTGTACTAACTCATCTCTTACATTTCTGGGGAATATGGAAGTTTCCTTAGTTCCAGAATAGGGCATCTGTTCCTATCCAGAAATTCTTTGGAAGAAGAAGCCCTCCTTCCCTTTAATTAGTCAAGATTTTCTGACCTGGAAGTTTAACTTCTCTTTTCCATAGTTGGGTAAAGGTGCTTTTTCTTAGTGACATTCTAAATTATTTTCAGTGCATTTTGAACAGAAAAATAAGCACATCAAAATTGTCTTAGCAGCATTGAGGAAAATGTGAAAAAGCTCCAGTACATTCAGCAAAAGTAAAAACAAAATTAGAACGAACAAATTTGCAATGGTAAACTTTATCAACGTTTGCAGTCATCAGCTATTCTCATCCGCTGTGCCTGTTACACCTCTCATCTCTGTTATTTTGCTGATTTCCTTGTTGAGTATGGCCCAAGATATTTTCCTTTTGGAAAAATATTAAGATTTACTTCAGAACAAACTATTTAAAAATAAACATTATTTCATTCTTGCATTTTCATTTGATTTTCATTTCTCTTCATTTATTTGCATTTTCTGACCCACCCTGACATGTAGGACGAAATCTGTTCTGTCTATAAGCCATCTACATGCAATCTTATTATATATGTAATATTTGGAATTCAGAAGGCATTTCCTGTCTGCTTTAAATGGCTCCAAAAAGTACCCACACCCAGCCAAATCCTTTGTTTTGAGAGTCTGTAATAAAAGCAGTCAGACAAGTTATGATTAATTGCTATTTACATATCATATGAATACTTTATAGTAGACTTAAATCTCTTAACAACTGCCCACCATATGTTTCATATAAATATATTTAAACAGGTATGTCATGAAAAATAGAACACATCCCTGTATAGGAAACTTTTCAATAAAAGTTTCAATTATTCCCTGTAATTTAGGTTACATTAAGTCTGTGCAACAAAATACTTTATTCATTTTACAGGTTAGAAAATCTGGAATACATGAGTTTAAATAATAATCAGATAGGAAGTATTCCCAAAGAGCTATGTTCCCTGGAAAAGCTTTCTGAACTCCATCTGTCCTACAACTGTCTTATCATGGTACCTGAAGAAATTGGATACATGACAAACCTCAGGATGCTGTGCTTGTCAAGAAACCAGATAGAGGTTCTTCCAGATGTGAGTAATCCTGCGCTAACATACTTTGTCTTTTAATTAATGTACATATTTTAAGAAAACATTTGAATAACAAATCTTTAATGGTGTGTGTTTTCCAGAGTACCTTAACAATGCATGCCTACAATCACTAAAACATGTTTGATAATTTCACTCTCAAAGATGTTTATTTAAATACTTTTCTTAAGGACATTTGGAAAATAGAAATTTAAAACTGATTTATTAATCTTTCCAAATAGGAACAAAGCCTAAAATGGACAAGTAGGGGCCCACCTTTTCTAAGCACAGGCACCTATCCTGTCTGTCTTTAGGTATGGCAACATAAACAATTTACCACAAGGCAGGCTAGGACATAAATTTGCTACGTATTAGCTACTTCATGGTAGTTATCAATGTGCACAGTCTTATGCTGTAGTACATGTGAGATGTCCCATTTTTTGAAGCAAGATAAGTTACCTGACTTTAACTATTGGTTCAGACTATCCACATGGGTAGTTACTGCAGAGTAATTCAGACTGTAAATACACATACTAATTTATCATATGATGACTCCATGTAGCCATAAAATTTTTGCTTTGCAAGTGCTGGCAAAATTGGTAAGTTACGTTCATGCCACGTGTTTGTATTGTTTTAATTTTTGTGAGTACAGAGACTGAGGGGCCATTTATGAAAACTTTCTTTCTGTTAATTTTAGAAAATCAAGCAAGAGATCTGTACTTTAAAACCTGTTAACTAGTAACTAACTAGTAACAAACTAGTATCCTGACTTTCAGGAGGCTTGAGCAATCGGAACACTCACTGAAAGTTAAGGGAAACTGCAGGTACTTAGTGCCCTGGGAAATATTATTTTAAAATTTCTCTTCTTATACTGTAAGTAAAGGTTTGAAGTAATTTTATGAAATTAAAATTCAGTAACATCACTAATTGTGAATCTTTACTTGATGTTTGAACAAATAACTGGAAGCAATTAATGTAAGTTCATTTTATTAATTATTTTGAGAAATGCTGGACATTAAATAAATAATGTGAGCTTTCTTAAAATATGGGGCCTTTAATGAAATGTATCATAGCTCTGTTGCTTCAGGAAGGATTTGGCATAAATAAATGAAGTTTTAAATACTTTTGTAGTCTGTTTTATCGTCAAAACTTTTTACCTCTTTTAATGGCCAAACATATAACAACATTTCCTGAGTCAAAATTAGAAGCCTTGGTTTGCCTTGGTGAAGTCTAAAGTAAACATCTAAAATGTGTTACATAACTGATCTTAAAACTCTTGAGCTCTTGCATATTCCAGTTAGCTTTTAGGGAGAAGGAAGAGCCTCTAGTTTTTATTCTGAATCAGGTTCCTTGCTTTCGGACTTTTCTTTTGTGACACTGCTGCTTTACTGTCTGATATGCAGATGCGTAAGTGCTGGCACAGTTAGTAAGTTATGTATTTATGCCATGTGCAGATGTACAAAGCCCCAGACCTTTGGAAAATTAGACCTTAAATGAGGGCCCATTGAGAAATTTTATCTTACATTAAGTTTAGTTGTATTTAGCTTTTATTTGTGTTCCTTTTTAGCTAGAAGTAAAGATAAAGGAGAAATATATCATTCTAAACTAATCAGAAGAAATAAAGTTATATTTCTTCTATGACTATAAGTGAATGGTCTTCAACTTCAGGTCTTAGGAGTATGGCATACATACTATTGCGACCAAGTCTGATTTGTACAGCTTTTGTAGTAGGCTATTCTGATTGAGGCTTGTTCTGTTGCTTGTTCTGTGGGTGCTCAGCAGTATGTACATCAAGGAGAAGAAAATAAGATTTTGAACATGCAAAGTTTATATTTGATCTTTGTTTATTTTGTTTACTATGTTTATTTTTTATTTGTATATTACCTTTGTTACCTGCAAATGTCAGTCCAATTAAACAAAATGCACCTATGAAGCCTGCTATAATAGAAAATGTTGAAAAAAGGCTGTTAATACCATTATATCTTGGCAGCTGCTTGTAACTACTACTTAATTTATCAATGAAAAAACTTGAAAAAATAACAGCATAAAGTAAAATCTTACATGTCTTTCTATCCCATGTTCCACCAGAAATAAGACATGGTAATTGAGTAATTATGTTAAGAAATGGTAATTGAGTGAGATTGGGAGATAGGGTCTATTGGTAATTTTAGAGATTCAGGCGCTCCATTTAAAAGTTTTTGTTTACTGAACACAGGAGCCTGAGAAATGTGAATTTACAGACTACTCTGGATCCCTTTGTAATGAAAGAAAGAGGCTGTGACTGAGACGAGGAGGTATTGGATGTCTAGCCCTGCACTTTAGCACCTTTGTTCAAAGTGCTGCGGTCCTAGGTGCATGTGTAGGTATTGCACCATAACTAATTCATAATAAGGTGGAGAAGGATTGGGAGATAAAGGTCCTTGGAAATTTTGAAAAATAACTCAGGATTGATTTTTTTTAGTGTTAACAGAAATGACAACTTTGAGAGGCAAGGATTTCTTATGGTAATATTTTTTTTTTATTGGACTAACTATATATTTTGGATTAAATTAGATAAGCTTTCAAATGCAAGGTATTCTTCATCCAGTCTCATTTAAAAGCTTGTCTAACTTTAGCTCAGTTACATAGTTGGTTTGATAAAAGCTATCACCCTAAGACATGCTTGCTTCTTGCGTAATTTCAAGATCATCTTGGCTGCAACATTGCTCTTACACTATTTTCTTCTTTCTAATTCATTTTGAGTTTTCCTCTTTGTTTTTTTCTTTTTTTAATCAGATAACTCAGGCTTTCTTCATCAATCTCATCACTGAGTGATACCTCTGAGATGACATTCTTATCTATGAGGAGTTTAACTTACTGGTCTTTCCCCGCCCTTTTTTACCAAATTGTTTTTTACCCATTTACTCCTAGGGGCTTTGCAAACTGAGGAAACTAAGAATTCTAGACGTAGCAGGAAACAGAATTCGGGTGTTTCCAACAGCAGTAAGTATTATTTTCCTATAATTTGTTCACTAACAAAGTTTTTTTTTGTGTAGAGTTATTAGATTAAATGTATAGGCAGTATATGCAACTTGCAAAAATTGATACCATGAATGTTACAGAGCAGTGAGTGAAAACAAAATAAATATGCAGAGTTGCATAGAAATCCAGCAGAATCCAACTGGAGATGGCAAACTTACGTAAACTAGTGTTTATGTGTTGTAAATATTCCATTCAAGGTACCAAAAGTAACATAGCCAATCTGGTTGATCAAAATGTGCTTGTCAAAGTTGTCAGTCTCCTTCCAGTTGCTGAAGAATTTTTGTTTCTAAAAGGCACATATTTAAGCACAATTTTACTAGTGTGCACACTGTTGTGATTGAAGTATTATACAAATCATGGCCATTCTTTTGAGTTAATTTAGTACTATATCTAAACCACTGATCATGAGGGAAGACGAAGAAGAATCCATTGCTAGAGTCAAAAGGAAATTACACCACATGCAAATGGCATAATTTTTAATTGAATCTTTATGTCATTTTGTGTTCAGTGTCCTCTGATAAATACATTTTAACCTGATATATCAATAAACTGTGTGTTTCTCCAGTGCATTCTTTGTTTTGGACGAGGTGACAGTCTTTTACTGTGCACTTTAATCAATGTTCTGGGTCATGTTCTTTTTAACAGCTTGGCTATTTTGAGTCACTACTGAGACTGGGGACTGAAATTCTTTTGTTTCAACTACTATAACTTTTCAGTTCCTTTGGATTTGCTGTTTCTTGTCATTGAAATTATTCATGTGATGGCTCCCTGTTTCCCAGACTGAAGAATATCTCTTCCTCAGTACTGCCCAAATTCTTTGTATCTTCTATTGCTTGTTACTATGTTGTATTGAAACAACTAAAATTAAGGACATTTTTTGGGGAAAAAAATGGTATAACTTTTTGAAGTGGTGGGTTTAGTTTTGATTATAAATGTGCATTAATAGCACTTATCAACTGAGGGCACTACTGCATTGCTTTTTTTTTTTCTCAGAGGCTGCAACTACCCTTTTGCAGCCTTCTGTGGACCCTAAACAGCAGGGAAGTTTGTCTGAAACATTCTTATATAGGACAAAGCAAGAAGGTTTGAGCTTATTAAATTAGGTCCTAAACCTGGAACCTATCCATGTGTATCAGCCTGGACTCATATAGATAGGCCTGTTGATGTGTTGAATCAGGACAAGTTTATTTGCCATTGAGGCCAAAAGAATGTATGACATTATAATAGTTCTAATTATAAGAACTGATTTTATTGTCACAACGTCATTGTGGCCAGGAGCCTGGGCAACAAGCAGGACGAGCTCGTCCTCCTGCTCAGTGCAAAGAAATATGATGTCATTGGGATAACGGAGACCTGGTGG
>NW_017728886.1:227730152-227738561 GCF_001723895.1 Crocodylus porosus
TTGGATGCTTATCTTGCTGGGATCCTATGACCCCAGCTGACTTCCTGCCCTTTGGGCAGGGGGCTGGACTCGACGATCTCCCGAGGTCCCTTCCAGCCCTAGTGTCTATGAAATCTACGAAATCTGTGGCTTTCTCAGTTGCCTTATTTAGTTATGTGGAAAATTACCCAAAATTCATCCTCTAATCTGAAATTGAAAACTGGCAAAAATTAAAACACCCACTTTCTATTTAATGTTCAGTAATTAATGACACAGACTACCGACGGTTACTTATTATAGAATATACAGTTTATTGAATGCATATATGTATTACTTTTATATTGCCCCTAAACAGGGCACAGTTGGAGCCTTTGGCAAATAAAGGGAATGTGCTTTTTGGCATTGCAACCTGCACTCCTCCATGTCTATCCAGCTTTTGCTGTCAAGTGATAGTGGGTTGATGCCATGGTCCAACTTCCATTCGTGTGACTTGTGCTAGTAGGGATCAGTCCCTGTGTATTGGGTAGTGCATAGGTGCAGTTATGCACAGGAGAGGAAGCCATGCATGACATGAATTCTGGTTGATAATTTAGAATTATGAAAATGCTATATTGCTTCTGTGAGTATGTACCTCACCTTGCAGGTATGACAGTAGTGGCTTGTTAATGGTGGTCTGTTGCTGTGGAAAGTGTGTAGATCGGGGGTCAGCAACCCCCGGCACTTGTCGTGCATGGCATGCGAGGCCATTTTCCTTGGCATGCATTGGGCCTGGGGAGGCAGCAGCTGTTTGCAGCCAGCCGGCCCCAGCTTTGGGTAGCTGGTGCTAGCTGGGAGCCCAGGCTATTCCCAGCAGGCAGCTGGGATGCGGCAAGCCCTGCTGGAAGCAGACTGGGCTCCGTGGCTATCAGCAGCTACCCAGAGCCAGGGCTGGCTGCAGCGGGGAGGCTACAAACAGCTGCTGCCTACCTGGCGGCCCCGGCCCCATTAGGCGCAGTGTCGGCACCTGCTGTTCTCCCAGAGCCTGGGGCAGGGAGACAGCTGGGGCCGAGGCCAGGGGAAGTGTGGTAGGGCAGTGGGGAGCTGGGAGCAGGCAGCTTTCTGCGCCCCCCGCTGTGCTCTGCCATGCTGGGTTCCAACAGCAGAAGCACAATGGCAGCACAGTGAGGAATATTGCCAGTATGTGCTGCGTCCCAGGAGGCCAGGGCTGGGCCAGGGGCTGGGAGGCGGCTGGGGCTGGGAGGCAGCTGGGGCTGGTGCTGGGGCTGGAGTGGAGAGGCAGCAGATGTTTGCAGCTGGCCCAGATTTTGGGTAGCTGCTGACAGCCAGAGCCTGGGCTGGGGACAGGGTATTTGGGTGGGGGGTGTTACCAGATTTGCCCATTACTTTGGGGTGTGCTCATTTATTAGGGATATGTTTCTAGGGTCTTGGTAATTCTATTAATGTGCTGCTTGTGGTACTTGTGTTTCTATACGGAGCTGTGTCTCTCCCTTCTGCAAGCCCTCACCCCCAATGGAGCTATCTTACAGGACTCAGTTTCAATGGGGCTGGGTTCCTCCAGACCCCAAATCAGTCATACACACAAACACACACAGATTAACATGACACGCCTGACTTGGCCAGGTTGATCAGCATGGACAGGCTGACACCCTCATATGCCAAGAATCAGTTCATCAGAGCAACAATAACTACAGTCAGACACAAGCACACAGTTAAACAGAATACCTCTGAATCCAGCTGGGTGTCCAGATGACACCCTCATGGGCTGGCATCCGAGATGGAACCAAATGACCATTCATTTACATGAGAGATGGAGAACAGAAAGCCTGAAGCAGAGACTGCAGTGAATTCTGGGATCAGCGAAGCAGGGGAGCACTGCATGATGGGGACTCTGTTCTCCAAATGCTCATCAACCCACACACCCAGCTCAGCATTTATCAGACCAGTTCTAATCTGGATTTACAAAGGACTTCCCCCCCCACACCTCTAAGCAGAAGTTTAATAGGCATCTGGTATATTTACAATTTTAAAGCACTCTGGAAACCTACCAGTGCCTTAATCAGTATAATAAAATATGCCATTTAATTTTGCTATTTTTTAATCATGGAAAATCAGAGCTCCAGGTGTGGTTGTCCCCTGTTGCTTTGCGGCACTGAGCAACCCTAATATGCTAGTGTCCTGGCCCTGCCCATGCTTCTCACTCCCAAGCTGGTGACTCTGCTTGTGCCCCTCCATTCTGAAGCAGTCTTCTGCCCCCTGCTGACCATTTCAGTGCCCCTCACTCCCAACCCAGAGTTCCTTGATCCTGCTGTTACCCCTCACTCCCAACCCACAGCCCCCTGCCCCATCCCCAGGCTATTCTAGTACCCTTCACTCCCACCCTATATCCCTCCCATCCCTGCTAGTGCCCCTTACTCCGGCTCTGCAGTCCCCTGACCCTCCTGATGCCCATCAGTCTTGAGCCACAGTCCCCCACCCCTCCTGGTGCCCCTCATGCTCATCTGGAAGCCCCCCGTCTGCTTATCACTCCTGACCTACAGTCCCCATGCCCCCTCTGGTGCCCATCACTCCCAACCCACAGCTCTCACTCCCCCCACCTCTGTTGGAGGGAACCCTCAGTTGCCCCCTGCCCGGATTTACAAAATGGTGGTCTGTAGGAACACAGTGGGGATACACTGCATGCATCTCATGCTGGAGACTATCTCATGTGGAACCACTGGCAGCGGCAACTGAGGCACCATATGCTGCTCTGCATCGCCGGCTGGGATTGGGGCTGCAGTGCAGTGGGGAGGACCAGCACTGTGCTCTACAGCAGCAGTGTGAGGTGGAGCACGACTCTGGCCTGGCTATGCTGCAGTGTCAGCTGCACATCATGCCAGTGGTATAGCAGCAACAGGAAAGTCACTGATCCTGTGTGTGGCAGCTACTCTGGGCACCTGACCACATTGTTGTGTCTCTAAACAGAGCCTTCTGTTCTCAGAAGGGGATAACAGGTAAAGGGGAAAGACCTGTGAGAATGTTTCTACAGAACTCCAAACCAGGGCAATACCTAGACTATTACTGAGACTTCAGGGGCTGTAAATACTTGGCCTAGGGACAGAAATTACATCTAGTGCAAGTGATCGGAAACCAGTTCAAATCTGTATCACAACAGATATTCAGTGCAGATGAGCCACTTTCAAAATGGTCAAAGCCAGTTTAAGATAAACCAGGATGGATGTAGTGTCAGACTTAACTGATTTAGGTTAAATTGGTTTACTGAACTTGTGTTCCACTTCCCCTCCAGATTCAAGTTAACTCATAGTCCCCCAGTATTCCAGGATGCTTTGCATCTTCCCCACAAACCCCACTCACAGGATGGACAGGCTAGCATTGACCCAAGCTGTCTGCTTCAGCTGAGTACGGAGACATGCTCTAGTGCCCCCGGGCTTCTGGCCTGGGCCACTGACGGCATGTGGCTGCATTTCTAGAATCAAAAGTGAATGTCTGTTCACTTGCTTATTGGTTTAATCTGCGCATCTTAGATTAACCTGCAAAGACTGAATCGATTCAGCCTTAGACTTTTTGACCGTCTGTACTAAATCATGGGGCCCTGTAGGGACCAGCATAAGGGTCTGGTTCACGTTTAAAAGGGAAAGCTTGATTAGGTCTTTGTCAAGGGAAAGGAACATTCTTTCTTCCTCTCTTTTATTCTGCTAGCCTGCAGAACAACTGGGAACAATTCTGGCCCTTAGTTGTCTCTCTGAATTAGTTTTAGCAAGCAAGATGTTGCAGATTATTTGCTAGTTGCTTCTGTATGCTTTTGTGCAGCTATATAGTTACCTTCAGGGAATAAAGGACTGTTGTGTCCTTTTTGGAGTACAGGTTGGGCCAGCAAATTTGAAGTTTGGCTGGGGATTTTTGAAAAAATATTGCAAGGATGAATAAAGAATTCAGGCAGGATTTTATGCTTAATTCAATGTAAATGCGATACCACCTATTAGGAAAAAGATCTTAGTTGAAGGGAACCTAGTTTTATTATTGTTTAAACTGATTTTTAAATCTTAAGAGTTTGACTTTAGTGACTAAGTGAACGCTGTTTTGTTTTAAATAGGGCAGGACATACATGGTTCAATTCATTTAGCATTTTCATTATTTACAGGGTCTTTTACTTTTGCCAACAGTGATAATATTCCTGGTCAAGTCTACACTGCTTGTTTTCCCAATGTAACTTTGTGAGTGAGGAGTATGAAGAAATGAAAGCCCCTAGCTAACATAGCTATGCTTGCAGAATCCCTGAATAAATACCACTGTGCTGACAGAAAGATGCATTAAGTTATGTCATTTTGGAAGACAGTGTAGCTTTGTCTGTGGCAAAATTCCTTATGTTGTCATGTGCTGTGCCGCCTGAAGGGCCTCTGCCAACATGGCTTTAGCAGCCATACCAACGAAGAAGTTGGTACCATACCTCTCTACCAAAGAGGCTCTGTAGTGTAGACAAGTCCTCTAAGCCTGTGGGGTTGGTCCATGGGAAGGATTACACCCTGCACACCAGGATTGAGCCCTGGGCCCTGCAATACCCCACCTGCCTGGACTCTAGGGCAATGAGTGCTGGGACTGGGCCTTTGCTGTTCTGTGTGCCCTAGTTTAGCATGCAGGGCCACAGCCAGTAGGACTCCCCATGGACAACTGGTACCTCCTAATACTGGGGGGGTCCCCCAGCAGCTGATCACCACTGCCAGCGGAAGTGCCAGCAGCAACCTGGAAATGCCTCCAGCACTTCTCTTAGGGGGTGCACAGGCAATCTCAGGGGGTGCACGTGCACTCGTGTGTATCCCCTACATGTTGCCGATGGGACTCCCCATGGACTGGATGACATGGTGCCAGGGCCCGGATCTGGCCTATGGGCTGTGGCTGAAGCACCCCTGCTCCAAGCCATAACAACTACTACTGTTCTTCCACTGCAAGAACACAATTTGTGTAACTGAACAAGGAGTTCTGTTAAGGTACCCTTTTCTGTTTAGAAAGCTGTCATAGAATCATAGAAAATTAAGATTGGAAGGGTCTCAGGAGGTTATTTAATTCAACCCCCACTTCAGAGCAGGACCATCCTCAACTAGATCATTTCAGCCAAGGCTTCGTCAAGCTGGGCCTTAAAAGCCTCCAAGAATGGAGATTCCACAGCCTGTCTGGGTACCTGTTCCAATGCTTAACTACCCTCCTAGTGAGAGTTTTTCCTCATATCTAACTTAAAAACTTGCATAAATGTAATTAATGACATACAGCTAAAAATATTCAAAATATTCAAGATAATATTCAAATTATCTTGGTAATTTTTTCTTATGTTTTAAGAAAAAATTACCAAGAGCCAGAAGTCTTCAGTTTTTAAAGATCCATTTGGAGCAGAAATATCAGTTTTGTAAGGTAAATGGAAAGAGATGTGCCAGAGGAAACAGTAAGCCAATGTTATATACCTTTCAAGCACTGATGCTCTGTATAATTTGAATTGTGATGATGTCTCACAAAACTGCCTACAAATCTTTTTCAGGCAGCTTACAACTACAGAGTATCCAGATTTATTTTATCAGACATACAAAAAGACTTGTTCTCTTAAATCAGCTTTAAGTTTGAATAGCTCAGAACTGTACCCACAGAATTTAGCAGGGGTTTCCCTTACCTTGCCAGAAGGAAGAGATGATGTGATAGCTTCACAGTAGTTCTGACAGTTTGATTCTAATACAGAACTGAGAGGTAGCAGAAAACCTACTTTAGTGCTCTAATCATAAATACTAATTATGATCTAGTAAAAAAAATGTGTAAAGCAATAAATATCTAATGATTAAAAGAGCTTCTTAGAGCAAAGAAATGGTCAACAGCTCTGGAATATTTTCTGCAAGCTTTTGTATAATTCAGATATATAAATCTTTTCCTGTTTTCATTTGTCCATTGTCATTATGTATGTCATCACTATTCACCTATTTCAGGTATACGTGTTATCTTAAGTTAAAAATATGAGCATTGAGTAGACTATTAGATATATGCGTGTTTTCTCTATACAGGAACAAAAGCTGGACAGAATTCTATGTAAAAAAGAAAAGAAAGAACACTGTTGGAAGTAACTTTCTTTCCTTACTAGGACAGATCTGGAATCCTTTTCTTGTATGTTTGTTTAGTTATGCAAGTCCATTAAAATGGGGGTTTTGTGCAGAAATAGTTTTGGTTTAAAGGAACATCTTTACCTTTCTTCTACAGATATTTAAAAATTAAAATTACAGTTCATTTAACTTAAGTATAATGCCAATGCATACAACGTTTAAAATATGGAACTTCTGCAAGTCTTGGTACTTTTCTACTTAAATACATCTATGTGATACAGCAAGATGATTTCAAAAGGGTTTCTAGTCTTTAATCTTCTAAGTGTTTATATAATATGTTTATTCAGAGGATTATAATTGTTTTTTCCTCGATCTTTCTTTTGAATGTACACTGGAAGAGAACTGCATTTTTAGACGTATAGAATATTTCTTTAAAATTTCCCTGGCAACATTTTTTTATTTTCTTGAATTCTAGAAATATCTGAACTGAACTATTTCTGCACCTTTTTAGCTGACTAACCTTACTATGAGAACTATATATTTAGAACTTTAAAATAAGTTTTTTTGTCATGAGATAATTGCCACATTGTCTTAAATAAAAACTCTTGAGAACAACTTCTTAGTTGTGCGTTCTTTGCAGATATGGATATAAGCCAAGCTAGTGCAGAGTTAGGGAGTTCCAAAATTAGTGATCTGCTTTTCACAGGTTTTTATGAGAATGAGATTATATTTTGACATTTGATGTAAAAGGAGTATAAGAACAAACATCTGTGGTTGAGTCATTATAATAATCTTAAAACTTTCCTAAGAAAGGTATGCATTTTTTAGCCATTGTTATTCTTGTCATATTGGCTAGGAACAGACATTCAAGAAGCCTGAGCCTGAATTGTTTCAATCTTTGCAGGTTAGTCTAAGCTGGCTAGGTTGAACCAGTTTTTAACTGGACAGACATTCTCTGGATGGAGAAAATTCAGGCACATGACTGCAGTGGCTCAGGCTAGGAGCCAGAGAGTGGTAGAGCAGCCCTCCCTTCCCTTGTACAGTACTGAGCTGAGGTGGGGGCATGGCCAAGCCCCCACAGGACCCCTGCCTTGGGAGGTCTGCCTGCACAGTCCCCAGGCTTTTCTCTGCTGGCTGCTCAAGGGGCAGGAATGTTTCCTGACCCCAGCCCCCTGCTAGCACTCTGAGGCAATAAATGCACGTGTGCAGTGTATCTGTTGATGATACGGAGCTTTTCAATCTCCCTCTCCCTGCTTCTTTATACTGGTCTGCAGCAAACTGACAGACGAGCAATCCAGCAGGGGGCTGATAACAGTGATTATCACCTCATCAGCAAAACAGTAAGCTCTCTTCATTATTTCACACTCTTCTTAAAAAGCTTACTGGCTGACCAGTTGATTAGCTCCAAATAGCCCTAAGCAGTTCTCTCTGTGTGCCCCAGTGAAGTTGGAGAGAGAGAGACACACAGACACCTCTCAGCATTAGCTAGCATACCTCATGCTTAGTGTCCATGGGGCTGAGGTCTGTGCTGTGGGAGGGGGAAAGGGGGGGAATTCCTGCTTAATCAGTGAGGGGTGGGGGTAGGGCAGGGTGAAGCCAGGCAGACCCTGCTGTGTCTGCAGTCTCTACTGGAGCTTCAGCCAGGGAGCAGAGGGGAGGGGCCAGCCCTGCTGTGGAGCAGAGAGCCCCGCCTAGCCCAGAGAGCATGCCAGGATGCTGGGGATGTCTGGTTTATTTTAAACCAGGAAGGGGTTTGGGACAGACATTGCATAAACTGGTTTGACCCAGATCAGTTAAGTGTGATATTACATTCAACCAGGTTTATCTCAAACCGATTTCAGCCATTTTCAAGCTGGTTTATGTGCATTGAGCATCTGTTCTGTTGCAGGTTTAAACCAGTTTCTGATCACTTGAACTGGTTTATTGTGCTGCCTCATGGTGTCCGACACCATCCGCCGGTCCCGCAGCATCTACGTGGAGCACATCATGGGCCACCGCCAGTACACCAACCCCTCCAGACGAGCCACCGCCGGATTGGTCACTGAGGACACCGCCACCTGAACCGCACCCCCCCACTTTGCTTCACGTTGAGAGGATTTCGCCGCCACGGACGACCCCGCCCCACCCGAAGAGGACCCCCCGCGATCGGACTTTATGGGCTGAGACGCCTTCTCCAAGCCACTTCCTCCAACATTGCGGACCACTGTAACAGGTATGTATCTATCCTCTTTCCCTCTCAGCGTCACAACATCCTCCCACCCCTGGGCTTAGTTGGCTAACATTGTATCGTATGTAACCTAGTTGCATTCCCCTCCTCTCCCCCATCCCTTGATTGTTAGTCCCTTGCTCAGGCACTTTG
>NW_017728886.1:227738661-227742184 GCF_001723895.1 Crocodylus porosus
TGTAACCTAGTCGCGTTCCCCTCCTCTCCCCCATCCCTCGATTGTTAGTCCCTCGCTCGGGCACTTTGTATTTCCATCTCAGCTTTGTCATCTTTTTCCTGGATTCCCCATCCAAAACATCTACTAATAAAAGTCAGTCTGTTCCTAGCCAAAAAGAACTGTTACCAACTTTTGAGATGTAGGTTGTAGTTTGGCTTGCACTCATTTTGCCCATAGAATTAATATTTTTATATCAGAGGTAAACAAAGAACAGGAAAGTGTATCCATAATCCTATAGTACAAATGCTCTACCTCTAGGAGCCATTAGCTGAACAGTACTATTTTAAGATTAATTAACCACTCATTTGTCCTAGAAACCTACCTGTCTGGGTACAAAACTGCAAATAGTCAGATGCTGTTACTAGGTTTTTTCTTTAATGGTATCTGCAGTTGGCATGGGCAGGTGACATCAGACCATATTTGGACAGAATATGCTCTTGTGGGTAGAAGAAGATAGAGTACTTAAATCACTATTTGTGGTCTTGTTCGCTTTTTGAAGAAAGAAGAAAATGGATTTCTTTGTTAATGGGAAACTTTAAATACTGGGCTAATAAAGAAAAAAAAAAACAAGTTGGGTTTCTTTGTAACACTTCAGGGCCTGTTTTATACCCCTTGGGTATATTTGCATTATGTGCTCAAAGAATAAGGGCCAAAATCAAAGAATGCTCGTGTTTTGTTTTATTGTTCACTGCTTCATTTATCTTCTTATATACCACCATATATATTATGTTCTGTTTTAATTTTGTGTAACTGGTAGAATGGATGTATGTTTTTACCCAAAAGTTATAAATTATATAAATGCTGTTATTTTATTTCAATTATTTTTTATTGATTTTACTATATAGTTTGAAAGCTTTAAATATACTACTACTGTCTGGTACTGTTATTGGCCGTGTAATTTTAACAGCTTTCTATACTTCAAAAACAAGCTTTTATTAGCCATTCTGAAAAAGAAGTTAAAAGTAAACTTAAGTGTCTTCTGGATCTTTTAAACCTATTTCATTTCTGTTTTCTTATCATGATAAACCTTAATTTTGCTAATGTGTTTTGTTATTGCATTGAATAATTTGCCCAGTCTCATAATAACTGTCCCAAGCAAAGAGTCTCACTGCTTCCATACTTGAGTGTGCATTTCATTGGGACTGTTCAACCTGTTACGGTATAGAGTCAATTATTGATTCAGAATTAGATGCATGTGGGAAAATCAGTTATGTTGGGACAGGAATGGACAGGTTGAACTGTACTAGTATACATCGTCTTGGATTTTAAATAGAGAGGTTTTTTTATAAGCTGTAATTTAAGCAGGATTCTAATCACAAGACTTTTCTTTTAGAGGAAATCAATCTTAATTGTTTCATTTAAAATTGTTATATTAGATATTTGCAACAGTGTTCCCTTAAATCTTATATTTTCCCTAACAATATTAGTCCATGTACATCTACAAGAACATTTATCCTATTTTCTTTATATCCTTATAATAAAAATGTAAATATTTGAGATGGAATATTTTGAGTAGCAAAGCTGGTAGATTCCTTACTTTTTCTCACCCAAATAAGATATTTTTCATTTCAAATAGATGGCAGACCTTCTGCTGATGGAATTGAAGGAGTTATACTGTGAAGACAATCCATTGCTTCAGAAACAGCCTGTTTGTGCCATACAAGAAGAAGACATTTTATCTCTTACTGTGAGCAATGAGAAAATTTAAATGTTATCTTTAGTATCATTTTTAAATGTCAGGATTTGAAAAATCCTGACCAATATTGTTAAATGTTATCTGACTTTCTAGGTTGTTTCTTTGAACAGAACTGTATAGTTCATTATCTTTTGCCTATAGGTATTGTTTGATTGTATCTGAACATAGCCAAAGCATCGAACAGAGGAAAAAGTGTAAAATTGGAAGGAAGACAGAAGGTCATTTATCAAACAACCTTCCTTTTACATTTTAATTTAACTGTCTTGGAAGTTCCTGATGTTAAGTGATTTCATAGATAATGTGGGTGTAGCTGCAGCCAAAAGATCCCGTGCCAGAGCCCTGTGAGAATTTTGAGAGAAAGCCAAGTAGCTGTCAGATACCTTAGCTAAGCTACCTTCATTGAGAATTCTGACCTAGGGTGCTATTTGGGAAAAATAATGTCTCTGTATATAATGTGGGTTTAATTACTAGTTCATAAATAAACTTAAAATAAAACAAGCCTAGTGCTGAGAGAAGTTGCTATAAACGTTAACTGAACTAAATAAGAATTAGTAAAATTATCAAAACAAGGTTGCAATTAGAATCAAATCAACAAATACATGTAAAAATGACACTGAATTAAATCATCAGGTTGTCTAATACAGCCAATATAAAAGATGTTGCCCAGTCTGTCTAGGAGTTTTAGAAGACACTATTCATTATGTTTTAGAATGTCCTTTATATAACAACATAAGGAGAAAAAATATTTATCACCGTTTTTGCAGAAATTGACATACTTCTGAAATAGAAATTAACATGGCTCCTGCAGCAAACAGATCCCTATTTAGTAAATTGTCTTGCGATTTTTGCTTACAAGGCTGAAGTGATCAGAGCTAAACATCCTTTACTCTTGATATGACCAATAAACTTCATCACTATATTTGTTTTATACTGTGTTAATTGTGGACCCATGCACAACATTTTTATAGGTTCGTGATCTGATTTATCACTGTATTTGTACTTGATTATGTTAATTCTAGGAGTAGGAATAATGCTTTCATAATAGTTGGCCCTATTTTATTATTATATTTGCATTTCTGTTATTTTTGTTTAAATTAATATTATGGTTGTATGTCTGTTATGTTGTCTTCAGGAGCATGGCTTTCATCCAGAATCCTTAATAATAAATAAATAAATAAGAGTACAGCCAATAATTACATCATTGGATTAATAGAGGAGATATTTCTTACAAATCTAGCCTCAGGAACTTACAGAGGTAGATATCCATTAAATTCTGATGTGCTAAGGCTCTTAGGACTCAATCAAGCTGTGCATTTCATTCCTAAACCTTAGGCTTATGTACCCATAGGGAAAATTAAAACAGAGTAGTTAGGTTATATTTTTGTCTAGTTGGGTCCCTGAAAGTGCTATACAACTATGATGTAACACATGTGCATGGGTGAAGAGCATTTCTTTAAATGGCCGATCACATGAAAAGTTAACTGTGGTCAAATCAGTTATTAGAAGAAGGTGCTCTAAAGCAGAATGCTTTAGGGAACTTGTGTTCCCTCTAGGGTTAATGTTTCATATTTTGTGGGGCTGGGCTGGTGCTTGTGCCAGCCCAGCTTACCCCTCCCCCCCCCAGGGGCTGTCAGCAGGAGGGGGAGGGAGCAGCAGGCTGCTGTTTCATAGATTTCATAGACATTAGGGCTGGAAGGGACCTTGGAAAATCATCGAGTCCAGCCCCCCGCCCAAAGGGCAGGAAGTCAGCTGGGGTTATAGGATCCCAGCAAGATAAGCATCCAATTT
>NW_017728886.1:227742581-227765193 GCF_001723895.1 Crocodylus porosus
GCTCATGTTCATCTTGTGGTCATTGATGGCTCCCAAGTCTCTTTCTTCTGTAGTGCTATCCAGCGTAGCACTGCCGAGCCTATAAGGGTGCTGCAGGTTTTTCCTCCCAAGGTGGAGAACCTTGCATTTTTCTGTGTTAAACACCATCAGGTTGTCATCCGCCCATTTGCTGAGCCTGTCCAGATCAGGCTGGATCACTTGCCTATCTTCTGGTGTGGATGCTTTGCCCCAAAGTTTGGTGTCATCGGCGAACTTGGCCAGTCTGCTTCTGACTCCAATGTCCACATCATTAATGAAGATGTTGAATAATATGGGTCCAAGGACAGAGCCTTGGGGGACCCTACTGGTCACAGGACACCATGATGAGTGACTTCCATCTATTACTACCCTCTGGGTCCGACCATGGAGCCAATTTCCCAGCCAGCAGATTGTGGTGGACCCAAGGCCACAATTGGCCAGTTTTGCCAAGAGGTGATCATGGGATACTGGATTGAAGGCTTTTTTGAAGTCAAGATATACGACATCAATCTCTTCTCCCTTGTCCAGGTGATAGGTCACCGGGTTGTAGAAGAAAATGAGATTGGTCAAGCAAGACCTACCCGCAACAAACCCGTGTTGGCTATCCCTTAGGGTGTTGGCTGATTTGGTGGGTAGGAGCTGGAGAGGTGAGCAGGATGGAATGGAGCCCCCTTGTGTTGCGCCCCCCTTCAGCTCCCAAGCCGGGCATTAGGGAAAGCTGGGCCAGGTCCATGAAGTGAGGGGGCTCTATTCCACCCAGCTCCTCCCCACCCCAGCTCTGGAGAGGCAAAGCTGAGCTGGTAACTGCTGTTGCTACTGTCAAGAAGCCTGGGTGGGGGAAGGGAACCCCCTTTGCCTTGCAGGCCTGGCTCAGCTCTCCCCAGTATCCTAGTCACAGTAGCTGGGGGGGTCATGGGTGAGGGGGCTGTATTCCACCCTTCCTCCCCACACTCCCCCCAAGCTCCTGCCAGGCAAAGCAGCTAGCAGCTGCCTGCTGCTCCATCCCCTTCTCCCTCCCCTGCTGACAGCCCTGGAGCTCAGGGGGTGGGGCAGGGCTAGGGAGAGGGGCAGTTTGGCAGCCTCCTCAGAGATTGCCAAAGATGGAGAGCCTCTGCCTGCTGGCCAGGGGCATTGCAGGCAGGCTCAAACCGCTGCGACCCAACAGGCAGGGGACAGTAATTTTTTATTATATCTGCTTATCTGCCAAAAGCTTTATATGGTCTTGCCCTACTAGAAAACCCAGATATTTAGTCTCATCTTTTCCCAGAGAACATTTCTTTGGGTTGGCTGTCAGGCCAGCCTGTTTTAGTTCTTGTAAGACAGTTTTCACTGCTCTCACATGTTGGTCCCAGCCTTCACTATAGACCACAATATTGTCATTGTACGCAGCCACATACGCCTGATGTGTAGTCAGTACCCAACCTATCAGCTGTTGGAAAGTCACCACAGCTCCATTAAAGCTGAAAGGCATCTTCTTAAACTCATACAGCCGCAGGAAGTCCCAAAAATGGTTTTGGCCTGGTCCTCCAGTCTCAGTGGGGTCTGCAAATATCCTTTTGCCAGGTCAAATGTTTAAATAAACTTGGCTTGTCCACTCTAAAAGCTTATCCATCTGAGGCATAGGGAGAGCATCAAACCACATAATTGTATTTAATTTTCAGAAGTCTATGCACAAGTGAAGGGTTCCATCTGCCTTTGGAACAGTTATAATCGGACTCCTCCATGGGCTTCAGGACTCAGTGATGATCCCCTGCTGTAGCATTCTATTTAATTCCTCTTTGATAGGCTGATACTTATAATATGGCATCCCCCTCCACTTCTCTCCAACTATTATGCATTCTGGGGTGATGATCTTATATACAGCCCCCCAGCCCTCCCCAGGGCTTCACTAAAGACATCTTTCAAGTCCTGAATTATTTCTCTTAAGTGCTGTTGCTGCCCATTCATGAGATGTTGCCCTAAGACTACGCTGCCTTCAAGCCCTGCCTTCCCTAGTGTTTCTCCCATCCAAACCCGTTTCCCATCCAAATTCCTTTTATTCAGGCAGTGAGATGGCCAAAAGACCTTCCAGCTCTCCCCATAATTTCAGCAGGCTCACATGGTGGACTCGCTTCTCCTTTCTATGCCCGGGTCAGAATACCTCATAATCGATCAGGCCAACTTGCCTCACAATCTCAAATGGGCCTTGCCAGCAGGTCAAAAATTTGCTCTTGGAGCTAGGAAGGAGGACTAGGACCCTGTGTTCCACCTGGAACTCCCGCCCCCTCGTGTTCTTATCGTACTGCTCCAGTTGTTGACTCTGCGCATTTTGTAAGTTATCCTTGGCCACTTGTTAGCAATCTGCAGCCTCTTTCTCCAGGTGTTCATGTACCAAGAGTGCTCAGCCCTGACCCTTTCATCCTTCTTCCGCCCCTTGTGGAGCAAGTTCAACAAACTATGAGGGAAATGCCCATATAGTAATTCAAAAGGGGAATAGCCCAAAGAGGCCTGGGGTGCTTCCTTCGCAAATAGTGAAGGGGGTACTAACAGGTCCCATTGCCGATGGTCATCTTGGGTGCAGTGACAAAGCTTATTTTTAGGGTCCCATTAAAATGTTCAACCAGCCCATTGGTCTAGAGGTAGTAAACTGAGGCCCTCTAGTGCCTTACCCTAAGGATATGACAGACACTTTTAATGACATAGAACATAAAGTTAGTCCCTTGGTCCATACCTATTTTCCCAGGGGATCCCCACCTTGGAAATCTATTTTATCAGTTCTTCAGCTACTCTCTGGCCAAGTAATGGTTTGTAGAGGTACAGCCTCCACTTCTGTGCATTACCAAAGTAATTTAACTCATTCCCTACCAAAGTAATTTAACTCATTCCCTGAAAATAAATTTGGTCTCTTCCTGAAGTTCCTGCATGCATAATGATTCCCTTGCTTGTTCTTCCCAACTCACTTTGACTACCCAGCTTTTGGAAAATAGTAATTATTGGCTTTTATCTTCTCTTGCAGAGTACAACCTGGTTTTGGTAATAGTTCTGTATATAGGAGGAAGCTCAGGATATTTTAGAAGCAGGATTTGAAATTTGAGGTTAGGGAATTACTATGTTTACCCAACCTGAACTTTTACAGATGATCATATAAATATGCTGCCATTAAAGCATATGCATTCATATATTTGTTCTCCAATACTAATTGCAGAAAAATGGTAGAAGGAGAAATCTCCTTCCTTTTAAAGTAAAAAGACTAATAGAGAAAAAATGCATAAGGCAACAAGAAAGCTTGCGCTGTGTTTAAACATGTATCAGCATAGTTAAGAGTGCTGTTGAGGAGACCAGGTGATGGTGTCATTAGGTTGGAAAGGTTAGTGTTCTTTCACGATAATGTGGCCTGAGAACAGGTTGTCTTCTACATCTGTATCTGTAATGTTGCAACTTTAGCTTTTTCTTCTTTATGGAATGTCTCCAGAAGCCTTTCAAGCACATTAAAGACATTGCACATGTTGGATTCCAGCAATTTAGTCTGCTTCTAATTGAGATAGGCAAGTTTGACTTCTGGACAATTTACAAATACTTCTACAATAGTTTTCCTTACAGACATAAGTAGAGGTGCAATACTTTGGTCCAATATCAGATAGGCACTGATATGAAGAAAATTGATCGTATTGGAAATCTGCCTGATGTGGCTGATAATGTGGCCGATAAATGCCCATGCATGTGCGCAGCTACAGCACGGCATGTAGGCAGCGAGGAGCACAGCCCAGCAGCTTGGAGAGCTATGTGCAACTGGTAAGTCTGGTGTGGTGGAAGGGGAGGGGAAAGGGAAGGGGCATGATGGAGCAGACCAAGGCTCATGTGGTGAAGGAGGAGTGGGGCTGGTGCTGGGGCAAGCACTGCCTAATGGGTGGGGCAGGCATAGGACAGAGCCATGGCTCGTTGCGTGCACGGGTGGGGGAGGCACCTGCCTCTTCATGCTGCTTATCAGGGAGCTGCTGGTCCAGCGCTAGCCTGCTTATCCTGCAGCTGGTCTGGGAGAGTATGAGGTGGCGTGTGCCTTGGATCTACATGGGGTGGGCCAGGAAGAGCCCTGCGCAGCCCTGGCCCATGCCCGCCCTGTGCAGATCTGGGGGCACATGCCCCACCCCTCATGCCCTCCTGGACAAGCAGCGGGACCAGTGAACTAGCGCCAGATCAGCATCTCCCAGATGAGCAGCGTGCAGCGGCAGGAGCTGGCTCCATACTGCGTGGGGGCCGGGCTGAGCTGGGCTGGCTCCATGCTGCACCATGCAGTCTTGGCTATGCAGTCAGGAACTGTATCCTGCTGGGGCCAGTCCACCCCAGCCAGCACCATGCAGTTTCTGGGTGCATGGCTGGGACCGTGTGGCACGGAGCCTGCCCAGCTTGGCCTGGCCAGAGTGGGGGGGTAGGGTGGGGTGGTGAGGAGCAGTGGTACCATGGGCGGAGGAAGCGGTGGCAGTGAGCAGGCAGGAGTGGTGGCAGCAGCTTGAAAGCAGCAGCAGCAATGGCAGGTGGGCAACACAGGAAGGAAAGTAGGGACCTAACAGGGGAAGGATGGCAGTTGGCAGTGGGGGAAGTGGCAGCAGTGGGGGAGTGGCTGCAGACAGGAGCACAGGGCCCATGCTGCTGCACTGAGGCTAGTGGGAACTCAGGGTGGGGCTGTAGAAGCATAGAATGTGGGCACAGGGTCTGCCTGGCTCCATTGTGCAAGGCTTGCACACAGTCCTCCTAAGCCGTGCACTTCTGGGGAGAGCCATGTGTGATGGAGCTGGTGGCCCAGTCCCACTCACTGCTACGCGTAGGTCATGGGGAATAGGGGAGAGCTCTGCACTATGGAACTGGACTGGCTCTGCCCCTGTTCCTGCCACCCTGGCCCAGCCCCATGACCTGCACTTTTGGCTTCATTGCTCAGGACTTGGTGGGGCTGACCCCGCATGCTGCTGCCACCTGCAGTAGGGGACTAGGGTGGGAGCACACGGAGTGGCTTGCTATGGGTTCAGGTGGGGCTGGCCTTGCTCGCAGCCTGCAGAGGCAGTTCCAGGCACTAGCACACTCTAGGGACTCTGAGGACCCCCCTCCCTCACACACACGCACACATAGCCTCCCAGTTACCCACAGCCCCCGTACACCTCCCTCCCCCCACCATTCCCCCAAACACTCTCCCACACACTCCCACCCCACTCACCATAACCCCAAACCGTCTTACTGTCCCCACCCCAACCACATACCCCATACCCACCCTCCCCACTGCATCCATCATACCCACACTCCACCACACACACACTCCCCAACCCCCGCCCCGCAATATACAAGAGTAGGAATATATTTTGAGCTGTTATGCAATTGCCTTTAGATACACTATGCAAATGCACATAAATCAGGACAAAAATATTTTTAAATAAATTTTAAAAAGTTATAGTAGACGTTTGATTTTTTTTTTATTTATTATGTGATTTGATTTTTTTTCCAGTTTCAAGATGTCAGCACCCTCCCTCCCAAAAGAAGTACTTCCGGGGCAAGGGGAGGGACTTCTGGTGGCAAAGGTCACAGGTTAGAAGGTGGACTTTCGGTCCCAGGATGGTGAAGAGGGGGTGAGGCAGCCATCAAAGGGCGGGGCTATCCTTGCACCTCTCAACAGCTTACTAAAACTTGTTAAGTGGCCCTCCAGCCAAAATAATTGTCTATCCCTGGATTAGACAAACAAGTCTATGGGAAGTTTTGGATGGGGATGATTCTGCCTTGAGCAGGGGGTTGGACTAGATGACCTTCAGTGGTACCTTCCAGTCCTACTTTTCTGTGGTTCTGTGAAGGTTATTGAGAGGCTGAAATCTGGGAAAGCGCTGGATGCAAAAAACATCTATCCTAAATAACTCATTTGTGCTGATAATTACAAATTGCCTTCTTCCACAAACATGGCATTGGATAAAAGCCATGAAATGAAGCAACAAATACAACATTTCTTATATTAGTTACTTCATTTCATGGCTTTTGTCCAATGCCCTGTTTGTGGATGAAGGCAATTTGTAATTACCATTCTCAAACCTAATAAGCCTGCAAATGATCCTTCTAGCTGTCGCCCAGTTTTCCTCCTTTCAGTTCCATTGATGGTCTCGGAACACACAAAGAATCAAATGAGTAGTGGAAAATAGCCTGTCAAATGAACAAACTGCTTCTGCCTATGTAGCTCCATGAAAGATCAGCTGCTATTTACAGCAGATAACACTGTGTCAAACTTTGAAGCAAAGGAAAAGTATGGGATAGGCTGTTTTCTTTTATCTTACTCCAGCTTATGACACTGCAGTTTGATACCAAAGATCTGATGTTGTGCACTTCAAAAAGCAAATCCTATCCAATAAATGTTTCTAGGTTCTTCTCAGGGTAAAAGAAAGGAGGAAAAAAACTTTCTTTGGTGGTATCAGTGGCTCAATAAGCAGAAAAGATCATCTCCTTATTTCACTTGGAAAATCATCATACGTCATGTCAAATTCTTGTGTTCCATTTTTATGGTACATCCAATTTTTTTCCTAGTTTCCCACCTGCAGAGGCATTCATTCACTTTCATCAGATACTACTGGTTTAGACAGTGTGCAGAATGGATTGCAGAAGAAAATGCTATTTGAGTAAATCTGTTCTGTAGTTATTGTGGTATCTTCTGTTAGAGAGATTTTTTTTTTATGGTTAACATTTCAGCACTGGGCTCCTGCTGAATATTTTATTTCTTGGTTGGGAAACTGTGCATATGAGGAAGGTGAGTGTTCAACTCAGTAATGCTGTGTGCATCATCACAACTTACCTAATATCTGTTATCTGTTGACTACTGGAACGTTTTTGCTTTGAATTCCTCTCTGTGTAAGATAAGTGACGGTCCTTAACATTGGGCTTTCCTGTTTTCTTGGGAGATGCCTAACTCAGTACTGCATGAATGGGGTTGTTGTCTAAACTGCTGATTAGGTCTGTCACCTTTCTGTGTCCTTGGTGGTTGGAATCAGTTAGCCACCTTATACATTTCAGCAAGAAACATTTCAGCCCTTCCAGGGCTTTTGTTGCTTGACTGTGTGTACGCTGTGACACAGCTTCCTAATGACATGTTCCCTTTAAGGTCATGGACTAAGAAGCAGTTAAACTCTTAATAAATTCCTTGCCATGTGCAGACTATAATAGGCTCTAAGTTGCTTAATGGCTGTCTGGTAGAGCATTTGTTTACATTTGATTGACCAAAGTTTATGTAGGGAATAAGAGGCAAAGGAAATAATCAGACTAGAGGATGTCACAAGGTGTGAATCATTTTAGAAAATTCAAGAAGGATGGATTAGAAAAATAACTAATTTAAAGGTTGTACTAAAGGCCAGTTAGGGTACATCTGCTGGTTTGATGCTAGACACGGCTAATTTTAGACAAGTTATAGCTTAGATATGTAATAAAATAAGGACTTGAATATTAATGAAAGTAATGCCTATTATGAACATTTATATTTGTACTTTATTTAGTAACTTTTTTTATATTTGAGCCAAGCAACAGAGTATAAAATTCTGGGTTCATCTTGGAATTGCTTTCCAGCCTTGAACTACAGTTCTTGCTGAATAGCTCGTCTGCAGATAAACTAAGATAAGAGGTCTTTTAAAACTTAATTTGAAACCTAGGTAAGAAGTCCTTTTCCCTAACAAGCTAGCTACCTGCTAAAGGCTTTTTAAGACCCTAAGACTTACAAATTTTAAGATTAATTTGCTTTCAAATATAAATAAGGTTGTTATGAATTTAGCTAAATGTGCACTTTATATATTTAATTTATTTGCTTGATATGCGTTACCTGTGCTGTTGGGTCATTTATATCTTATTTGTATTTCACTATTAAATTTGCTATTACAATTTCTTTACATTTATGTTTGTGAGTATTTACTCAAATCTAAGTCAACCCTGAATTTAAGGCAACCCCCCAATAATTAGGTTCTATATATAGAAAAATTATAAATTTGTTATAATTTTCCAAGTTTAGGATCTAATTACCAGAGGATTGTCTTAACTTCCCCCTGAACAGCTGCAGCAGGGAAGGCTGGAGGGCGGGGGGGTCAGATAGACCCTTTGTCCTCTTTCCCCCCAACACTTCACAGCCTTCCAGTCCCCTCCCCTCCCCTCCCCTCCCCTCCCATTCCACATAATCTCTGCCCCTTTCCCTATTCCCCAGTCTCTGCCATTTTTCCCTCCCTTCCTTTACTGTCAGATGCTGCTTAGGAGCAGCAAAGCATGTGGAAGCTCAGCCTCTGCCAGCCATGCAGCAGTCCTGGCACTGCTGATTGGTTGGGCAGGGGGCCAAGCAGCAATGTTGGCACTGCTGATTCATTGGGCAGGAGACATAGTTTCCATGAGCTTTGTGCCCAGGAGGGAACCCAATCCAAGCTGGTGCTGAACTTCACCTGACAGTAAAGGGGGAAAGAAGCTGTAGAGGGCAAGTGGATGGGGAGGATGAGGCTGCCGTGGGTCTGATTCTGACCCTGTCCTGGGCTCAGGACCAGAGTCATAGCTGCAGCAGCTACCTACCCCACCCCTCCACTTTGTACGCAAATTTAATTGGGGTTTCCCCCCATGCTGACTGGGGGGCAAAAACTTTGTCTTAGCTTTCAGTAAATATGGTAGTTTTAGTGGGACTGGCTGTTCATAAATTTCTTGATTCTCAGACTATATTCTCAAGCTCAGTGCATATTAAAGCAATGATTTATACTATAGCATGTGCTACCTGGCCACATGGGCAGGTCAGTGCTATACTGTTTAGCATAGGAGTCAGCAGCCAATGGCCCAGAGGTCAGATCCAGCCTACAAAGTGCTTGGATCCAGCAAATCTGTCCCTGGCGGGGGGTGCAAATCAGGGCAACTGAGGAGCTATTTCTGACCCAGGAAGTGCAAGGGCCAACCAGAGATAACGCTCTCCTAGACCTGGTCTTGGCTAAGGGAGATAATCTGGTGAGTGGCTTAAACATTGAGGGTAACCTGGGCCACAGCAACCATGAAATTAACAGGTTCTCTATCTGCCTCAAGGTCGACAAATCAGCCAGCAGGACTGAAGTGGGGTGCATGAAGAGTGGTCATTGCTCAAGGAGACGATCCTTCAAGCACAAAATAACACCATTCCTGCAAAGAGGAAAGGTAGCAGGAGGGCTGGGAAGCCTTCCTGGTTTAATAGGAACGCTGCGGTCCTCTTAAAGAAGAAAAAAGAGGTGCATGTACAGTGGAAGCTAGGGATGGTCCTCAAGTCACCAGCACTTTTAGGGATGATGACCTCCTGCTGGCCAAGAGGTGCAGGGGGTCCCCCGGCAGCTGATCTTGCTGGCTGGGGGGGGGGTCCCCCGCAGCTGAACTCACTTGAAAAGCCGCCGCGCTGCTTCTGGAACTCCCATGGCCACTTCTGGAAGCAGGCAGCCCCGCTTCCTGACCAGTGCTTGCAAGGGGGACACTGGTGCTCCCTCATGCCCCCCTGCTCACCGGCTAAACAGGGATTGTGGCTGGATAGGGGGTGCATTGGCACTCTCAGGTGTGCAGGTGCACTCCCATGTACCCCCTACACATTGCCCCTGTGACCTAGTATCTCACAATATCCTTGTAGGAAAACTGGAAGATTGTGGGCTTAGCTGCTTGAGGTGGGAAACTGGCTACAGAGTAGGACACAGAGCGTGCTTATGAACAGATCTGTGTGATCCTGGTGTGAAGTGGCCAGTGGTGTCCCTCAGGGGTCCGTGTCTAAATCAGTGCTTTTCAACATCTTTATCAATGGTTTAGATGGGGGAGTGAAAAGCTTGCTGGCCAAGTTTGTGGATGACACCAAGTTATGGGGCAGTGTGGCCAGAAGATAGGTTGCTGATACAGGTGTACCTGGATAGGCTTGAGAGTTGGGCAGACCGGAACCAGATGAAGTTTAACACTTCCAAGTGTAAGGTGCTCCATCTGGGGGGAAAATGACCCTCAACATACATACAGGCTCAGAGGTGACAGCCTGACTTGCACCACGGCCAAAAGGGACCTAGGGGTAATGATTGACCATCGCATGAACAGGAGCCGTCAGTGTGACGCAGCAGCCAGCAGGGCAAACAACATGCTGCCATGCATCAACTGATGCATCTTGTATAAAACTAAGCAACTGATACTCCTGCTGTACTCGGCACTGGTGAGACCAGAGTTGGAGTACTGCGTCCAGTTTTGGGTGCCGCACTTCAATAAGGACATGGAAAAACTTGAGAGAGTCTAGAAATGAGCTACCCGTATGATCAGAAACTTGCAAGGCAAGCCATATGAGGAAAGGCTGAGGGACCTGGGCCTCTTTAGCCTAAAGAAGAGAAGGTTGAGAGGGGACTTGATAGCGGCTTACTGCTATATCAGAGGAGTGCATCAGGAGCTTGGTGAACAACTATTCACTAGGGTACCCCTGGGGAAGACCAGGACCAATGGATATAAACTTCTGGAAGGCCACTTCAGGCTTAATACCAGGAATAACTTCTTCACAGTTAAGGTGTTCAGACTGTGGAATAAATTCCCTCCAGAGGTGTTGCAGTTACCAATCCTGATGGTTTTCAAGGGGAGATTGGAGAGTCACCTCGCTGGGGTCACTTGACCCCTGTTGTCTTCCTGCTTAGAGTGGAAGGGCTGGACCCAGTGATCTGCGAGGTCCTTTCCAGCCCCTAACAATCTATGAAAACCGCCTCGCGCCCCATGGCAACTCCACACTGCTGCCAGCTTCATGTCCGGCTGCTTGACACTGTCCCCCTGCTGTTGAATCTGCTGCCAGCTTCCTTGCATTTGGGGGTGTTGGCCCAGGACAAATCACTGTGCTCTGGTAGTCTCTGGGATCTAGCCCAGAGTGTGGCATAAGGTATCAGTGGCCTGCAGATTGGCTTGATGTGTACTCCCTCTCTGTCCTGAACTGTGCCATCAATGCCCCCTGCAATGCCCTCTGCACTCCCGCCACCATCCCTTGCTCCCTATGGCATGTGCCACTCGCTATCATTGCTCACTGTCATACAGTGCCAACTGGGATGGGGATCAGTACAAAGTGGAAGTGGGAGCTTGTGGTGGAAGCTGTGGTAGGTGGCGGGGGTGCTGCATGGGGAGGCACTTCAGAGGGGAGCCATGGTGGGTCAGATGTGGCAGCCTGTCACTCTAAAAATTTGCATACCCTTGATCTAGCATATAACTGTAGTACAGTAGAGTTCACTGGGAATTAGACCTTGCTCCCCCAAATAAGCAGGTCTCAACAATGAGCCTTCTGCAGTGCAAACCCAGATATGAACGGAGAAGAATTTCTATTACAGTGACAAACTGCCTGTGAAAACCAACAGATCAAACAACTTTCACTTTCTAATCCCATTACAAATGGATAATTTTGTTTTTAAAGAATGGATGTTAAGTGCTCTGTATAAAAAAAGCTGATCTTTTCCTCATGGATAGAGTTCAGAGAACAAGAATAATGCGATAGCAATCATAAGCCACAGAGAAAGGTCAAAGGAACAGGGTTTATTTAGTCTAGAAAAGAAAAGACTGAGGAGGAGCCATAACAGGCTTCCAAATAAGTAAAAGTTTGTGTTATATAGAAGATAGCGATCAATTTATCTCCATTGCCTTGCATTAATAAAAATATTAGGAGCTGTTTTTTGCTTTTAGCCAGAAGAGATACAGTGCATAAGAATCAGTCTCTCACACAGAAATAATTTTCATGGAGATTCCTCTCATAGAAAGAAAGGCAGGACAGAAAGACAGTTTGGAAAATGTTGATTAGACTTATCCTCTGTACATGCAACAACTTGTCTCAAGGATAAAATCTGTAAATTTAAGCAGGAAAATGTAAAACAAAAACTGTAGGCCTGGATTTTCTTAATAGATTTGCATGTGAATGCTTCTATCCAGAACAAGTTTGTAAGTGGAATGAAAACTGCTCAGGAATTTTTTTAACAAAATTACTTGTTACAAGAAACCTGGGACTTCGTGAGAAACATACAAGTATATTTCTCTATGTTTTCTCAGGGTAAGAGAAAAAGATGCCAGCCTGCTTGGTCTGTAGCCTGTGCATCTAGGATTTGGGAAATCCAGCCTCTAGTTCCTGTTCTGCTTGATTCCCATATCCCTCCAATTAAGCTTTTAGCTATATGACAGGGGGGATTATTATTTTTCTCCCTGCTTTGTGTGAAAAAAACTTTGAAAGGTTTTGCTTATATCAGTATGTCGAACGGGGAAACTTTTGAAATCTAAATACATTTTATGGATTGGGAAAGCTGTTTCTTGCTTGGCTCCAGAACTGACAGATTTCTTGGCCTTTTTTTGTACCTTGTTGACTATTACTTACATGCATGAAATGGTTTCCAGTATCAAGAGTAGTCATTATTCCAGTTTAGGTGGCAAAATAGTATTGGTTTTGAACTAATACTTGCTATTGTTTGAAATATTTCAAGAGTTCTATTTTGCATGTCTCAATCCAGGAAATGGCGGCAAGATTTATTTTGAGAGAGCTAAATGAAAAGAATTCTGTTCTACAGACAGCAGTCAAACAGAATCCAGAAGTGGGCAATCTGCTCTCTGAAAAACGTGTGTGTGCTGTTTGTGGGCAAGCATTCCTGACAACACGACTGGAATGTGTGTGTTTTATGCATGTAAAGCAGGTAAATATGAATTTCCTTCCTACAGTTTATAAGTAGGTGCTTGTTAAACTTCATGAGTATCATCCTTCAATATGCTAACAATTCTCTGCAAAAGACAAAGGGGGTGGTGATTCTCATAATCTTGCAGATTTGGATCTAGGTCCAGTTTTTCATTGTGCAGATCGTTTGAAAAATTTTTAATAACTATTATTTATACAGAACCAGGAAGGGAAAAATTTGGGGGAAATACCACTTAAATCAGAAGAACCAGTAAGTGGTCTGTAACCTAAGTATAGTAATTCAAGGTATTGGAGGTGGTGTTTATCTTTTAATGAAAAGATAATCCAGAATTCCTGGACCAACTTTCACCCATTCAAAAGGATGGAAAAGTTATGACTCTCAGTAGCTGATGATTTCCCCCAGCTGACATAGATTTGGAAGAGCTGGCTGATAGCTTCCCATGCCTCCTTGCAGCTCCTGATGCACAGCACAGAGGCTTGCAAATTTTTTTCTGCTCTCTGGCAATCCTTTGCTGGTTGATGATCTTTTTGAGTTTCATAGTCAGCCAGCACAAGTTAGAACAACTGCAAGAATATCTCTAGCTATTCAGCGTATTTGTGTTATGTACCATAGTCTATCATTTTTTATCATCTTGGGATTTATTCCGTCTGGGTGTTTGAAAACTAGTTCCAACCCATTACATTTGTTTCCTAGGCAAACTATAATATTTAGCTCTTTAATCCTTTTCACATAAAACATTATTCTGCTAAACCATCTCCATTAGTTCTGGTAATCTCTGTGTGCTATATTTGGGGAAGCTAAAGCTGTTACTTAAGTCTGCTTTCCGAGAGACTTCCCATGTGCTTTAACTGCAATATATTTGCCCTTTGACAGTTGTGCTACATGTCCATGTAATGCTTCTTTCTAAAAAGTTAATTTTTACCACTACTGGGCACATGGGCTATGATTTTATTTTACATAAAATTGGAATTCGTTATTTTTGGCCCATGTTTCTAAGTGTCTCTTTTGTAATATTTTAATTGCCTTTTTACTTTTGTACACTTTCAAATTTCATTAACAAATATTTTTCTTCCTCTTTCAGATTTTCATTAGGTACCTCATTCGGCAGTATGTTGCCTTTCTAATTCTTTGCCTATGATTCAGGAAGTTTTCTGTTTGAATGACAAAATTACCATCCCAACAAATTTAGATGAATTTTTATGGCACATTTTTATAGATTTCATAGACATTAGGGCTGGAAGGGACCTCGGGAGATCATCGAGTCCAGCCTCCTGCTCAAAGGGCAGGAAGTCAGCTGGGGTCATAGGATCCCAGCAAGATAAGCATCCAATTTACTCTTGAAGGTGTTCAATGTAGGTGCTTGAACCACCTCCGCTGGCAGACTGTTCCAGACCTTGGGGGCTCGGACAGTAAAGAAATTCTTCCTTATGTCCAGCCTCAAACGGTCTTGCAGGAGTTTGTGACCGTTCGACCTTGTCATCCCTTGGGGCGCTCTGGTGATGCAGTAACAAATTTTTGATACAGTAACAAATATTTTACTGAAATGCTGTGCCATCTTTAGTTGCAAATATAACTATCTAATTGCATTACTATACCTGTATGAAATCTCACCTGAAAGAAGTTCTTCTTTTAAAGAGAAGGTAATGCTTTCTCTCCCTATTTAATCTTAGTCTCTCTTCCAGAAAGAATTCCGGCTATATATATATACTTTTAATACAGATTTTGCTGATTAGGGGCTAGACTTGGACCAACAAACTAATAACAAATTGGCCAGCATTTAAGTTGTAGTAACAACTTGAGTTATTACTGATGCAGAACATAACAAAATCAGTGACTTGGAAACAAAAGGCTCAGAATTCCATTACCACTTCTCTGACCCATCCACTTCTCAAAACATGTACTCGTATTTCATTTCTCTACTCTGTTGATATTAACTTCTCCCCAGACCCTCTTAAAGTAATGGAGTTTAAGGTGCAAATGACTTGTATGCTAAATTAATTTTCAAACCTGTACTAAATGATGTAATTTAATTCAAAACTGCTCTTGAAGGAAATTAAAGTGAGTCTGCTTCCAACCATGACTTGCAAAACTGTATTGTGAAAAAATACATATAATATCATAGCTGTCATTCTTTTCGTAACACATTTAGCTTAGGAGAAATAAATCATATATCACCTAAGCTGATAGCATTAATTGAACTGATGGTTTATGTTATAAAAGCTAAAATTGTTTCCTTTGGTTAAACAGAATATAGTCAGCAGAGAAAAGCATATGAAGTTGATAATTAAAATAGACCAAGTAACAAATTTGTTATGTTATAGCTTCATATTAGTTTGTTTAAATATTTGAAGCACAAAAGAAGGATAAATAATATCAAATTCCTAATTACACATGAATATTCTTGTCACATTCCAGGATGTTGGAGGTAGGAACAACTTTCATTAAGAGTATATATAAAATATATTATTTCATCAAGACTTACGGGTTTCTGTTTGGTTTTGTTTTTAAAAATATACATATTTTGGTACCTCTTTGGTAATTTTTAAAATGCTCTATTCTGCTTTGTATGTCATCTTCCTTTTATCTCCATTACTTCCTTTTTTTTCCTACTGTTCAGACCCAAATTTTCAGAGGAGTAATAGAAAGTTGGAATTTTTCTATAGTATGAGAGTTGAATTGTATTAATATGTGTATCTTTACAATTAGAAGGAATTATTCCAAATGTTTCCCATACAAAATATTTATACTTAATAGGACTTTAAGTTCTCTAGAGAAAAATTAGGTAGTTCTGTTATATTTACAAACAGTATCTTGTCCTCTTGAATTTGAAAGTTCCCATCCAGAGTTTGAATTTTGTACTGTGGAGCCAATGATCAAGTTACTTCAAGGTTAAGAGGAATGGGGATTTAGACCTTTCATTTACTATGGATTAAGAGGATGCACATACAGTTACTGTGGAACAGCTGACGTATTAAATTCTCGCTCGCTTTTACATATCTGTTATTTATTCTTGTGGAAGGGTTTACATACATATTTAGGGACTCTCCTCCCTAAAATATGCCCTTTGTGAATGATGGGAGAGCAGATCTATACAAATTAGGAAGCAGCAACTCAGATATAAAATTAGGAGAAAGGAAGGAGGTGCATTCCTGGCTGGCATGATGTACAACTCTGAGTAACACTCTAGTCCACAATTTCAAACAGAAATCCACGTGTTTTCTTAATTTTATGCCTTGCAATAATTTGCAAGAATTGCAGCTGTTAGTAGACATGTCATTGATCATATAAACTTTACAGCCATATTCTGAGGATTAGAAGCAAGCCTGCCAAGCATCACATTTCATCATCCCTCATCCTTTGATTATGAGTGAGGAATAAACGATATGCCTATTATAATCTTGATTTTCATAACTTGTTTATATAAATATACTTGGGGGGTTTCTGTGCCAGCAGTTTAGCACAGGGGCAACTTCACTCTTGCTGGCACTCTTCGTTCTTGTTGGGATATGGGTACTAATTTTGCTAAAATAGAAAACCAGTGAGGTTAAGTGACTTGTCTATAGTATTAGTAGTACAGGAGAAAAAAGAATTGGTTTGTTAGGGAGTTTATATTTTGATGTGGGATGAGAAGAAAGATTGAGTTTATGTCTGTGTATGGGGTGCTTCTGGGTATGATATACAGAGATACAGCAAATCTTGGGCATATACTATTAGGTATAGAACTTCATTAACTGTAATGTGCTTCTTACAATTTTGCCCATTTGTTACTGTATATATTGTTAATAAAGCATTGTCTAAAGATTCAGAGTAGGTTACTGGTGAAATGAGGAAAGTATTCAGGTCTCCAAACTTCTAGTTCTTTACTTCTTGGAGTACATTGTTAGAATTTCCTAGTGGTATTCATATCTTGGATTATATAAATATGGACAGAATATGCTTCTTTAAAGAGATTTTTTTTTCTCTTTAAAGAAGCATATTCTGTACATATTCAGGTCAGACCAGGCCAGGTCTGCTACCCTTATGACAGTAAACAGTAATACTTGCAGCTGTCAATGAGAGGTGTGTGGCAGAAGATATCCTAGCAATCTGTATGGTGCCAGCAGCTTCAAGCAGAGGAGCAGCTGCAGTGAGGGGGATACTAGTCCTTACCCCGGTGGAAGAAGTGCCACCAAAAGGCGGAAGCCATGGCAGGGTAGACTGTGCTCTCCAGCCTTGATTGGCAACCCGTTTAGGAGCAGAGCCCTGAAAGATGTACGGATTAAAATTTTTTTTCATACTGGCATCTCCTGAAGCCAAGCTGACTCCAAATATACTGGCTTCTGCCATTCCTTTGGGATCAACCAGCTAAGCCAAAAGAGGGACGTTGATATATAGGCAACTCAAGTGTCTCCATAACAACTGCCCGGGCCACTGCAGCCAAAACTGAATAGAGAGGATACTCCATCTTTGCTACAGGCATGGGCACAACACAGAAGAGGGTAGTCATGGGTTATAAGCTCAACTGAAATGGCATAGAGTAGAGCACCACAGATCACCTTAATCAGTGGGAGGAACCAGTTGTGTTCCAGTGGTCAGCTACTGCTGGGCTTACACTGCGCAGCCCCCAGCTAGTAAGGTGCTGACCCACCATGGTCTGCCTGCCTCATTCGGTACATGGGGCAGGACCAAAAGTTAAAAAACAGATGGCAAATCAAGCACCAAGCAACAGGAAAAGAAACCTTAAAACCTTCTGACTGGGAAGCTGGAAGGTCAGGACCATGTGTCCTGGCATGAATGACAATTTATAGATGATGGATAGTGCCTGGAAGACTGATTGATCAAGAGCTGCGAAAACTTAACATCAAAGTTGCAGCCTTGGAGAAGACAAGATTGGCCAACTCAGGCTTCATCCATGAGACCTTTTTCTGGGAAGGCAGGAGTGCAGAAGATACTCGCCTACGTGGGGTCGGATTTGCAGTTTGCAACAGGTTGGTCAAAAACATTGAGACCCCCACTGGAACATCAGATCACATCATCTCACTCTGACTAGTCAACTGATGGTTTTGTTAATATTAGTGCCTATGCACCAACTTTATAGGCGAGTTCACATGATAAAGGTAATTTCTATAATGTTCCATACCATGTCACTAAGCACCTAACATGAAACGAGAGGCTTCTCCTAGGGGATTTTAATGCTTGAGTAGGCACAGATCACAACTTTTGGCCAACCTGCCTGGGACGTCATGGCATTGGGAAAATGAATGAAAATGGCCAATGTCTTCTCAAACTCCATATCTTAAACCACCTGAGTGAGTATCACTAACGTCTACTTTCCAGGCAAAGAACATCAAAAACATCTCAAGTATCATTGAGACACCCATGATCTGGCCACTGGCATCAATTAGATCTTGTGATCACCAGGAGGAAAGACCTGTTGAGTGTACTATGCACCTACACTTACCAGAGGGAAGACTGTGACACAGACCACTTTCCTACTGTCAGCAAAGTGAAAGTGATACCAAAGAAGCTGCATAAAGCCAAATACCAGAGTCAGCCAAGAATTAACTCACACAGCCCAAAGGTCCAAAGCAAGTGCCTTGACTTTCAAAGGACCTTCGAACTAGCTATGTCTATGAAAGCAACATCTGCAAATGCTGAAGGAACTTGGAGTAGACTAAGAGCAGTCATCCAATAAACAGCCACAGAAGTATTTTGGAAAAAGAAATTGTCAAATAAAGACTGGTTTGAGGCATACTCAGAAAAGATGCTACTACTTGTTGAAGTCAAGAACACAGCCTACTTGAAATACAGCCAGAATCTAACAGAAAGTTTCAAGGCTAAACTTAAGCATGCCGGGGCAGTGGTACAGAAAACAGCCAGATGCAGCACAAACCAGTACACTTTGTCTCGGACACAGGAAACCTGCGAACTATGATGGTCTGGCAAAGCCCGTGGCCCAACTGTCACTTAAGTCACCCCCCTTTAAGTCTCAAGAGGGAAAAGTAAAAATCACGGAAAAGAACTAACAGATATCACACTGGGTCAAACATTACTTAGAGCTTTACTCCCATGAAACAAACATTTCAGAAGAGGCATGGAATCACCTTCCAACTCTAAGTGTACTGGCACAGCTAGACAAAGAACCTACAGCTAAAGAACTTAACAAAGCCATAGACTCTAGGAAGCAGAAAAGCACCAGGGGAGGATGGCATTCCAGCTGAGGTTCTCAAATGCGGGAAGGCTAGCCTGCTACCACATCTTCATCAACTCCTAGTATGCTGCTGGCAGGAAGGTGAAGTACCCCAAGACATGCGTAATGCTAACATCATCACTCTCTCAAAGGACACGGGCGACTGCAACGACTATAGAGCATCTCTGTCCTCAGAGTCACAGGCAAGGCTTTTACCAGAGTCATCTTGAAACACTTGCAACAACTTGCTGACCGTGTCTACCTGGAATCACAGTGTGGATTCAGAGCAGGAAGATCAACAGTGGACATGATATTTTCCTTACACGAACTACAAGAAAAATGCAGAGAACAAAATAAGCCACTGTATGTATCATTTGTCGACCTGATGAAAGGCTTCAACAATGTCAGCAGAACAGGTTTGTTCAAGGTCCTGGTAAAGATTGGATGCCCTGCGAGATGACTCAACATGATACACTCCTTCCATGAAAACATGCAGTTCACAGTTCAGTTTGATGGATCAACTTCTGACAGGGTGAGATAAAGAGTAGAGTGAAGCAGGGTTGTGTTCTGGCACCTACACTCTTTAGGATATTTTCTATGCTGCTGCACTATGCTTTTGATTGACTTGGAGAAAGGCATATACCTTCAAACAAGATCAGATGGCAAACTCTACAATCCATTATGTCTAATGTCAAAGACAAAAGTGAGGTGCATACTTATTAGGGTCCTCCTTTTTGTTGATAGCACTGCACTCGGTGCCCATGAAGAAGGTCAACTACAAATACTCATGAATTGCCTCTCCCATGCTTTCAGGATGTTTGCCCTGACCATCTGCTTCAAGAAGACTCTGGTCCTACGATAGTCACTATCAGCCTTGACAACACACCTCCTGATAAAGTGAACAAGTTCTGCTACCTTGGATCCACAGTCAGTGACAACCTGTCACTGGATGAAGAGCTAATTGTACACATTGGAAAGGCAGCTACCACTTTCAGTAAGCTCTCCAAACGAGTCTGGAACACTACAAAACTCACAATCAAAACTAAACTGCTTGTGTACAAAGTCTGCATCCTTATGTATAGCAGTGAGACACGGTCAACCTATGCATATCAAAAAAAGAAGCTGAATAGCTTTCACCTGTGCTGTTTATGGTGTATCCTTGACATCAAGTGGTAAGATAGCATCACCAACACAGAGGTCATCATCACCAAAGCCACCATCACTGCACAACTCAAACAGCGGTGCCTATGCTGGCTTGGCCATCTGTGCAGGATGGAAGATGGGCGCATCCTGAAGGACATCCTGTATTGGCAAATTGCAGGTGGGAAGAGAAGAGTAGAGCACCCAAAAATTGTGCTTCAAAGATGTCTACAAGCAGGAAATGAAGGTTTTTGGAATCAACCCAAACCTTTGAGAGGCCTTAGCTGAAGACAGCACTCCCTTCTCAATTACGGAGTTCCACATCACAACAAGAAATGGTCACTCAAATTACAACAGAAACGTGACTGAAGGAAACAGCCTGTCAGTACAGTAGCCCTAATGCCATGGCTACTGTACACCTGGGACCCTGTGGCAGGACCTACAAATCTAACATTGAGTTCTATAGTCACAAGAGAAAATGCACCACCAGTCAGTAGAATAGCTGTAATATCCACCATTACTCACTGATAAATGGATGCCATAACTATAATGCTTCTTTAAACCCAAGTAACCTGTTGAGATCTATTTAATTGGACTTTTGACATAAGGTAAGACTATAAGAAACAGTTTTTTATTCATAGTTGATGCTTCCACAACCCTGCATTTGTACTCAGAAGCTTGTTATTTTGCACGTCATATTTCAAAAATTGGTAGAAATATTAAGCTTTTAAATTAGTTTCAGATCTTTGAGTAAAATAATAGCTGATATGTTTAATACAAATGTTATGAAAGGAAATATCGGATTGACTGGCTTTTCTCATATAACTGTCCACATTCAGATTACTTGGTCATTTTGTGATGCACTCCTTCAAGTCCCCCTTTATTTACCATATTTACTCGAATCCAAGGTGACTTCAGATTTAAGACAACCTGGATAATTAGATTGTACACACGGAAAAAATACATATTTGTTATAATTGTATATGTATAGAATCTAATAATTGGGAGAGCATCTTAAATTCATTCCCTCTTCTCCACTTCAGAAACAGGGAAAGCAGTGGGACTGGGTGAGAGCTGGAGTTGGGGCCAGAGTGCCACCACTGGTGCTGCTGCTCCCAGAGTGGGCAGGAGCAGAGCCAACATGTGCTCTGTGTCCTGGGCTGGAGCCATGATGGGGGCAGGTAGTTGTGGGGATGGGGTAGGGGCAGAGGTGGTGTGAGGCAGGTGAAGGAAGATGGCAGCTACAGCTCAGCCCAGGTCAGGGTTACTGAAATCCAATACAAAGGGACTTTTCCCATCCATGTTGAATGGGGGAAAACAACTCTCTTCTTGGATTTGAGTAACCCTCAATAAGTAATAAGGTAATCAATTTCTGTAGCTAGATGATGAGTGACTGTTTTGCCTGTAAAGGGGAGAATATACTCAGGAGAATATCTTTCTGATTTCTGTATTTTAAAATAGCTCTTTTTGATCAGTACTACTTTTCAGATTTTGTGCCCCAATTCTGTGCAGTATTTTTCAGCTTGTGTATGTTAGGTTGAAGAATTCCAGCACCTTGAAAGTTCAGGTTCCTTAGACACTGCTTGAAAAATAGAGCAGATCTCAGCCAGCAGTAACAGCTGAATTTATGAGTTTAAATAACTCCCCAGCTGGCTGTGACTCTCTTCCTTTTGTTTTTTAGGAACAGACAAATGGACAGTATAGAAATAAATATCTAGAAAAGAAGAAGTGAGAAAAGAGGTACTTTAGGAAGACATTACAGCTTTGTTAAAATACTTATTAGATGTGTTCCAATACAATGTTCATTTCCATGGAAGGGAGGAATGAAAATGACTTGAAAAACCGCAACGTATTTACTAGCATTTTATAAATTTCAACTGAAGTTATCAGTTTAGAACCATAAGGGTCACTTAAATGTAACTACAAATTTTACTGGCTGACTACCTACTGAAATTAACTGGCAAGGTAGCTGTGGATGAAGTCCGAGAATTAATTTTAAAAAATGAAATTGAAAATTGCCAATGAAAGAAATTAAAAATTGTTTAAATTTTGAAGAGGGAAATTATTGAGCCATATTAAGTGAATGGTTCATTAGCCTAATACTCAAAGGATTCTGCTACTGACCTGCTCTGTAATCGCACGTATCTCTGCCTGTTTCCCTCTAATCTTAGTCTATTTTATCTTTTTAGAGTGTAGGCTCTCCAGGGTGGGAAGTCTCTCTTAGTATGTGAGTGAACATTACCTAGCATGATGGGGCCTCTTAGCAGGACTGTAGTACAGATAATACTAAAAGGGATTTCTGTTTATTTCATTTTTAAAAATCCATTTAGTTTAAAAATATTTTTAAAGGTTAAGTGTAAATTTGAAGAAATTACACTATATTTTACCTAAGAAAAAGGTGTATTTCTTGCTTTAGGTATAAAAATTCATCCGTAATTTGAGAATTACAACCTGCACCTCCACAATTAATTGCACAACACTGTTAGAAATGGAATATTGTTAGAAATGCGCAGCTTGCATCTTGCACCTGATAAGAAAGAAATACTGCCAAAGACTCCTTTCTCCCCCAGTCCTGCCTCAGTCTTTCTCATGCTGATTACACTCTCTCCCCCCTCACCCGCCTCAGTCTTTCTCATGCTGATTGCAGAAG
>NW_017728886.1:227765293-227830612 GCF_001723895.1 Crocodylus porosus
GCCTCAGTCTTTCTCATGCTGATTGCAGAAGCTGGAATTCAATTGACTGTGGCCTTGGGGTATGAACTTTTGGTGAACTGTTGTAGTTTCTGGGCATGCTTAATGAACTGTTGCATATTCATCTCTCCGCCCCACATACTTAAGTAGCTAATTATACTATACTATATGCTTGTATGAAACGGAAGTAGCTGTAAGAGTTCCGGTGTCTGCACACGTGCTCAGGAGAGAGAAGATAAATTCCACTTGCAAACACAATTAGTTTGTCAGAAGCTGATTTGGGCATCAATGCCCCACTCTGACCTTGTTTGCAAACAAATACTTCCTTTTGGTACCGGCTGATGTTTGTGTGTCTGTGATTTTTGCGGGCCTCCAGAGAAACAAACCGCTTTTGTGCAACAACACCCTTCAAGAAACACTTTGAGTAGGTTGCTGTACTTCTCTAGATGGCAAGCTTCTGGAGATTTGCAGATTAGCCAACACAGCCATGCACTTCCAAATATCTAAAACCTTCCTTAACTGTAGACTAAAGAGGAAACCTCTTAATATCCTTGTCACTTTGTTGTCTTGGTGTAATTCCTCCATTTTTTTCAGGTGTATTTAAAAAAAAATAATTATCTGAATATAACTTTCTGTAGACTCCTACTGACATATGTTCACACTGGATTACACTGACTAGACTGTTGACCCTTAAAGATGCAGTATTTACACAGGCAGTAGTCCCGTTGACTTACTATGTTAACATGCTCATTGTTGCCTGTGGCAGATGAGTCCCTGCTGCAAGGTTCTTTAAATATAATTCATCAAGACAAAACTTTCTTGCACAGTTTGCCTGCAGAAATCTTGTAGGATCATGACCTTGATTGTTATTTATTTCTTTAAAAATAAAGCTTGTAAATTAGAAGGTATTTGTTTCTTATGAGACAAGTTTATTGAAAGAAAGGAATGATCAAGCATTAACGTTACAGCTCTGCTTTAATCAAGTACACAATGTAAATGTGTTTTTTTGCACTTATCTTTTTATTTATTTATTGTTTAAAGAAAATGAAGATAAGCAGGAACATTCACCTCTTGCCTGTAAGGAAGTTGATATGCTCTTTCCAGTGTTTTAATTTTGGTGACCATGGATTCTTCGGAGTTGCTGAATCATAGAGCAGGCCAGGAATCACCCAGTACATCAGATTTCCCTTCTTGGCATTGTTTACACTAACTGTTGAATCTTAAGAACCAGATCAGTGTTGCATCTGTGCTCATATTAAAATGTAGACCATATATAGAGAAAATTAATTGTACAGAAATGATCTAACCTCATGCAAAATGCTTCCAAAGAAGTGTGTAATGATGGTCTATTTGCCAGATTTTGCTCCTATAAATGGATGAATGAAGCAGATAACAATATTTAAATATGATGCAGTTTTATACTGTAAATTGTAACCAACAAATATACTGTGGCTTCTTTATTAACATGCCTCTTTTAATGGTTTTTGTGTTTTATATGTGACATTTTAATTCAGATTTGTTTTTGTGAGGATTTTAAGTTCAAATTTTAGATCTGCAAAGGAAAATTTGGATGTGTACCAAGTGATTTGTTCTAAGTTTTCCCCATTTTATTTCATTACAAGTCCCATTTTCCAGGAGTTTATAACTTGACATAGCCATGTCTTGGCACAAAAGCAAATATATAACTGTGTTTTAAAAATGAAAAAAAAAAATATTGCCAAGCTTAACATTTTTTTCTTGATCTGTTTTAACTTTATAGAAGGACTTATATCTCATAGAAAACTTTGGTGAAACATGTTGGAAACAATTGTTCTTAGATGTCTTTTATTCTCTAGATTATTTTCTTCCCTTTTGAACTCTTATAGAAGTATTTATATGGAAACAGAAATTTTTTAAACTTTAAGAATGTGTCTATTCCTGTTTCTTTTTCCCCTCACCTAAAACTATAATCCTTTTATGTGCTATGTCATAATCCTCTCCGTGTCAAATAATTATGAAGTTAAAGTAAATTCTCCGATTTAGGAAGGTGTTTAAGCATGGTCTAAATCAGGGGTAGGCAATACTCGGCACACGTGCCAGTTACTGGCATGTGAAGACATTTTCCTCGGCATGCCAGAAGGTGTGCCGAGGAAATTGTTTTAAAAAAAAAATGTTTTTAAGTTGCTGCTCCTGCCTCTTTCAAGAGACTCAGGAGGAGATGCTGCCTGATGAGCCCTTGGGAGGAGCTATTAGGGTGGGGGAGCCCTTTCTGCAACTCTTACTGTACCATCATCAGAGGGGCAGGCTTCCCCCACCTTACCTGGCGGTGGTTGCTGCAGCTCTGCCCAGCCTGCCCTGATGCATCCTCCCACATGCTGCCTGGGGGATGTGCCTGCATATGGAATAGGAAAGGGTGGGGAGTGGAAGAGGGGCTGCCAGCCCCACCGTGCCAGCCGCAGCCATGGCTGGGGGGCAGGGGGAAGCATCACCAACTCCCTGGCTCCTTGCAGCTACTACAGCTGCTTCGGATCACTTGGTGGAGGACAGCCCAAAGTGAGAGCAGTGGGGTCAGGATTGTGCTGCCCCTACTCCCTTCCTTTCCCAACCTATTGTGCAGCCTCCTTCTCGTTGCAGCACAGCTGTAGCCCTGGGGCAGGGGGCCCAGCCTGGCCCTGCACAGTAACCGCCCCCCCCAGGGAGGAGGCAGCTGGCTGATGAGCAGGTTCCGAGCCAGGGCCATGGCAGGCCACACTGCAGCCCAGGAGCCGGCTCCCTGGGGAGGCACAGAGGCTGCGGTGGGCCTGGGGCATTATCAGGTTGGTCTTTGTCCTGTGGCCCAGCAACCTGGCTGCATGCACGTGTGGGTGTCTTTGGTTGTGCTTGTGCACGTTTGGTTCTGTATGTGCACGTGTGGTTGTGTGTGTCTGTGTATGTGCATGCACATCAGTGTGTCTGGTTCTGTGCATTTGTCTGCACATATGTGTCTAGTTTTTGTGTGTCTGTGCATACATGCACATGTGTCTGGTTCTGGGCATGTGTGTATTGGGTTCTATGTGTGTGTTTCCTTGCATGTATCTGGTTCTCTCTGTCTCTCTCTCTTCTCTCCTTTTTTTCTCTTTCCAGTCCTTTTTTATCTTTTCTCACTCTTCTCTTTTTCTCTTCTTTCTCTCTTTCTCTTTTTTTTCCCCTCTGTTGTCACAACATACTTAATAAAAAAAGAATACATAACAACCAAGGTAGTATATATTGTATTTATTCTTACCAGGTTTAGAATTTTTAGAAAACCTGATATTAAGTGTTAAAAAAAAGCAATATTTATGATTATTAGCTATATCAATATGCAGCATGTCTTGCCATGTAACCCTCCTCCCTTCCTCTCCCTCTCCACCACTGGTTTTATTTTTCTGGCATGCTGGCACTCCGGCACCTTACAAGGTAGACATTGTGGTTTTTTCAGCACTCTGGCCAAAAACATTGCTTTACCCCTGGTCTAAATGGAAGTGTGTATGTAGTTAGTGGTTTCAGTTGTAGTGTTCATGTGTTTCAAATTAAGGATATTGTTAATTGGCTTCCTGAACTGCTTCCAGAGTTATTTCTTGTGAAAGTAAGAAGTTGAGCCAAGCATCTGTTTAAGAGCAAAGACTCTTCCAATAGCAATCCCCTCTAGGAGTAAAGAGAAAGTTAACAGAAATATTTTTCTAAAAGTATTTCTGGGATTGTACATTATCCACGAGCCATCAGTGGAACACTAAAAGCTACCTTTCTGTCAAATTTTAGCCTATTGTGTGCAGTAAGTGGATTACCTAGCCTCCTTGCTTCAGCGGGTGATCTTTGCTCCCTCATAAGCTCCTCTGCCAGTCCTCCCAAATCATACAGTCTTCAAGCAAAAAGCAAGCAAACAAATAAAACAAAACACTTGTGTCCTGGGCAGTAGAAGAAGAGCCCTTTAGCTCTGGCTTCTGGCACAGCAGCTTCGCCCTTCTTGTAGTAAGGAGTTGTGCTCATGGCTTACTTTCTTTCCCCCTGCTTACTCCTCTGGGAGTTTTTTAAAGCCCTTGGCAGGATACTCGCTATCTAGCCAAATACCCTGTAGCTGGGCTTTCAGATGCTACAGAATGTACGTAATTTTTTTTCAATAAAAAAAGTAGTGCACAGCTCAGCAAAGACTTGTAAAAAAACCAGAAATATATATATGAAAATCATGCTATTAATATTTGCATTCTGTTCTAACCTTTTAAATATATATTTATATTTAAATACATGCATTTGAGAAGATATATGTATGCAAGGAAGGTGTGGCAGGAACAGGCCCCAGGGGTGGCTGTGATGCCCCCTGGTGGGTAAGCAATTCCTACCCCATTCCATGTTCTCACAGTATCCTCCCTTTCTACCTCTCCTGCCATGCCTTGATGTAACTTACAATACTAACAGAGGTTGCCCCAGGTTCCCAAAGTGTGCCTCAGTCACTCTGCTGTCTATTGTCCATGTACCTGGCTGGCACCAGTCACTCCCCACTGGTGATAACTTGTGGCCTTCCTGGCCCTATCTGTGTCTTAGGGCACAAACCTGCCTTAGGGGTGATAGTTGTGGCCTTTGTCCTCCCCTATAGCCTTGCCCATGCTTCAGAGATATCACTCTTCAGCAGCCTGTACAGGCTTCAGCCCTCTTCGCTTTAGCTTGCTGATTGCTCTAGCTGTCGACTTCCAGTGTAGAATCACTTCATCTGACCTGGCGTCTGAGCCTCTTATTTGTTGTGCCTCAGTCTCTCATGGCACAGGCTCTAGCCCTCTCAGCTCTGGCCTGTCAATGTTTCTCACTTTCAGGGCGTAGCCTCTGGCCTGCCCATCTCACTCCCCCTCTCCTTTGCCCCTTTGCAGGGCTTAAAATCACAAGTGCCCCAGGCACCATGGTATGTGGCCTCCAATGCTTCCCTATAGGCACAATCCAGTCCTTCAGCGTTAAACTTAAAAACATAAATACAAGCCACTGGTTCCTGTCACAGGAGCACGGAGGTGTCCTGTGCCAGGTAGTGTAACTTGGGGTGGGGGGTGTGTCACAGGAGCACCAAGGTGTCCTGTGCCTTGGAAGCAAAAGGAACTGAGCTGCCAATCAGCTGGGCAGCTCAGGTGCCGGTTGCCAGGGCAACCAGGTGGGTCAGGTGGCCAGAAGGGGGCAGGGCCGGGCCTTTATAAACAGCCCAGGCCGGAGCCTGACTAGCAGTTCTTTTCTGGCAGCCGCAGGAGCGAGAGCTCTGCAGCTGAGCTGAGCGGCTGGAGTCAGCAGTTGCTGCCTTGTTGTGCTGGCTGGCTGTGATGATGCGGGGAACCACGATACTCTAAAGTGAGGTAGGGTTACAAGCCCCAGACGGGCTTGGAGTTTGTTATGAGCAGGAGGCTCTATTGCCTGGGTTGCAGCCATCGGGCTTGAGTTTCTTACAGTTAATCCGGAGGACCGGGTGAGGCTGTAGGGGAGCGAGGAGGCCTCAGCGGGGCTCCCCAACAGCTTGGGGGTTCCAGGTGCCCAGTAGGGGCACAGTGCCAGCGGGGCACTATTGGCTGTGCTGGAGAGGCACCGTATTGTGCCAGGGAGGCGCAGTGTGCAGGGTTTCAGACCCCAGCCCATAAGGGTGGTGTTTTGCCCAGTGGGGACAACCGGACCCAGAGAAGGGTCAAGGGGACAGGCACGGTGGCGGTCGCCTGTGCCCCTAGCGTGCGGAGCACGGTAGCGGCCCCTGAGAGGGCAAGGCCCCAGAGCGGGGCAGAGAGAGAGCGCGAGGCGCGTGGTGTCAGCCCCAGAGCGGGGCAGAGAAAGAGAGAGAGCGATCAGGCGAGGAACGCTGGCAAGGGCGCCGGTATTAGGGTGACGGTAGCAAGCCAGGCCCAAGGGCGCCGGTATTAGGGCGGCGGTAGCAAGCCAGGCCCAAGGGCGCCAGTAGTTGGGTGGCGGTAGCGAGCCGGACCCAGGGGGCGCCAGCAATAGCCGGATGCCGGCGAGATAGGTCCAGGGCGCAGGGAGTGGGCTGGAAGACGGGAGCCAGGCCCAAGGGGGCACCAGGCAGGCGAAGAGCCCAGGATGCCCGAGAGAGAGAGAGGGCACCAGAGGGGCGAGGGACCATACAACGTCCCACGGAACAGCTGCGAGGCTTGGGGCGTGCTGAAGGGGAGGTTGGAGGCACGCATAACCCTTAAGACGGGGCGCATAGAGATGCCCCATTTCGGAGTAGGGGTAGGAACATTGGTACCGTTAACTAGGGGAACAGAGGCAGCCTCCCATACAACTTATTTGTCATCAAAGTCATGGTGGGCGAGGATTCGAGGCTGCCCAGTCCACCCTAACGTTGCGGTAGGGGGCGCTAAGGAGTTCATGGCCGCTCCTAGGCCCCACTCCCTCACAGTTCCAACTAAAAGTTATTCCCACTCTAGGTCTGCGCCTCCACTCTAAGACATACTTCCCCCTTAGCCATCTTGTTTTACCTCAGCTGGGTAGCTTGGGTGTCCATGGGCTGGTTTCCTGAAGCCCCTCTCTCCCAGCAGTTCTTTATTCTGCAGTCTGCAGGGCCAGAATGCCTTCCTTGTGCCAAACTCTGGGCTTATATGCTTAAACAGCTTAATACACTGACCCTTCATTCCTGTAATCAATATGAGCATTCCATACTTTTTAAATAGTTGTTTTCACATAGCAATGATATAAATGAAAATACAGCAGTTAAAATATAAATTAAATTAATATTAAACGAAATAAAATGCCAGTGGTTTCTGTGACAGGTGTTGGCTTGATTCCTTAGCATCTAGGTTCTGGATCTAGAACTCCACAATGCATTAATAGGAAGCTGGAAACAATTGGTTGCTTGACTTTCAGGGCTTTGAAGGTTGTTTCTATATCTTTCTGATCAGAAATTGAAAGTCACCTGTACTCCTTTGTGTGCCTCTGTCCACAGCATGCACAGAATTTAATGGGAATGCATTTTCAGCACTGTAGTACGTGGAACATTGAGGGGATTTAGCTGATACTGTCTCATTTAAGTCAGTGCTTATATGCAACATAATTTCATTTTCCTGTTTAACTGATAAAAAGTAAATTCCCAACATTTCCCAAAACAGCTGAAGGTACCTTAAATTATAGACCGGTAACCCCTAGCCATTTTTTGGGGGCAAAACACAGCCAGCCCAGGCTCTGGGCATTTCGCAGTAGGCAGCCAGTAGACTGCAAGCCCTGCTGTGAGCAGCCTGGGCTCCATGGCTGGCAGCAGCTGCTGAGAACCTGAGCTGGTTGGAGCTGGGAGGCTGCAAACAGCTGCATTAGGCACCTAAGCCCTGGCCTGGCTCTGTGCCAAAGGCACATGTGCAGCTGCTGCCACTGCCACAGACCTGGTGCTGATGCAGCTGTCTGCAGCCTGACTATAACTGCCCAGCACCTGCACCAGGTCTGGCAGGCAGCCAGGAGGCTGCAAACAGCTGTACCAGGCTCGGGAGCCCTTGGCTGTGTTCCATGGTGGCAATGGCTGGTGGGGGAGGGGGTAGAGTTGCTGTGGCCTTTTAATTGCTTTACCAAAGTAAAAACGTATGTATAAAGGGAATACTGACTATTGAAGTTTTGCACAGGTTGGTATGTGTATTAAACATGTACTAAATGTACATTTGCATGATCAGCCTCCATAACAGGGCCCCAACCCTGTTATGAGAATGAGGGCCAGGGTGCACAGACCACTTGGATGACTCCTTTGTTGTGTATTCTTTTTTTTCCCTAATCCTGAGCTATCTTCCCCAAAGCATGAGTTTACCAAACTGGCAGGGAATGGGGTTGCCAGACAACAGCACATGGCCCACTGCATTGCATCTCAGGTGCGGGCAATTACAGCTGGGCCCAAGTCAACTGGCTTAGAGAGTCAGCTAATCAGAGATGCCATGGGAAACTAAACAAGAGAAGAAGAGCAGCAGGTGGAAGGGGGTGAGACGAGGAGTCTCCATGGCTATTCCTGGAGGGGCTGTGAGGGGACCCTAGGTAAACTGAAGGAGTTGGGAGCCATAGGAGCTGCCACATCACAAAAACTGAACTACTAACAGACATGTCTTCTTTTTAGTTATGTTTCTTTTTGTTCGTGAACAAGCCTTACTAGCAGCCCAGGCAGGGCTTCTGACACCAGCTGGGGATTTAAGTTTAGAGTAAGTTAAGCGTATCTAAGGACAGGGTGCATGAAGAGTGGGTGGCCTTGCCACTGTTGCAGGGGCAGCTTGGGCTCCAGTACCATGGACCCAGAGTGGGACCCTGGGAGTGGGACCCCCGAGTAAAATTGGCTGGGAGCAGAAGTGTACAGCCAGACATGCATCCAAGAACTTGCAAGTGTTGCAGGCATGCCCCAGAGCAGTTTACAGACTCCAATGTCCTTTTAAATCAATGAAGCAAAGAATGAATAACTGTGTAGTAAATCATTGTGATGTATTTTATCAGGTCAAAAAGACTTCATAAAGGCTTTCTTTTTTGAGGGGAAAAATCTCTAGCTTTGAAACGGTTCAGGTTGGCATAAACTATAAAGAAAGTAAGATATGTTTAAAGATGTCTTAAGTCACCTGTGTTTTGTAAATGTTTTCAAATGTAATGTGTGCTACATTTGCATCTGCACCTTTTAAGATTAGGTCCAGATTAGTATCAGTTCAAAAATATCAGAAGCATGCTCAATTTGCAGTGGTTCTTGACTTTTTTGTACCAGAACCCATGTGTAAACATCAATGGCCAGTCCCAACCCACTAAATAGTTTAGCTCTCTGGCCCTGCTGGTGCCCCTCACTCCTAATCCACAGCCCCACACCCCCCAGTCCTGCTGGTGCTCTTCACTCACAACCAGCTGCCCCGGGCTGCAGCTCCCCAGTGTGTGGGGCAGGGGTGGGTGTGTGAGGCAGGGAGAGAATGGCCCACCCCAGATTTGTGTGCCCACAGTGGCCATGCAGCTACAGCCTGGCTGGACCAGCACAGGCAGGAGCCACTTCCACAGCCCAGCAAGCAGGACCCAGCATGGAAGGGTGGAACAGGGTTGCAAGTCTTGTTGCTGCCTCTGCCGCCGGTGGCAGGTCCCCCATGCCAGCTGCTCTGCCAGCAGTGTGAGGGGTAACAGATGCGGGGAGGGGCTGCGCTGACCTCACCTTTTGCTGCCAGCTACTTGTGCACTGGGCCCCTCTTGCTGCCAGCCACTTGTGCACTGGGCCCCAGCTCTACCCTGCCACCATAACCCGGCCGATGCCATCGCTCCCCTCAGGTTGCCTGCATTGCCTACCACCCCACCTCCCCTTTGGGGCAGAGCCATGGCCTGAGGGGAGTGGCAGCAGTGGCCAGCCTATGGTGGTAGGGTAGAGCTGAACCCCGACATATGAGCAGCTAGCGGTGGGAGGAGGTGAGGGCAGTGTGACCTTTCCCCCATCCATTACTCCTCACTGCACCGCACCTGACACAGAGGTCCTAGCAACAGCAGCAACGAGTTTTGCAGTCCCACTCTGCCTTCCTATGCTGGATCCTGCCTGCTAGGCTGTGGAGGTGTCTCCTGCCCATGCCAGTCCAGCCAGGCTGCAGCTCCATACCCACATAATTAGAAAGCTGCTCTACTCCAGGAAAATCTTTCCACAAGATATGCAGTGTTTGGAAGGTATAGTGAAATGATGCTTCTCCTGTGATTGATGATGGAACATTTAGAATGATGAAGACAGTGAAGTCTGATCAGGAAAAGTGCGCAGGAAACACAACTGTGAATCTGTTGGGTGTGGGGAAGCATCTGAGGCAAGGTAATAGTAATTGGGTGAGAAAATGCAGAATCTGATTCCAGAATTAACAAGCAGTAAATATCTGAATGAATGGAGAAAAATATGGGAAGATCTGTTGCAATGAAAAATGACATGTTTACTTCTGTTTACAGTTACTGTTGGAGGTACCTTGGTGTTCTGTTGTATTGGGGATCAATGATTGAAGAGACTGTAAGTCAGGTGCATATTAGGACAATAGTCAAGAAGAATTCTGGAAGCATTATGGTCTTAAAAACATAGATACAGATACATTGCTGAGGAGAAAATACTCGGGTGAAGAGTGTTCTGTTTTTGAAAAAAAAATGGCAAAAGATTCTTTAATGTCCTGAATCAGCAAACCACTCAACCATATGCTTAAGTCCTCCTTACTTCAGCAAAGCACTCTACATACACTTGAACTCCCACTAAGGTCAATGAAAATTCATAGATTTCCATGTGAATTGAATCGGAGCCTTAAGCACTTGTTTTACTTCAGTGGAACCTGAGCATTTTTCTTAAGTGTTTTGCTAAATGGTGATAAAAGAATGGGAAGTGAAAACAAGAGTGAAAGAAAAAAAGACTGAAATCTAAGTCCCTGTCTCTCAATCCCCATGCACACTTCAGTATAACTCACATACAACAATGGCTTTCATTATAACCCCTAACCAGGAAACCAGACGTAGCAAAACTAAACCCTCATGTCTACACCAATTCTCCAACCTTAGATTTGCCTTCCATTTTCCCACCTAGAAAAAAATATATATTTTACATTATGCCATGAAGGTCATAAGGTTTGAGCTATGCTGGATCCAGGAAAAAGAAGAATCCAAACTCACAGAGCCCTTACAGAGAATGTCCGCCTGACAGTCTATTCTCATTTAAGTCAATAGTACTTTAGCTTGAGAATTTCCACTAAGCTCAACTCGGGCACTGGGACTTAAAGGGAGAAGTGGTCTGCTAGGCAAATAAATTCTAAGATGCATTATTTACCTAATAATATGAAATCATGACTTTAAACATTTAGTAGATGGATTAATTAGATACTGAACATTTGTGATATAATCCATAACCAGTTCTAAGCAAGACATTGATCTAGTTTTTTTAAAAATGGATACTTTAAAGCATTCTTCCCAAATGAAAGTGTTAGTAACTGTGAAATAACTGAAGTGAATCAAATTAATATATTCCAAGTTGTAAGGGCACAATATATTCATAAACAAATGGCAGGGATCAGATTTGTTTATAAACATGGAGCAATCACACCATAGCACAAAAGTATCCAGTATATCCACAGAGTCCAGAATATTCAGTTTGTTGCCAGGCATGGAATCACTCCATTAGATGCACAACGGACATGGAATTGTGGGCCTAATTTATATATGTAATTTTTAAATATTCAAATACTGTAGATTGTTTGTTCACATGTTGCCTGATTGTGCAGTAATTTTACGTGCAAATATGCAATGTCTTTTACATATAGAATGGTGCACTGTATTTGTGCAGTCCTTGGATTGCTTAATTAAAAAGCAATCAGGCTTTTTTAATTAAGCAGTACTTCAGTTTGGCCCCTATACTTTGAACAAGGATATAACCCTGCTTGACTCCTCTTCAGATCTTAAAAGTGTCAGCCATTGATTTATTATAGTTGACTGTTCCCCACATTTCATCATGGAAAGAGTGGATTATGCTGAGGAGTTCTGGTGGACAGCCAATCTGTTCCAATAATTGGAAGAGGCCTTTTCTGCTGAAAAGGTCAAAGGCTTTAGTCAGGTCAATGAAGGTGATGTAGAGGGGTCTCCTTTGTTCCATATGTTTTTCTTGGGTTTGTTGGAGTGAGAAGATCACATATATGGCGGATTTACTAGTTCTGAATCTGCATTGTGACTCAGGGTAAACAAGGTTAGCAGGGATTTAAAGTCTTAAATCTTTTATATTCAAGTCAAATATACATGTTATTTTAATTTTTTTTCCTTGAAAAATTTAAGATTTACTTAACCTCTGGAGTCTTGGGGAAAACAAAAATAATATGAAACAATGTCTAATGGATCTATTAGCAAACCTTAGGCTCATGCTAAAGACAGAAGGGTTTGGTTTTTTTACTTCTTACTTTTTTGTATGGAGAATTTTGATCAGAAATGCACAGTCTTGATTCCTTAGTAAGCTGTCCTAATTATGGTTATTGTTATTATTGTTATTCTCATGACAGATTAAGGATTTGGCAGACTGAATCCGTGCATTCTGAACTGAAGTACACATTGGATTGTTTTCATTCTTGATGATGATACTAGAGAAACAACCAGTACCAGCAACATTCCTTGTTTTGTAGCACCAAGCAAGTATGTTGTGGGATTCATTTTCTTCTTAGAGAAGTGGCAGAATTAGAGGAATTTATTTACAAGAACCTAGCACTATATGGCCTAGTTTAAACTGGTTCTGTTTAATGTAGTAATTTCATTTTGGATAGAGGCTTAAGCAGTGATACAAAATTAAGTTTTAGGTTTAACAGGCAAGTGAGGCAGCTCAGTGCCACAGTTTAAGATAGACTTTGTTTTCAGTGGTAGAATTATTTGGAAAAAAATATTTATTCAAATCTATTTCTATCCTCCTGGACTTATTTTGAGAGCTAGTACAAGTTAATGGTACAACTCAGTTTAATCTTAATAGAAAACTAGTACTTTGCTGATTTAGTACTTGCTGATTTCATAATATCGCTCACAGAAGCACATTGCATATAAAATATTTGAATTTCATTTTTATATTTTGATAATTAATCACTCAGTTCAAAGGCAGACATCCTCAGGAAGAGAGGGGCATTTAAAATTTGCTGGGTTCATGTTTGAAAGGTAGTCATGGATTCTTTATTTAGCGTGCACTGTGCATTCTTCATACTTTCCTGAAGTGTGTGTTCTGCTCTACAGAGTAAGAAGTCTTATGGAAAAACATTTTCAGATAGTTTTAGTTTAAAATGGGAAGATTTCATAGACATTAGGGCTGGAAGGGACTTTGGAAGATCATCGAGTCCAGTTCCCCACCCCAAGGGCAGGAAGTCAGTTGAGGTCATAGGATCCTAGCAAGATAAGCATCCAATTTACTCTTGAAGGTGTTCAATGTAGGTGCTTGAACCATCTCCAATGGCAGGCTATTCCACACCTTGGGGGCTCAGACAGTAAAGAAATTCTTCCTTATGTCCAGCTTGAAACGGTCTTGCAGTAGCTTATAACCGTCCGACCTCCTCATCCCTTGGGGCACTCTGGTGAACAAACGTTTCCCCAAGTACTGGTGGTCAGCCCTGATAAACTTATAGGTGGCCATCAGATCACCCCTGAGCGTGCGCTTTTCCAGTCTAAAGAGCCCCATGGCTCTTAGCCTGTCCTCGTAAGGTCTGTTTTCCTGACTTCTGGTCATGCATGTGGCTCTTCTGCTGGTACTATGATGGTCCAGGAAATATGCAGGAGATAAGGACTTTTGTGGGTAATACTTCTTTTTGGACCAACTGCATTGTTGGGACAGGCGTTTGACAAGCATTTGAATGCAATGTATAAATACAGTTCATGAATGTACTGAATTCAAGAGCTTGTCTAGGTATGAGCAAGTGTTAATTTCTAGTGGCAGAAGTTTTGGAGAAATGTGCATAGCTACAAATCTATTGGGAGAGGGAACAGTATAGATGTTGAGCCTGCAAATGTACTCTTTCTCCTGGTGCTTGTATCTTGCCCAAACCAGGGTGATCCTGGGCAGCAGGGTGGGTGCGGAACAAGGAGTGGCTTCTCCTCCACTCCACTCCTGGTTTCTGGGGACAGAGTGCAGGGAGCAGTGGGGCCAACCCCCCTGGCCTGTTCCATAGACCAGGGATGCCCATTCTGGGGGGTTGGTGGGGAGTGGTGGTCAGTTTTTCCACTCTTCTCCAGACCAGGAGGGGACTGGAACAGTGGGTCAATGCCTTCTGTCCATTCCCCAAACTGGCCTTGTCTGGGACTGGCATGGCCTGGACCCATGTCTAGGAAGTGTGGAAAGCATTGCCCCACTGTTCCACTCCACTCCCCTCCCAGACCAGACCAGGAGGGGAGTGTATAGTGTATAGTGTTTGTTCTTGCAAAAGAGTTTCTCTAAAAGAAAAGATCTTCCAGGTGTCAACCTGTAAAATGTTTCTGCTGGAGTGGGTATGTTTTACCCAGGATAAATTTACCTGGGAGAATGAATACTTGTATGCTCATAGTTTTTATTGAGAGAACAGTGACACCTATATGTGACCTAAGTCTGTCTCAATCATGCAGTTAGTCTAATAAAAGATATCACCGACAAGTATCTTTGTCTCTCTTTCAGTAACTGTCATATATTAGTAATTACTAGGGCTGCTGTGCAAAGCTTCGGTTGCTGATTCAATTCAGAGGAGCAGTGTGGGGAAGTGGGGACACCGGTGAGTGTGGGGCTTTGTTTTGTTTTTGTTTTTTTTAAGTGCTGGGGCTGGGTGGGGCAGCCATTGATGGGGCTGGGAGAGTGGGCAGGGGATGAGGCCTGTTCGAGCTGGAGATTCATCTGATTCAGCAGCGCCCAACTCTCTGAATTGATTTGGGACAGTGATTCGAATCACCGAATTAAATCACTGTCCCCTGAAACATCCAAATCCAAAGCGAATATTAGCTGCTTTGCACAGGCCTAGTAATTACTATTACTTTTGCTGTAACAGTTGTTCATAGTTGGAGCCAGGGGCCCAGTATGATAGATGCTGTTCAGAGAGAGGTCCTGCCCTGGAAAGCTGTTAGTTCAAATCATAAGGTCATTGGGTCCAGCCCCCTGCCCAAGGGGCATGGAAGTCAGCTACCATCAAAGGATCCCAGCAACATAGGCATCCAAATGTTTCTTTTGGGTTGTGACCCACAGGTTGAGAAACGCTGCTCTGGAATGCATAAAGTTAAGACTCTTTATACCAATGCTGGTCTCTATTGGAGAGCCATGATTTTCTAGCACTTTATTCTCCCTGTGCATTGTATTAGGGAACTTGGGCACCTAATTTAGATTTGTAAATTCTACTCCAGGAGTTCATTATCACCATATCTAAATCCATAAATATATCTGGATTTTCTCAGTCTGTGACAGAGCAGGGAGTTGAACTGATGTGCACACGGCTTAGAATCATTCTCAGTGCTTGATGAGGTGTACTACAAAAGTTTTCTTGTCTAGTCATTTTCAAATTTGAGTAAATTGTATTGCAACACATATTTTGGGGTGACAAAAGTAGGTATCCCTAGCTGACAGCTCACCTGAAAGATCTGGGAAGTGGCTTTCTAATCAAATAGAAATGTTAGAAGGCCTTTCTAGCTACTGTGGCTGTGTGCATGTCAAAAATAGAGAAGAATGTGGTATAACTCTGATGCATTTACCACCAAGTGCCCCTGCCCAGGGGGCGCAGCCTACCCGGGGCTTGGCTGAGTCCTCCATCCAGACAGAGCCCATGGAGGGGCTGGTGTCCCCCAACTCCCTGACCTGTGGGAGTTGCCCAGCAAGGCCTGGGGGGGCAGGGATTGGGGATCCCCACACCTGTCCTGCAGGCGCCCTGGAGGTGCAGGTGAGGGGGCTCCAGGAGGAGGTTAGCAGGCTGAGGGGAATCAGGGAGGTGGAGGATGAAATTTATGGCTATTTTCTTTCCCTGCAGGGCCACACACCCAAGGAAGAAGCACCTCAGGAGGTGCCCTCCACTGCAGAGTGGCAGATGGTCACCTCCAGAACCAGGGCTGTTCACAACACAACAGTACCACTTCCTCCAGTCCAGCTGGAGAACAGGTATGAGGCCCTGGCAACTCTGGAGGAGAAGGAAGGAGAGGACGCAACTGGAGAGGAGGCAACTCCACACTCTCCATGATCTGAGCAGGCCAAAGGAGCTAAGCAGTCCCGAAGGAAAAACGTTGAGTGATTGTCATAGGTGACTCCATCCTAAGAGGTACATAGACATCAGGGCTGGAAGGGACCTCGAGAGATCATCGAGTCCAGCCCCCTGCCCAAAGGGCAGGAAGTCAGTTGGGGTCATAGGATCCCAGCAAGATAAGCATCCAATTTACTCTTGAAGGTGTTCAATGTAGGTGCTTGAACCACCTCCACTGGCACACTGTTCCAGACCTTGGGGACTCGGACAGTAAAGAAATTCTTCCTTATGCCCAGCCTGAAGCGGTCTTGCAGGAGTTTGTGACCGTTCGACCTAGTCGGTCCCCCTTTTTGGTCCCCATGTCAACCCCATGTATTCCTATGGAAACTTGCAGGCGCAATGTCAACCTCCATGTATTCCTATGAGGAATCACGGTCCCCACGTCAACCCCATGTATTCCTATGGCTTCTTTCCCATACTACGAGGGCCTCATCTGTCGCCAGGACCCCTCGACACGTGAGGTCTACTGCCTACCCGGAGCAAAGATTCAGGAAGTGACGGGGATGATTCAGGCCGTGATCCAGCCCACTGATTACTACCCCATGTTCCTAATCCATGTGGGTACTAATGATGAGGCCAGGAGAAGCCCTGATCACCTGATGGCAGACTACCATGCTCTGGGGGGTGTGCTGAAGGAGGTAGGTGCACAGGTGGTTTTCTGTCCTACCAATGAGCGGACGTGGAAGACAGCATGCAACGTGCATCACAGAGACCAGCTGATGGCTTTGGGAATGGTGTCTCAAGGTGGGCTTTGGCTTCCTCGACAACGATCTGCACATCACGACAAGAGACATGCTCGAATGGGATGCGCTCCACCTTTCCCCTAAAGGTAAGTGTGTGTTTTCTTCTAGGTTGGTGGATCTCCTCCAGTGGGCTTTAAACTAGGCTCATTGGGGGAAGGGGAAGACGAGGGCGGAGGAGACATTGGGCTGCCAGACCAAGCAACACCCACATGTACAGCCCAGCCTAGGCTGACGAGTGGAACATATACACAGGTAAGCGACAGGGGCCAGGGTAATGCTGAAAGTAGGGGGCCAGTGCATACATCCACAGGAGGCCTCAAATGCCTCTACACAAATGCTCGTAGTATGGGAAACAAGCAGAAGGAACTTACTCTCCTGCTAGCTGACACCAACCCGGACATAGTGGGGCTCACAGAAATGTGGTGGGACCCAGTGCATGACTGGGTGGTGACTATCAAGAGCTATAGGCTGTACAGGAGGGATAGGACAGGGAGGAAAGGTGGGGGTGTGGCACTGTACATTAAGGAGGAATACACATCCTCATCAATTAGCAAAAAGTCAGAGGAGGGGCACTCTGAAGTGCTCTGGGTTAAAATACAAGGCAGTTGAGGGGAAAGAGATTTAATGGTGGGGGTCTACTATAGACCACCCAACCAAGGGGAAGAAGTAGACCAGGAATTCTTTAGTCAGCTCACGGAGGTAGTTAGGTCAAAGGACGTGGTCATCATGGGAGACCTGAACTTTCCAGACATCTGCTGGGAAGAGCAGTCAGCCAGATCTGACCGCTCACGTAGGTTCCTAGTCAGAATGCAGGACCTCCATCTAACCCAGGAGGTGCACAGCCACACCAGGGGAGACGACTTGTTGGACCTGGTGCTGGCCACTGGCGACAACGTGGTGAGGGGGCTGTGGGTGCTCGACCACTTGGGTGATAGCGATCATCGCCTGCTGGAATTCACCATCCAGCACAAGGTGGCAAAGGCCTACAGCAAGGCAGCAGCCTTAGATTTCAGGAGGGTGGACTTCAATGAGCTAAGGAGAATAGTTTGGGAAGCACTGAGGTCCCAGAGGGGAGGGGAGCCAGGTGTCCAAGAAGAGTGGTTGCTTCTTAAGGAGATGATCCTCCAAGCTCAAAGGGAAGTAATCCCAACACGGATCAAAGGGGCAGGAGGGCGCAAAAGCCCCCATGGCTCACCAAAAGCATCCGAGAAAGTCTCCTGGCTAAAAGGGAGGCGTACACCCAATGGAAGGGAGGGGCCATCACCAGGGAGGATTATACTGTGGTTGCTTGGGGATGCAGGGGGGCAGTCAGGAAGGCCAAGGCAGAGATGGATCAAGGACAACAAGTCCTTTTTTAAATACATAGGGGGCAAAAAGAAGGTTCCAGGTAACGTGGGGACCCTGCAAGACACACTAGATAATATGGTTGTCACACCAGATGACAAAGCTAACCTATTTAACGATTTCTTTGCCTCCATTTTCCTGAGCAGGGACTGGAACAGCCACTCCCCTTCTGGGCCCCCCTTAAACCCCAGGGGAGGTGCACCTAGTCCAAGGGTTAGTGAGGAACTAGTTAGGAAACTTCTGGAGGGACTGGATGTATTCAAGTCAGCTGGTCTGGATGATCTCACCCTAGAGTACTGAGGGAATTAGCTGAGGTCATAGCAGGACCCCTGGCATGGCTTTACAAGCACTTGTGGTGCTCTGGTGTGGTGCTAGAGGACTGGAAAAGGGCCATTGTGGTTCCCATCTTCAAAAAGGGGAGGAAGAAGGACCTGGGAAACTATAGGCCAGTTAGTCTTACCTCGATCTTGGGGAAGCTTTTTGAGAGAATTCTTCTGGCACATGTCTGGGCCAGCAGGGGAGATTATGCTTAGGGGCAACCAACACGGGTTCATTAGTGGTAGGTCTTGTCAGACTAACCTGGTGGCATTCTATGACCAGATCACCAAATCCTTAGATGGAGGGGTAGCAGTGGACATAGTCTTCCTGGACTTTAGGATGGCCTTTGACACTGTCGCTCACCCCATTCTCATTAAAAAAACTGGGGAACTGGCGGTGTTGACACCTACACAGTCAAATGGGTCGCCAGCTGGCTGGAGGGCCGCACCCAGAGAGTGGTGGTGGATGGGTCATTTTCTACCTGGAGGGATGTGGGCAGTGGGGTTCTGCAGAACTCAGTCCTCAGGCCCACACTGTTCAACGTCTTCATCAGTGACTTGGACAAGGGGGAAAAAAGCACCTTGTTCAAATTTGCTGATGACACTAAGATGTGGGGGGATGTGGGCACGCTCAAAGGAAGGAATAGGCTGCAATTGGATCTGGACAGGTTACAAGGGTGGGTGGACGAGAATAGGATGGTATTCAATACCGAGAAGCACAAGGTGATGCACCTGGGGAGGAAGAACCAGCACCATACATACAGGCTGGGGAACTCCCTCATCAGTACAGAGGCAGAAAAGGATTTTGGAGTCTTTCACTGATGCCAAGATGAACATGGGCCGGCAGTGTGGGGATGCAGTCAGGAAGGCCTTTTGCACCTTGTCATGCATCCACAAATGCAACTCAAGCAGATCCAAGGAGGTGATCCTCCTCCTCTATGCAACACTGGTCAGGCCACAGCTTGAGAACTGTGTCCAGTTCTGGGTGCTGCACTTCAAGAGGGATGTGGACAACATGGAGAGGGTCCAGAGGAGGGCCACTCACATGATCGGGGGCAGCGGGGCAGGCCCTACGAGGAAAGGCTATGGGACCTGAACCTATTCAGCCTCCACAAGAGAGGGCTGAGGGGGGATCTAGTGGCCTGTTACAAACTAGTCCGAGGGGACCAGCAGGCATTGGGGGAGTCCCTGTTCCCCCAAGCACTGCCAGGAGTGACTAGAAATAATAGTCACAAGCTGGCAGAGGGTAGATTCAGGCTAGATATCAGGAGGCACTGCTTCACTGTCAGGGCGGCTAGGATCTGGAACCAACTTCCAAGTGAAGTGGTGCTGGCTCCTACCCTGGGGGTTTTCAAGAGGAGGCTAGACGAACACCTTGGTGGGGTTGTTTGACCCCAGTACTCTTTGCTGCCATGGGAAGGGGTTGGTCTCGATGAACTGCTCAGGTCCCTTCCACCCCTACTAACCATGAAACTATGAAACCGATATTCTACTCTCCTATTCCCTCTGTATTTTTGGTTAGTGTTCAGGGAACCTTCTTCAGATGTTAGATCCCTGGGATCTAGCGCAATCTGACCCAAGTAGCCATCGATCGATTCTACAGCTTGGGGTAGGAGGGAGTCCCTTTACTTCACTTGCAGTTCTACCAGTGCCATATACGCTATCACATGCTTGCAATGCCCCTCCTGCTGTCTACATTGGACAGACAGGGCAGACAGAATGAACGAGCACTGATCTGACACCATCTACCAGACAATATGCAGGTCTGTGGAAGAACACTTTAACCTCCCTGGGCATTGCATCACTGCCCTGTGGGTGGCTGTTCTCTGGCAACAAACCTTTAAAAGACGATTTGAATGGGAAATTGCAGAGAAAGAAATCATCCAAAGACTGGTTTGTGTTAACTTTGAGCATGTCCTTTTACAGATTCTGATGAAGTGAGCTTCAGGTCATGAAAGCTGGTGTTGTATGTATCTGTCTACTTTGGTTAGTCGGTAAGGCTAAGTACAGACAGTCAAAAAGCCAGAGGCTGAATCAATTCGCTGTTTGCAGATCAGTTTAAATAGCATAGATTGAACCGAGAAGTAAGTGAACAGATATTCACTTCTGATTCTGTAAGTGCAGCCATATGCCTGCAGTGGCTCCAACCAGAAGGTGGTGGGCACTAGAATATGCCTCCTAGTTACTGCCAAAGGGAAGGGAAAAGAGAAGCCCTCCAAGGCTTTTCCCTCTCCCTGCTGAAGTGTGTGTGTGGAGGGGCATGGCCAGGCCCTGGCCTGGGGCCAGCATGCCAAGGCCAGCGGAAAGCGGGTTTTAAACCACTCTCCCCACCGTCCTTCTTAGCCTGCCGGCCTGGCCTGCATCTGGCCACGGCCTCCCCACCCCTCCACTCGAGCGGGGAAAAAGCCAGGCAGGAGCTGTTTCACCTCTGCCAGACAGACCTCAGCTGAGGTCCCTTCTAGGCTGGGAGGGGGTTTAAACTCCTCTCCCTCCCCTCTGCTTCAGCCTGCTGGCCTGGCTGGCATCTAGCCATACCCGCTGACCCTCCGCTCAAGCGCGGAGCAGGGGAAAAGACTGAGTGACTGCTCCCCCTCACCAGGTAGACCCTGGCTGGGGTTTAGAGCTAGGTTTTCCATCCCCTACTCAGCCAAACAGAGCAGTGATAGAGCTCCAGCTAAGGAGCAGAGGGGTGGGACCTACTCTGCTCCACTGGAGCATCCTGGAATGGTGGGGGACTGAGCGTTAACTTGAATTGAGAAGGGGTCTGGGACATAAACCCGTTTTACCTAAATCAGTTAAGCCTGATACTGCATCCAACCAGGTTTATCTTAAACTAGTTTCAGTCATTTTGTATGTGGTTTAAGTGCACTGAACTTTTATTCTTTTGCAGGTTTAATCCAGTTTCTGATCACTTAAACCGGTTTATGTGTAACTTCTGTCTCTAACCATAGGCACAAATATACCCTGCCTTCCCTTGACTCCTAGCAATCTCACAGCAGCAATATCCAGAGCACAGGCTAGGATTTCTGCCACTCTAGATACAGAATATTTAGGTTTGAAGAACAGTTAATCAAAATGGCAAGCCCAAATAACTGGCTTTGGGACTCTCTTCCTAAAATCCATTGTGGGTAGATCAGCCTGTTTCAAAGAGTTAGGCTTCCCAGGAGTATTTCTTTCACCTCACCAGCAAGTATTATTGTTACACAACAGAAAATGCAGGTTTATCTGAACTGGAAAGTCTGTTTCAAACCCAGTGCAGGACATCTGATCTCTTTGATATGCAGAATTATTTCTGTGCCCCCACAGCTTACTGTGCAGGTTACTTAAGAATGTGTCTCTCGGAAAAGTTAGAGTCACTGCTACAAATGTTTTGGTTTGTTCAGTCGAGGTGTGTTGGAGTGCTCTACCCCTGTCCGTCATTAGGGCGTACTGTAAGGCTCTGGTATACAGTTTCCAATAAATGCGTGTTGTTCACACCCCTCTTTTTCTATCACAAAAAAATCAAGGGCTTCTACCAAATAGGAGTCCAGGGCATTTGTGAATGCTTAGTTTTTCAAGGAAATCAAACACACCTGAAGGTATGGACCTGTGGTTCATAATGAAAATGTTTTTTAAATTGGGATGATTTAGATCAAAGATAGGATAATTATTTTAGAGTGTTTTTTCCTTTTTGCTTGTGTAGACGGCAATTTCTTACCTGATGGATGCAAATGACATAATTTTGTTTTGTTTATTGCATAGTGGCTATAAGACAGGGGGCAAATGGAGCAAACCTCACTTTTGAGAAGGGCAGATGGCATTTGCCCTTCTGCCCTGCCTCACTTGTTCTTTCCTTTCATGCAGCATGAAAGGAAAGAACATGTAGTTTTGGCTTACACCAGAAACTGTTACAGCAGCTGCATTAGCAGAAGTTCAAGGAACTGTTGTTGCATCATTGGATTTTTGGTCTGCTGTGACTGCGTCTTATTTTTTCCCCTACCTTCTGTTTTCAGGCTTAAAAGGCCAATAAGCAGAGCTGGGGCAGTTTTTCTCTAGTTATTTTTTGTCAAGTGGCAGGCTCTATACCACTGTGCAGTATTTATGCTGGAATTGAATGTAGTTTGCTATCTCGCTAGTCTGACAGTGACTCTGCTCTCTCTACTCATTCACTGATGAATGCATTTGAAATATACTAAGTAAGCCTTTCTTTGCCAGTACTAAACTTTAGTTTCAATGCTTTATGTTATTTAATTGTATAGTTAATGTTGTTCTGTTTAGAGGGACAACCAGCAGTAGCGTAACTAGGAGTGGAGATGGGAGGGAGGGAGATAAGAGAGGCACCAGCCCTGAACACTGTCATAGGGCCTTGTTACGCCTTACATTGTGACCCACACAAATATTGATGGGTGTTAGTGCTTATTCAAGTTTGGAGCAATTGCACTTCAGCCTGGAGGACTGAAAGGTAAGAATCCCTCCGCTCCCATTCTGGGCTTCCCTCCTGTCCCCAGGATTCCCTGGTGTCCCCCCTCTCCAACCCCTAGGGCTTCCCTTAGGGTTCCCCTCTGTCTTCTGCATCCCCCCAGCCCCAGGACATTACTTTAGGGCTATCATACATCTCATACATCTAGGTTTTCCTGTACATATCCTCTTTTTGAGCCCTCTGATCTCTGACTGGGTGAGTTTTTTAAAATCTGACCAAATGTCCTGGATTTTGCTTTGCTTTGCTGTTGAGAGTAGGGGAAGGGCAATTGGAGGCAACAGGGAGCACAGACATATCTGCCTGCAGCTGCGGAGGCTCGCACAGACCCATGTGGTGCTCCCTGCTGCCTCCTGTCACCCTACCCCTGCTCCTACCCATGGAGTAAAGCAAAATCCTGGATATTTGGTCAGGGCAGGGGGGTAGGGGTTGGGGTGTGACAGAGCAGGGGGGTGGGGAGTTGCCTGCCCCCTCCAGTGGGGAAAGGGGACGGGGAACCTTTGAGGGCAGCGGGGAACTCTGTGGCCAAGCTGGTAGCACAGGGGCTGGTGCCTGTGCCCACAGGGGCTGAGTGGCTAGGAGATGCTGGGCGCAGCAGCCTCATCCCAGGGGAAGGGGTGCTGCACTGGGGCCAGGCATGCTTCAGTGCTGCCTGCATGTATTGGAGCCACTGCACTCCAGCCCAGGCAGGATGGGGACAAGTGGGGCCCCTCTAGCAGGGCTGGAGGGGGGCAGGAGGCTGTGACTTGGGAGTAAGGGGCCTTGGGGTTGGGGGCTGGACTGTGGGTTGGGACTGCAGGGCACTGGCAGTGCTAGGGGCTCTGGGTCAGGAATGAGAGGTACTGTCATGGCCCGGGGTGGCAGGGTACTGCAGTTTGGGAGTGAGGGGCACTGGCAGGGCTGGGGTAAGTGGCTTGCGAGTGAGGGGCAGTAGCAGGGTTGCAGGGGTTGTGGCTTGGCAGTGAGGGGGAACAGCAGGATCAGTGCATTGGCATGTCACTGCTTTGCCCATTATCATATACCCCCACTCCCCTCCCATGCACATGATAGGCATCCTCTTTTTTGGACCTGGAAATACGGTAACCCTAATTACTTACTTGTGGCTGCCCATATCATCTGTCTCAGAGGAGCAGACCAGAAAGGGTTAATATAACAGTATGAAATGTTTTAATCCAGATTCATTTTTAAAGACAGAGTATTAAGCAAAGGTTTTACGTACTTTTATTGTATTGGAAATTTGGAGTGCGTGGGTTTATGTTTGATTTAGATATGCCAAAAATACAGGAATGCAAGATTGCATATGTTTTGACAGCAGTTACTCTACTGTCTAAAGATCTGAAATTTCCACAGTTCAGTTCAGTGTTCAATATAGTACCATTTCCTGTAACTTTTGTGATGGTTTCATGCTTTTTTCAGCAAATGTTTAATTATTTTAAAACAACTAGTTTTGCCATGCTTTTATTTTGCTCTGTTCCTCCTCCTTCTGTTAAGTATTCCACAGCTTGTGCATGTTCTAAAACGTGCTGCAACCTGTTAGGTGAAAACAGTACGAAGTGGTTTATTTGAACCAGAAAAGTACTCGATCAGCCTTGGTGTGAATATGATTTCCATTCTCAAACCAGCTGTGACTTATTAAGCTGATTTTGCAAACTGTCTTTTTCTACGTTTTTTATCATTTGATTGTTTTCATATACATGAATATTTGGTGGGGGTTGTTTTGGAAATGTAAAAGTCAAACTGTCTTCAGGGGGGAAAAGTTACAAAAAGCAAATACTTTTCAACATGGTTATTAGTATTGTTCCTCAGGTACAAACCAATCTGTACACTCCATTCAGATCTCCGTGACTTCAGATTTACCAAGCGTGAATCTGTTGAACTTAAATTTGCATACAGATTTTCCAAAACTGGCAATATGCAAAAATCAAATTTATTCAAACCATTTTTTTTCCTAGGGTGTGCAAACCATTCTCAGACTAATGGTTTCCTGCACAGGTAATTTCCATATTAAGGAATCCATGACTTGCAACTTTTTGTTTTTTTGGCAATGGGTGGGAGAGGGAGAAGGGCATACAAAAGTTTGAGTAGTGCTCTAGCTACAAGTATAGGCAAAAGAAATGCTGCCAGGCTGGCCAGCACAGAATATATTATGAATGTAAGGTAAAGCTATTAATTAATTGCCATCATCAGATTAGAAAAGTAAGTTTAGGTTCTCAAGTGCACATTCAGTATATTCACATATCTCACAGTAACACCTGCAGTTTATGCACCATGAGCTTTCAGGCAAGAAGGATGGAGCCACACAACATGGATTATTCTTATACATTATGGTACTGTCTGATGTATAAAGGAATTGCATTGCTTTTTGTTAAACAACTAGTAACCATTTAAGATGGAATTTATTTTGTGTGTTTTTTTTCTTGTGCTTAATTTAGGAGGTAATGTGGTTTTTTAAAAATGTGTATTTGATTTTTTTTAATTCTCCTCCTTTCTTTGTTGGTCAAATATTATTATCAGGCTGTTTGCTCTTAGCCATGCCTGAGTTTTAAACACAGTCCTGTTTCATCCAGATGTCCACATTCCTGTATCTGGACATTTGTAGAGATTATTTATTATGGATGGTATATTTTTGTGTCATTCTCATAATCATCTCTATTCAAATAAATATTGTAGTGTGCACAGGGTTACTAGAAAGGTCAATATTTCTTAAGAGTGAATCTTGCTAATTTTGTCCCTCTAATATTAAACTTTGGAGTAAAATTCAGTTTCTAGTTAAGTTTCACCTGAATACTGATGCTCATAATTTCTGTGAAAAGAAATTTCTTTTCCTCTACTGGGTCATTTGAAATCTGTGTATATTCAAATTTTTAATTCTAATACACACATACACACTCTTATTCTTAGTGATGGATGATGGGCACAGTTTGTTGATTTGTTACCTGAGAAGATTGGCTACGTATTGGGCCTTACCCAAGCTGTCCAAAGCTACTGACTGCAAATGCGATATGGGAAAATCTCAAGAACATTTTTTGTAATGTTTAAGCACCTTGATGCCAAAGATTAAGGAGATTGTGTGCTTATTTGTTAGGAACCAGTACTTTCATTTCTTAAAGCTTTTGAGTGTTGTCAGAGGCTTTTGCTAATGTCTCTCAAAACATTCTTGCAAGCAAACTAAGGAAGTGTATGTTGGGTGAATGGACTGTAAGGTGGATAGAAACTTGGCTGGATCATTGAGCTCAAGGGTAGTTGTTGGCTTAGAACTGGTATTTAAAGTTTTGTTTTGGGGGAATTGGCTTATAGATATATACATTATAAGGATTCAAGATGGGCAGCAGGGGTTAATTGATTTCTTAGAAGTTTTAGTCTCACACACAAAATTTCTCACAGTTCTGAAGGCAGACAGGCTGTCTAACGCAAGGCCAACAAGTCTGGGAACCAAGGGAGTATGTACCATACTGCCCATAACATAACTGGCACCAGCTAAAAAAGCCTCAGAGCAGGGGGGAGCTGAGTCTCGATTTTGGGGAACAGATCAAATTAGGAGAAGACCCAGAAGGCTACATGGTCACAAATTAGGAGAAGACCCAGAAGGCTACATGGACATGTGACCACAGAGGGACAACCAACCAGAGATAGCCATGGATGAAGAGTAAGGAAAGGAGAATACAAAAGCAGAGACTTGAGAATAACAAAGGCTCCCTCCCTGTCCCACCTGGGTCTCTCCCTTTGTCCTGTCCCTCCCCATCCTTCTTCCTCAGAGGGATCCCCATCCCCTGGGAAGGGTCCCCAAGGCCACCATGAACCGAGGGCGTATGACCAGTCCATCTCATGCACCCCACTGGAGGCGGGGTATGGGCCTCAGCATCCCACTTCCAGACTGCTGGCATGCTGGCATCTGACACCAAAGAGATAGCTTCAGGGTAAAGACTGCATTCTGGCCAGATGTACGTTGACTCTGATGACAGCCCTAGGATTTGGTAGATGTATAGAATCTCTTGATTGTTTGTATTGTTTCTTTTCTGTTATCAATGTGTATCAATAAATTTACCTATTATCTAATGGAAAGGTTGTGGTCGGTCTGAGGTCCCCTTCCTCCCCCTATCAAGTGGAGTGCCCCAGGGGTTGGTCCTGGGGCCAGTTTTGTCCAGTATCTTTATCAACAACCTGGAAGATGGGATGGAGAGCACCCCAGCAAGTTTGAAGATGACACGAGGCTGGGGGGAGTAGTAGATATGCTGTAGGGTAGGGCTAGGATTTAGAGAGACTTTGACAAACTAGAGGATTGGATCAAAAGAAATCTCATGAAGTTCAATAAGGACAAGTGCAAAGTCCTGCACTTAGAACAATCCCATGCATCGGTACAATCTGGGGACTGGCTGGCTAAGCAGCAGCTCCGCAGAAAGGGACGTGGCGGTTACAGTAGATAATGAGCTGAATATGAGCCAACAGTGTGCCCTTGTTGCAAAGGAGACTAACAGCATACTGGGTGTCATTGGTAGGAGCATTGCCAGCAGATTGAGGGAAGTGATTCATTCCCTCTATTCAGCACTGGTGAGGCCACATCTGGAGTATTGTGTCCAGTTTTGGGGCCCCCACTACAGAAAGGACGTGGACAGATTGGACAGCTTCCAATTGAGGGCAACAAAAATGGTTAGGGGACTGGGGCACATGACTTCCGAGGAGAGGCTGAGGAAACTGGGCTTATTTAGTGTGGAGAAGAGAAGACTGAGAGGGGATTTAATAGCAACCTTCTGTTATCTGAAGGGTGGTTCCAAAGAGGATGGAGCTAGACGGTTCTCAGTGGTGGCATATGAACACAGTGCAATGGTCTCAAGTTGCAGCAAGGGAAGTTTGGGTTAGACATTAGGAAATGCTTTTTTACTGTCATGGTAAAGTTTATGGTTGTATGCTGACAACACAGAAGAGCTGGGACTGACATGCGCATATCAACTCTATGAGTGGAAAATTCCAGGGCTCGCCCAGCACGTGCCCCCGGGTGACCTTGGGACCTGTCAGTCATCACTGACCTACTTTCCTCACAGACACATGCTCAGTAACAGCAGCAGCATGAGGTCATCGCTCCAGAAATTTCTTGAAGGAAAGCAGCTTGATTGGCTACGGGGCTGCTACAAAAGGTTGGTGAACCCCTCCTTCGGGGGGAGACCCACTCAACTGATAGACAGAGGCTGACTTGTCAGGGACTGTCCTGTCAGGAGAGATACCACCTGGAAGCAGAGGCTGCAACGGCAGTGACTGCTCTCGAGGAGGGCCTACCAGCCCACTGGTCTCCTCCCTCGGTGTATTCGGTTTACGATTGTTCTTCGATTTGATCTCACGGTTACCGGACGGATTGGACTTTTGATTCTGACTACAATTCTGCTCGACCCATCTCAACTTGATTACGGTTTCATCTCGTCACACCCGGCTTTGATCTCGGCTTTGGCTACGACCATCTCTTCGTTGTTCACTTGGACTGGCATCACGACAACTCAACGAGTTACAGTTTTGTTTCTTGTTATTCGTTCATCCCGTTAACGAGCTGTTGACCAGCCCTGGGACTAGCGAGTGGGCAGCCGCCCCTATCCTTCGGGGTAGAACGCAAGGGCTTGCTCGTGAACCCCGTGGGCCAACAGACCCCTTTGTTGTTCGTTACCGTTTGTGTTTTTGTAGCTGTAACTGAAGAAAGCAGCTCTGCCTACACAACCAAAGCGTAAGTGAATAAATCCAACTTATTTGAAACCATACATGTTCCGTACCGCTCAGACTCATCGCCGCAAATCCCACCTGTCCGTGTTCCAACGCCACCCTTGACCCACTGTGACTTTGGGGCCCTGTTCCCCGACACTTACCAGGAGGATAGTAAAGCTTTGAAACAGGCTGCAGAGAGGTTGTGGAATCTCTGTCCTTGGAGGTTTTTAAGGGTAGACAAAGCCTTGGCTGGGATGATCTACTTAGGGATGGTCCTGCTTTGAGCAGGGGGTTGCACTAGATGACCTCCTGAGGTCCCTTCCAACCCTAATTTTTATGATTCTAGTATATGAGGATCTAGTGAACCACAAGCTGCTTCTGTGATAACTCTTTACATTCCTTTATTTATATACTCATATTACTGCAGATAACTTGTGTTTGGATGCTTCTTTCCATGTGTATCTGTAGCTACCTTGTGTGTGTGTGTGTGCGTGCATGTACGCGTGCGCACACGCTTGAGTGCAAAAATATCCACAAATAATAGAGGATTTTTTTGGCTGAGCAAATGATGTTATATGTAAATGTATTGAATGCTACATCAAGAATAAGCATAACTTACCAACAACTGCTTGTATCTCACAGATGTCTATCTGCTGTTTGGTATATGCAAATTGGGAAGGGCTTACTTTGAATCTTTGAGCTGACTTTTTAGATGAGTCAGTGGCTATAAAGGTCTTGATCCACAAATACTTGTGGTGTGAATAGGCTTCTATGCTTCAGAACAACTGCAAGCAATGCCTATATGTGGGTACCAGAATGGTTAATAAATAGTCATTCACAGTGCTGAAGAGAAATCACATTCCTGCCCCTTGTACATTTATTACCTTCTTTGAAAAATATGGAAGGCACAAAAATGGGGTAGGAAAGATGACAGATAATGTCCGAATTATCTTTCCCTTGCATATTTGGTATAAAAATGAGGATCTTAATTTAAGCACTCTCCTTTTTCTTTTTACTATTACTATTGGTTGCTGTAACGTTGAGGTGATATAGCATTTGAAGCTGTGTGAGTGAAATTCATTTCTGCAGGGTTCTGATACAGCATATACAGTGTCCTACCTAAATTGCGGCAAGACAAAGGGTTTTTTGCAGCCTGCTCATGGCATGCAGAAACGATTTTGTGGGCATTTTGCAGTGGCCTCACCCCTCAGTCCTGATTGGCAGAGAAGCCCCATAGGGGGAGGCAGAAGGGATGAGGGGTCAGCTGCCATCTTGATAGCTGGCTGCTATTTATGTTACCCTGCCTGCCAGCACCTTCCCATTCCCAGCACTGAGGACTGCTGGGTCCTACTGAGGAGCCAGCATTTTATTTTTATTAAGCGTTTTTTGTTGCTGATTTTGCTGATTTCTCAGATTTTGCAGGCAATCCCAGATTTCAGTTTCCAAGAAATCTGCAAAACTGCACATTAAATAAGCCCCTAAGGATATCCTAGTGTTGATCATTTAACTACAAAGCACTTGTGTAATGTCTCAAGTGAAAAAATTAAAAACCTTTACTGGGTCGTATTTTGCAATTGGTTCCCAGGCTCATAAATATTTGGTAGGGTTGGAAGAGACCTGAGCAGATCATCAAGTCTGACCCCCTGCCATGGGCAGGAAAGATTGCTGGGGTCAAATGACCTCAGCTAGGTGATTATCTAGTCTCCTTTTGAAGACCCCCAGGGTAGGAGTGAGCACCACTTCCCTTGGAAGTTGGTTCTAGATCCTAGCTGGCCTGTGAAGTAGTGCCTCCTGATGTCTAGTCTGAACCTACTCTCAGTCAACTTATGGCCATTATTCCTAGTAGTGCTCAGGGGAGCAGGGACTCTCCCATTCCCCGCTGGTCCCCCCTGGTAAGCTTATAGATGACCACCAGATCCCCTCTCAGCCTTCTCTTGTGGAGGCTGAACAGGTTCAGGTCCCATAGCCTCTCCTCATAGGGCCTGCCCTGCTGCCCCCTGACCATGTGAGTTGCCCTCCTCTGGACCCTCTCAATGCTGTCCACATCCCTCCTGAAGTGCGGTGCCCAGAACTGGACACAGTACTCCAACTGCAGCCTGACCAGTGTCGCACAGAGGGGGAGGATCACCTCCTTGGACCTGCTCGTGATGCATCTGTGGATTCATGACAAGGTGCAGTAACCCTTCTTGACCATGTCCTCACATGAATTGGCACATAAAGAATTGCTAGTAATATTTTGGCCATGATATCTCCTGACATTGCAGTTGAAAGACTATCATACAACAAAACAAGACTCATCAAATTAAGACTCAGATCAGACAAAAAGATTATATATTATAAAATCCAAATGGGTGCAAAATCCGGAGATTTAGCACAATTTAACAATAGTAACAGAAATTGGACAAACAGAAGATGTGCTGATATATATGCTTAGTATGGATTATAAAAAGAAATTATAGTTTCATTTAGGATATTATTGTGGTCACATTTGGGTCCCAATCCTACTAACATGTAAACATGCTCTTAGCTTTGTACACATAATTGAATAATTTTACTTAATTCAGCTTCCAGCATGTGCATAAATATTTGCAAAACCAAGGCATTAGGTTTCTGTACACAAGATCAGAATTACTGGTCTCAAAGTTTGAATATTCTGAGTCAAACCCAAAATATAGGATTGACTTAAAATATCACGAGTTTAAAAGAAAAATCTAGGTAGTTTTTGTTTGTCTTCTGGTTTGTTTTTGTTTTGTTTTGTTTTTAAGTTATAGGTTGAAGTTCTGCCAGGGATTGTGAATTGTATTACACAGCCCGTTGCTCGTTATCTCTGACTTCAGTTGACCTGTAAGAACTTTGCAGCTCTTTTTCAGTTGTAGTTTATGGTAACTTGCAGTTAATTACCACAAGTGTTCTTTCTAAAACAAGCGCTTTAGTTAAATATCTCATTACAGAAGACAGAAGGAACAACTACAATAAAACTTATGTAACATGTTTGGGAACTCCATGCATACTGGGGAAATAATGCATAGCAAATACATTCCTCTGAATAGGAGACTGCAAGATTTTCTTCACAGAAGAATCTAAGCTGTTTTCTATGTTGTTGGCAGGGAGAGACTTGTGTAGCTGGGCACTTCCTGGTCATATTAGCATAGTCCAGCCCACACAGAACAACCGCCCAACACCACCTCATTTTACTGTTGGACTGAGTCCAAAAGCATAAGCACTACAGTGAATATAAAGGGGAACATTTCTGGAAGGAGATTCATAAACCAACAAGACTAGATCATTTTTTTACAAGTGCAGAAAATGTTATATTTTATATAAACAGGCTCTCCATTTCACATGACCATTTACTTGACTAAAAGCAAACACATTTAGGAAATATTTTTGTTGAATATAATAAGAGGACAGCTGCAGAAATCTAAGTGATTGTGTTAATCTCTTTCCCTATAGCTTTGAAACTCTAAACTCTCAGAAGAAACCTGGAGACTGACATTGATCAGGGTGATTCTGCAGCTGTAATTTTTTCTGAAGGAGAAACGTTTGGTGGGCTAAAGCATGACAGGGGTAAAAAGGAAAAAGAAAAGTGCAGTGTGCTGGAAGATCCATGCTCTTCGTTGCGAAGATATCAAGCTGTGGTGCCTAAGAAGGTTTCCTATTTTGGAGTGGGCAACCAACTACAATTTAAAGGAAAATTTGATTCCTGATGCCATTTCTGGAATGATGTTGGCAATTCAACAGGTGACACAAGGTACAGTTAATGAAGCTGATTTTCACACTTTAAATAGATTAAGTCAATTTATAGTAGTTTTTTATTTTTGTTGCTTTATTTAGTGTTCTCATGAGGCTTAGGTTAAATAACAAAAAATCAGAAATGCATATTTAATTAGACACAATCTAATGCCAGGTGTAAAAAAGAGGCTTTTACTCCTCATTTTCATAGGTGCGTAAGGGATTTACTAATAAAAAAAGGAATATATATCTATATCTATCTATGTGTGTGTGTGTGTGTGTGTGTGTGTGTGTGTGTATTCCTTATCAAGGGGGCGAGGGGAGATATATTTCTGATCAACATTTGTGAACAGGAGTTTATCTTTCCTATAGAGCATTCAGAGGATGAATTGGTGCACTGACCTTACAATTAATGAATACTAGAGTTATACAATGTGTTAGCAATTACAGAGAATTTTGTATGAGAGGCTTACTACCGAAACCATCATTGGTTGATGGGATTCGTGTGTGCATTGACATCTTGTGTATTTAAGTTTGCATATTGTTCTAATGAGACATACTATATCATGTTTTCTATTACATCTCTGTATCATTAACATAAAGTAAGGGTGGAGCTTAATTCTCTTTTGGCTGGTTGTAGGTAAGAAACTTTAATCAGTATTTGTCCAGGTGTTGTCACAGATGGAAAGTGAAAACTAATTAATGCTTTTCTTGAAAAATGTAGTCTTATTTCACATCACAGTATTAACTTCTTTAGGTAACTCTTTATACCTGTCTCAGGCAAATTACATAGGCAGTCTCTTGGCTGGCCAAAATAAGCGCTAGCTTCTTGTCTGACTCAGACTGTCTGTATTGTTATTTCTTTACAGTTTCACAAACTAGCTAGCTTTTGCTATCATCCATGCAGCTAAATTATAAGCATTCCTTTAATTGAATTATTCTGGAGCTGGAACCAACTGGTTTATGTAAGTATTTGTGCTTTTAAGGTAATTAGGAACATCTGCATTGGCATGATTTAACTTCAAGAACCTTAATACTACTATAAAGTATCTAATTTCTCTGGTATATTCATATACAGCAATTATAATTAAAATGCTGCTAATAATATGTTAAACTCCAACAAAAATATTGAATTAGAGGCAATTATATAGCACTTATAGTTTTATCCAGCATTTTCTTCATTGAATATGAGTCCTAAAATGGCTTTTAGTTTAGAAACATACTTTAAAAAAACTTAAGTGGTGGCAGAAAATACTCTTTTCCAGATTATTCTGGTTTGTTTTATATAATGTAGAAAGAATACTATTGCTGCTTAAAAACAAGAGAGAAACAACCTCATTTATATTCCCTTTCCTACAGAACACAGTCCCCCCACTAGGAACACCATTTGACAGTGAAATCTGTGGATTTTTATGATTTTGTCCATACAGCTTGCAAATCTTTTAAATACTAGATTATGTGTATATTCAGATTCTATTTGCACCAAGTCTTCTCATGATGTTGCAATTCTTTTGTTGCCAGGATCATACTTCAATATTTGTCAGAGTGGGACGGCATGGGAAAATAATAATACTAATTGTACACCACAAAGGATGAATAGATCCCAAACCCTATGTTTAAAATTCTGTGTTTCTGGTGTTTGTTTCTCATGATACATGAAAGGCTGAAAATATTAAAGTAAAGTAAAGTTAGAGTAAATTTATAAACCATTGAGAAGTGACATGTGGGACCAACTGTCACCAGGCATTGAACCTGATGGTTTTATGATTCAAAAAGAAGGAAATATTTAAGGGATAATAAAAATAACAGTATACACAACAGCTAGGATAAAGCATTTTTATAAGTGATAGAAGCTCTTATGGCTAGGGACAGAAATTACACGTAAACTGGTATAATGATTGGAAACCAGTTCAAATCTATAATGCAACACAAGACAAGTGCACATAACCCGCTTTCAAAATGACTAAAACTGGTTTAAGATAAACCTGGATGGGATGTAGTATTAGAGTTAGGTTAAATTGGTTTATTGAACTTCTGTCCCAGATTCCACCCCCCCCCCGCACCGATTCAGGTTAACTCACAATCCTTTAGCTTTGTACCTCCCCCACAACATTTGCCCCCCACTTGCAGGGTGGGCAGGCTAGCGTTGGCCCAAGCTGTCTGATCCAGACCAGCAGGGAGGCATGCTCTAGTGCCCCCTGGCTTTTGGCCTGGGTGACTGCAGGCATGTGGCTGGCTTTCTGCAATCACAAGCAAATGTCTGTTTGCTTGCTTATCGGTTCAATCTACGCAGCTTAGATTAACCTGCAAAGATTGAATCAATTCAGCCTCGGGCTTTTTGTCTGTCTGCACTTAACCCTTGTGTCTGAGCTCATAAACTAGCTCATTAACTTGACAGCAATTAAGGAAAACACTTCTTAACCAGCTGTATTTTTCATAATGGTCCACACTTGAAATTTTTGCATCCTCTTTTAAACCATCTGCAAAATTCAGAAATGGGATCATTGTAGCTCACAAAGTAAAGATAATGCTCAAAATAAAGATAATGCTCATAAAACTACTCCCACAGTAGTCTGGAAATCTCTTCTGTTGTACAATAGCAGCTTTTGCTATTGCTGTCTGCCTTATAAAAAAAAGGAGCAAATTAAGAGAAGAAACAATAATGAACATAAGCCAATAGTGTGTTTTGTGTCCTTTAATGCTAAGCTCTATAAAAAGATGGTATAAGTTTAATCTCTGTGCATTTAAAATATACCAGAGCCAAAAAGAGCAAAAAGTTATTTCTCTTGAAATAAACACTGTCTGACCATTCATTTTACAGAGGATCTAACTTTCCTGTTCGTTACCTTTTATTCTTAGAAGGATTTTAAGAGCTACTGTCTAATTTCACAAACTGACCGGCGATTTTGGACATCCAGCATTTGGGTACCCACATGAGCCACCTTAAAGATAACTGATATTTAGAGGACAGATGTCCTATACTGTTTTAAATGGGCTACAGCTGGAAACTTGAAAATCAATGACTCATACTTAACAGTTTTGAAAATATTGGCTTAAATCTTTAAGCCCAGCTTGTGTACTAGAGTGTATGCATTGACGTGACAGCCAGAACTTAGGAAGGAATGGCTTTAAGGAGAGTTTTCCCTCCAAATGTTTATTTTCTTTTGCATGCAGCTTAAATTCAGAGTGGGTTGGCTTGGCAAAAACCAGGATGGGGCATGGGAAAAAGCACTAATAAAACATAAAGAACAGCATCATTAGTACTGTTGGCTCTGTGCCATCCATACCCTTTCTCCAGTGTCAGAATATAGTTGCAAAGAGGGAGTGTTGTGTAGACTGACCTTTTGGAAACACTAACTTGTAATAGGGACCAATTTAGCCCATTTCCCCCAAAATTAAGAGAGGCAGAAAAGGATCTTAGGCCTCCTTTTTTCACCTCCAAAATTCCAGTATTCAAAATCTGGCACATGTTATGTTTCTGGTGCAAATAAAGTTTTAATCATGCCAGAAATAGCAACTGGCCACGCATTCATAGAATTTATGGCACCAGAGAAATCACAAACCAGCCACAAAGATATTACTCAAAAATATATAGTATCTTTGTGGTTCATTTGTATGGCACCATAACTTACCAAAGGCTTGAACCCCAGAGTGGTTCCTGATCAGCTGAATGTCAGCTAGGGGGGATGACCCTGGGACTTGAGCCCTGGAGCCATCCCTGCTGACCAACAGTAGATGGGAGTGGCCCTGGAGATTGAAGTCTAGAGCTGTCAGCAGATTATTTGCTGGCAGAGACCAATTCAAGGCTCAAATCTCAGGGAAGTTCCTGCCAGCTAATGTCAGATCACAGCTGCCCCAGGACTCAGGGCCTGGGGCTCAAACCCCGGGGCCATCCCAGTCAGCCAGTTGTTGGCTGGCAGGGACAGCTCTAGGGCTTGAATCCCAGGGCAGTCCCTTTCAGCTCACAGGGGATCGCAACAGCTGTGGAACTCAAACTCCAGCGCTGTCCTGATCAGTTTATCATCAGCTGGCAGGGACCACCCTTGGGCTCTCACCTTGGGATGTTCTCTGCCAGTTGACTGTAGATCAGGTTTGCCTCAGGACTCAAGCTCCAGGACAGATTCAAGCTACCAAAGATCAGCAGTAGCTTTAGCCTTTTGGTTAAGTCTCAATAAAGAACACTTGTGTTTTATCTTCAGTGTCAGAAAATCATAATCATCAAGCCTTTGAAAGATTTGACCATAATCTGGTAATTTTTTTCAAGTTGATTAAAATTTGTTCTAATTTAGTTTTTTTCCTGTGTCAGCTCAGGACCAAGAGATGTGCCCAGAATGTAGATCACACTGGCATGGAACAAACATTCAAAGATTTAAAGGCAAGAAAGAAGGCTCTTCTCTTCACTTATACCATCTTGCCAGTCAGTACATCATTGCATTCTTGGTATTTCTCAAGTTCAGGTGCAGCCCTCGATTTTTCTGACACAATTTGGGGAAGTGTACAGGCTAAGCTGGTCTGTCCCCCAAGACTTATGGGAGCCAGTGGGATTCCAGAACACTCCGGGGGATATTCATGCTTACCTTAATGGCCTGGTCAATTTGTGGAATAGTATACTGACCTGTACACAATGGCACTCAGGAGTCCACTCCCATCACAGCAGTAGTACAGATCTCCCAGGTACCAGGGGGAGCTGAAGTGGAGGTGGGCGGATGGGGAGGAGGGCAGCTGAAGTGCCGTGACTCTTGACCTGTGTCAAATCTGACTGATTGTGACATGGGTTGTTCTTACAAGACCAAAGTGTGGCAGTGGGTAACAAAGAAGCTTCTTTTCTCCACTGATATTGAATTGGTAAAATGCCAGCTGACAGAGCTCTTACAGGTGATGAATGGCCTGGTTAATCTTGGTTGTGTGTGCCCAGAAACTGAGTCTCCTGCAGTCTGCTGTGATGAATTTGCCACCTAGTTTACAGACAAAATGGTCTCCATCTGGCACAACTTAGGAATTGCCACTTTTGCTGCAGAGTCAGGGCTGGAGAGGCTTGGTCTTGTCCAGTTTATGTGGATTAGTTTGGTTGCTGTCATCTACTGATGCAGAGGATGTGTTTGGGGGATTGTGGATGATGAACTGTGAACTGGACCTGTTCCTATCTTGTCTTGTAAGAGCCAGCTGGGGGAGACTGGGGCTATTGCTGGTAGGGGTTGTCAGTGCCTCCCTTTGGGAGGCCAGCAAGCTGAATTTTCTTGGGTCAGCAGCCTTTGATACAGATGACCATAAGGTGCTGATAAAGTGTTTCTGTGATCTGGATTCACCAGACTTCTCTACACTGATTCTGTTCTTTCCTGGTAGGGAAGTTCCACAGGATGGTGATGAGTGAGTGTTTGTCATCCCTTAGGACTTTGCCTGTGGGGTCCTATAGGGCTCCATCTTATCATCACTCTTGTTTAATCTGTATATGAGGCCACTGGGTGAAAATATTCAGATGTTCAGGCTGAGGTGCCATTAGTATACAGATGATGATCAGCTTTCTGTCTCTCATCTAGACTGGGCTCCGCAGTTTTAGTATTTTGCCAATGCCTGGCAACAGTGAGGGATTCAATGCAAATGAACCAACTGAAGCTGAATTCAGGCAGGACAGTAGTGATGGGTGGGACCATCACTGATGTGGGAGTCAGCTTCCCATTGTCACTTAGGTTCACAGCTTTGGGGTGCTGCTAGATCAGGGGTGGACAAAATGTGGCCTGCCAGGCCATTCTATCTGTCCTGCGGGACCCCTAAAAAATTGCCAAACCTCAGTAAGTGGCCCGCCCAAAATAATTGCCTGTCCTGGATCATCTGCTGCACCTGGATCATCTGCTGCACCTGGATCATCAGCTGGCAGCAGTGGCTAGGAGTGCCTCACTGGTGAGAAGGCTGTTACCCTTTGGTTAGGTTTGACTCTGGCCATCATCATCCATACTTTCACAACTCTACATGAGGCTGCCCTTGATAATTACTCAGAAGGTGCAGCTGGTGCATAATGTGGCAGCCTACCTTCCGATAAAAGTGTATCACCAGAAGCACATAATTTGAGTATTCCAGAGTCTGCATGGGCTCCCAGTTGCTTTCTGGTGCAATTCAGCTTGCTGGTTTTGACCTACAAGGCCTTAAGTGGGCTAGGCTGTATGTACCTAAGGGACTACCTTCTCTCTTATGCCCTGTCATGATCCCCAAGATCAGATGGTACTAACCAAGTTCATGTGGCAAATATATGTGGGAAGTAATTCTTGGTAGTTGCTCCTCAGCTTTGGAACTCCCTCCCCTTTAAAGCCTGCCAAAGCCCAAGCCTGGATATTTGGCTATCCTTAATGTTTCATAAAACTCTCCAGCAGGCAATATATAGAGTCATAAATCACAGCCAACACCTGCCCCCTGTGGAGTATAATACTGTCAGCAAATTATTGATTGTTTGCTTCAAGTACTGTTCAAACTAGTTTAGAACATTCCCAATCATGCACAATAAATCACACAAGCAATGCAATGTAAACTACTGATCAGCAGCAGGATTACATTCTGTTGGTAGATGAAATATTACAAACAAGGACATGCATCCTTTGGCAACTGTGGCATTCACATATATTGTTTATGACTTTGAGGAGATCAAAACAACACACCATTTACCAAAACCAAACAGGTTTATAGAGCAGCATTCTTTGAGACTTCCTGGGATTGAATTTCTGCCACTTTCCATAGCACAAAATTGACAGATTTAATGTAGGGATAAGGCTAAGTAAGGTACATACCCTACAGCCTAATTAACTGGTTCAGCTGAACCTCATGAACTAACCAGGGCCAGCTGAGTCCTGGCCTGTAGGGATAGGCTAAGTGAAGTTCCTGCCTTACAGCCTGATTAACTGGGATAGCTGAACCTAAACCAGGGCCAGCTGAGCCCTTCCCACTGATTGGTCCTGGGTGTGTTTTTAAGGAACTCCTCCAGCACCTGACCTTAGCTGCACTGATCTTCAGGCTTTGAGTAGCTCCTGTCCTGGCAGCTTCTCTGGATTCTGTCTTGGCATCCTTGGTTGTGCATCCAGCCCCTCAGACTTTAGATTTCATCTTGGCCTCAGCTTGCTTCCTGACCCTTGATTCTGGTTAATCCTCTGGCTTAGTATCTGGTTCCTGACTCTTGGCTTCTGAGCCCACCCCCTGCAATTCTTGGTCTCGCTCCTTACTCTATGTGCTAGGCTGGAAACCCTGCTGGACCACGACATTTAGAAGCTGTTTGCAATTCACAAATCCGAAAAAAGGTTACATAAGGATTTTGGGTAACACAAGTCTCACCACTACCCTTTTTTCAAAGCATGGAATCATTTGCTTCTTACTTGCTTATCTCCTTGAAGATTGGGGAAAAAAGAATTGAAGCAAACTTTGCTGGGCAAGAATCTGACCCATAGGTTATGGGGAGAAGCTCATCTGTTACCATAGCTCTAAATCTTAGAGTTGGCTTAAAATTCTTGGAGGAAGCCAAGGCATTTGAGAATTCATGATCTGGCAAAAACTTATTTAATTTGTCAGGGTTTCTCAAAAATCTGGTACTTAGAAACACAAACAATACTTCTCTCCAATCTTGAAAAAATGTTCACTGACTTCATTCACTTCTCTAGCTGTGTTGCATCACCCTTTTCTCTTTCCATTGCCAAATTAATTGAGTGACTTATGTGCAGTTGTTTTCTGGAGTTCCTCTTCTCTGTTTCCATCCCAGACCCTGTTCATTTTCATCCCTGGCATTCCTGTGGAACAAACCTTTAATGACCTCTTTGTAGCCAGAATTCAGAATAAGTAATCCTAATCCTCCTTTAACAGTTATCCCCCTTTCACAGCATTAATCATGCTCTTGGCATTTTTCCTCTCGTGGCTTTTGTGACTTTGTCTTCTTCCACTTCTTCTTTGTCTCAATTGTTTCTTTGGAAGATCTTCCTTATTCCCCTTTGACTCTGCAGGAATACCGTAGACCTCTGTCCTGGGTTCCCATTTCTTCTTCCTCTATACATTACCTCTGGGTAGCCTCATTCCCAAATACAGTTTTAACTGCCATTTCTGTCCACTCGGAGATCTCTATTCCAAGCCTGTCTTCTTCTGACTTCGTACATGATCTGGCACAAGTGAGGGTTCTGTTCCTTGACCAGAGCTCTTGTGTAGTAAGGGAACATAAGTAATAATATTATTATATATTTAATAATTATTATAGTAGTTTTTGTGGTTGCTGTTTCTCTACAAATGTCATATCTGGGGCTACATGACTAAAACTGTCAGTGAAACTCAAGAGGGATGTCAGTCAGATAATTCTTTGGCCCCTAACATGCATGGCTAATGACAACATTTTAAATAAAATCCTGTTCTTAGTAAAGTCCTGATCTAAAACAGATGACTACTCTTCACATTTCCATTACTGTCTCATAGAAAGACCAAATAAAATTTGAATGATCCAACTTGTATTCATTGACATGTCACAAATCCATCTTAACATTCAAGATCAAATCTTGGATGTTCATTTAATCATGCAGATGGCTTCAGCCCCTGACAAATTAATAACCAAGCTCTCTCTCGAGGTTCTGCAAACCATAATCTTCTGCTACCTTTTACTGAAAGCAGGAGTGTCTGAGGCTATATGTGTGACTTCTTCTGTTGTCTTATGATGATAATACTGTGTAGTTCTGTGATAGCTGAGAGTTGTCTATGTGATGTAGGTACTTGCTGAACCCTCTGTTAGGATTAGACCAGGTGTTTCTTGTTTGTTTATGCATTGTGATCTGTATGTTGCTGCTAAGAGCTTAATTAAAGTAAAGGATTAGTGAGGCCTTGTAAGATTAGTGAGGCCTTGAAAGTAGTAAGGCCTTGTATGTAGTGATGCAGTTAAAATTAACCTTATCAGAAAAATGCAAAGGCTTGTACTGCTATTGAGCAGTCATAAGAAAAGTTCATAGTGCGAGAGTGTGAGTGGCTGTGAGTCAACAGCGTAGCTCAGAAGTTATAAATTGGCTAGCACATCCGGAAATCAGCAGAAGGAAGATGCAGCATTGTGAAAGAATGTACTAATTTAAAGATTAGCTGCTGACCTGGATTCGCTGGGCCTGTGGATCTCGAGGAGCCTGAGAACTGAATACCAGGGTCTTTTCTGGTACCCCTCAGACAGTGCAGATCAGGAACGCCTGACTTCACTGAGCTTTATAGAAGAGGAACTTGTTGTACATCAGGGATCAGAGGGGACTGCCGATAAGTTGCCAACGCGGATTGTTATTGTCTGTCATTGTCTTGTTATACTATGTGTAGCTATGTGTTTGTTAAGTCAATAAATTTTTCTTATCTTTTTACTTCCAACCACTCTCTCAATCGTGAACCCTCCCATTGGCGGCTGGGACAACTTCCTATTCCAGGATCTCAAATCTGTTTACAAGCATTCACTCTAACATGAGTGATTTACAGACAGGGTGGTTAATAGATATGGGAATAGCAGAAGTAAACCTCCAAAGACTTAATGCATGTGGGTTAGGGTGAGGAGAACCAGGTAATCTCCTTTTGTTATATTTGCAAGAACTGGGGCATTAAATTAAAAGTCTAAGGAATCTATCAAGTGAGAGGTGGTAATGCATATATCAAGAATAACAAATATGTTGCCTAGAAATTAAGAAGTGGTCCGGTGGTCTGGCCTCAATATGCAAGATTTTAGAACAATTTTTGAAGGAAAGAATAATTAAAGACTTGGAGTTAATGGAAAATACAACATGAAATGGCCACGCATAAGCCATTCCAGGAAAACCTGATTTCGTTCTTTGATAACACAACTGATTTTCTAGCCTGGAATGGAAGTATGGGAAGTGTGTGTGACAGATCAGGAGGGGACAGGTAGCAGATTGGGCGGATGAATGGGATTAGAGTGGCAATCAAGGAGGGTGCCAGTGTAAGGGACCGGGGCATAGGCTTCTTGCCATATAGTCCAGTGCATAGCATTGGGGCTGGTTCATTGTTGATGGATGGGCCTGGAAGCTGGGCTTGGGGTTTGTGGGGGTTCTTAGCTTGGGGAGTCTTGGGGCCCAAGCTTAGGGGTGGGCACCTTTGCACACTGGGCTAGCTAGGCCCCAAGACACCCCAAGCTACTGCCATGAAGGAGTACTACCTTGCCCAGGCAATGAGGCTGGCTTATTCCCTCCAGTCCTGCTTTCCCACCTCCCTGCCCATACTCCCCAACCACAGGCCTTGGCCCCCGTCTTCATCTGACTTAAGTTACTTTGGAGACTGGCCATGTGGCCGCCATTTCCCCTCTTCCATCCTTGGCCAACAATTGATACCAGGTGGTCACTGGGGCTATAGGGATGCCTCATGGGTGCACTGTGTGCATGCCTCCCCACATTACTGCTACCAGGACTCTCGTGATGCTGCCACCCCTCCCCCTGCCCCACAGGGTAACAGGATGGCAAGCAAGGAGTGTGGTTCTCTGACATGTACAGAAGGGGCAGCCTTTCCCTTTCCAGGGGAGGCAGGGAACACTACTAGCATTCCTGTTGCACCCCAACAGGGAGGGAGACCCATCAAAACATGGCAGCTAAGCTTTGATGATGACCTGACTCAACTACCCAAAGGTACAGTCAGAACAGCCCACCATGGAGATGCACCCCTTAAGTTCCAAGGAGGCCCCATGCCAGGCTGGGTAAGGCACGGTGTGCGTGCCACAGAACTCAGGCACCAGGGGAGGTGGTAGCCAGCTCACTATCTAGGCCATGGTTTTATTTTGTAGTTTGTACCGTGTTTTGCTGTTTGCACTCTAGTTTGCAACTTGCACATTAGCAAGGGATGTTTATTGGAAAAAAAATGAAATTTTGCACTTTCTGTACATATTCACACTGAGCTCCTTGTGCACTTCCTGCGCACATACCCTCTCTAGGTCGAGGCTCCAAATGCACCTCACATGTTCCCCACACTCCCAGCCTGCTTGTGTAGCTCGTCCCTTCCCCCCCACCCCACTCTAGCAGCTCAAAATCTTCACTCCCACTTTTGATATCTTCATGGCTGTGCTGGCTTCTTTCCCAGCAGACACAGCCTGTACACACATCCTCCCTCCCTCTTCCCCTACTCTATGGTGGTAACTATGGTGGGAGGCTGTTCCTGCTATGGGGCATGAACTGTAAGCACAATGCCAGCAATTTGTAAGTCATCCAGGACATATCTGGAGAGACTGCCCTCCCTCAGCTTCAGGACAGGAATGCACCAGTAAGCACACTGGCTACTGCCAGTCGATCCCCATGCCCCCAGCCCATGCCAGAGTAGGCCAGGTCCCAAACCAGGGGTGGGCAATTATTTCAGAGGACCACTTACTGAGTTTTGGCAAGCTGTTGAGGGCTGCATAGGTATCTCTGCCCAGTGGAGAGGCTCTGTTTCCACACACCCACCCCTCTGCCCCCCAGCCACAGTTCCCAGCGTGGTGAAAAGCAGGATAGCCCCAAGCTCCTGGCTGCAGCTTTGGGAGGGAATTGAGCCTCTCTGCCACATGGATAGGGCCTGGCCCCACCCAGACCTATGTCCACAAGTTTGGAGGGGGGCCATCTTCATGGCAGAGAGGGTCAATTCCCTTGTCCAGTCATGGAGGAAGGAGACAGAGCCTTTTCTGTCTCTTCTCTGTGACAGCTCAGGAGTAAGGCTGAGCTCATGCTCAGCTGGAGCAGACAAGCACCAGCTAAGGGTAGCACGCTTCCCAGTGAGGCACCCCGAGATGCTGGTGGAATGCAACCTAAAGGGCCTAATGCTCTAAGCCGGGGAGGGCAATTATTTCAGCTGGAGGGCCACTTAATGAGTTTTGGTGAGCTGTTGAGGGCCACAATTGTGGCCCTGCCCCTTGACAGGTGACCTGCTGATTACAACTCAGAATACAGACCCAAAGATATTACAGACTTTATACACTTCATCCTCACACACAACAATTTCACTTTTAATAACGAACACGTCCTTTGGACAATGGGAACAGCTATGGGCACAAAAATGGCCCCACAGTATACCAACCTTTTTATGAGTCACCTGAAAGAAGACTTCCTCAAGAATTGCACCATCAAACCCTTGTTGTACTTAAGATATATCGATGACATCTTCATCATTTGGACTAAACACCTGCAATCTCTGATTGAGTTCCATCAGAAATTCAGCAATCACCATCCCTCCATCTGACTTTCTCTAGAGTACTCCAGCACCCACATCTTCTTTTTCGACATGATGATCAGTATCCAGAATGATAAAATACAGACCACGTTATACAAATAACCCACAGACCAACATACATATTTGCACAGAACCAGCAATCACCCTAAACACACCAAAAAAGCTGTGATATACAGCCAAGCCCTCAGATACCACTGAATTTACACTGAAGAGAACACCTGGGATTGCCACCTCACCAATCTTAAAAAGGCTTTCACCCAACAAGGACACTCCTCCAGAGAGATAGATCACATGTTTGAAAGAGCCACCCAGATACCACGTGAAGAACTGCTGCAGTACAGAAGAAACCCCCCCACAAATCACACACTGCTTGTTATGATATCAACCCTCCCTCAAACCCATACAGAAAATCCTCAAATAATTGTAACCCATACTAGAAAGAACCCTATTCTTAAAGAGCTCTTCCCAGAGCCACCCATCCTAGTTTTCAAACAAGCACCGAACCTCGCTAATCTCATCACCAGAAGCAAACTTCTTCAGGCCCAGAACACACCAAATGGATCCAGACTATGCAATGACAAGAAATGCAAAACCTTCCAACACATCTCCACCACCCCTACAATTACCACACCCTACAACAGAGCCATCTGATGTAATATATCTCATCCAATGCACCAAATGCCCCGATGGAAAATACGTAGGAGAGACCAAAGAACAACTGCGCACCAGAATGAATGCACACCGGAAATCTGTCAAAGACAGGAATACCCAATTACCTGTGGGGGCACATTTCTCACAAGAAAACCACTCTCTCTCCAATCTCTCAGTCCTGATCCTCATAGGAAACTCACAAAACACTTCCCAGAGACAAGCCTATGAACTCCACTTCATCAACCTCTCGGATACTAAAAATCATGGACTAAATTTAGACATTGGATTTATGACACATTATAACCTGTCTGACATCTGACTCCTCAGGTACTTCTCCACTATTCATCCTCCTTCTCTCTCCACCTGCCCAGCCAGTCTCTCAGCCATTGACTCTACATCTTCACAGACTGCCTATTTTGTATGCATACCAGCCCAGCCTCTGGCTTCTTTACTTTTCATTCCATTCAGGAAGAGCACACACCAACTGCTGAAACTGGGTCCTACTGGGGACAGGCAGGTAGGCAGGAGCAGAGAAATACTAATTTTCTAAAATTTTTAGGGGCCCCATGGCCTGGTGGGTTGGATCCAGCCCATGGGCCATATTTTGTCTGCCCCTGCCCTAGGGGCCAGGACAAAAAGGGTGCCTGTACACAAGCATGGAGGCTGGTTTGACACACTGGAATTCCAGCATGTTGGAGCAGATACTATTAATCGAGTTAGCTGGAGCATGGTAGTTATTGCATGCCAGCAGCCTGCATCTCATGTATCAGTGTCCCCGTGCTTAAAAATGAGCTTCTTGAATGAGCTTTAATTCAAGTGCCCCCACAACCATTTTTGAGCATGGGGATGTTGATACACAAGATACTGCAGTGCTTTAATTAGAGCATCTCTCAGAGCTGTTCTAATTAAAGAGCTGTCATCCGCACTCAGAGCATTTGTAAAAGTGCCCAGAGGTATTTGGCTATTCCAAATTAAAATTATATAATAATGTTGTGTGCATGTTACTTGGGTCTATTTGACAAAGAAAATGAATATCATGAGATGCAAAAGGTAAGAAAGCCTCCATTATACCAGTTAGCTTTTTGTTCTCCCACTTGTGCCTTGTTGTTGCAACAACACAGTTACTGTTTAAGTGTCAGAGTTTGATTCTCTTAGGCCGTGTCTACACAAGTGGTGGACTGTGCAGTTGTTTTTGAGCAGTCATTAAGTACTTACATAACTAAATACTAAATGATGGTGCAGTAACTGGCATTACTGCACAATAATATCTCCATGTTTTTTTTTTCTGACACTACTGTGTAGTAGCAATGAGCTACTGCATGGTAACTTGTGACTACTGTGCAGTGGCATCATGTGACGGTTAGCGCCCCCCAATGCTACTATGCAGTATGGTCTTGTGTAGACGCAGCCTTAGTTACCTTTCTTCTTGCTTTTGGTATGGCAGTGATTTCATAGACATTTCATAGACATTAGGGCTGCAAGGGACCTTGGAAGATCATCAAGTCCAGCCCCCTAAAAAAATGAAGGGAAAAATCATGACAATTTGTAACAAAAGTTTTCTGTTTTTTGTCAAGTTTTATTTTTGGTGGTATTTTCCAACCAGTTCTTGTTTGCAAGCGTTCGCTACACCAGAACTTGGTAATATTCATCCACATCATCCCAGTTGTGTTCTGCAAGCCAGTCATATAATTTGAATTGCCACCCTAGGACATTCCATTTGAACAGAAACACTTAAAAATGACATGCCTGGTACATGCAGCAGTGCTGGAAGGACACGTTGACATGCTTTGCTTGCATGAAGTTAAGTAGTTAATAGGAGACCACCAGTACCTGGGGGAACGTTTGTTCACCAGAGCGCCCCAAGGGATGACAAGGTTGAATGGTTATAAACTACTGCAAGACTGTTTTAGGCTGGACATAAGGAAGAATTTTTTCACTGTTCAAGCCCCCAAGGTCTGGAACAGCCTGCCATCGGAGGTGGTCAGAAGCAAGGGGCAGGACTTCTGGTCCCAAGATGGTGACCAGGGGCAGGGCACCTGTCAAGGGGCGGGACTACCCATGCAGCTCTTCACAGCTTGGCCCACCCCTGATCTAGATGTTGCCAGCTCTTAGCAGAGGGGGTCTTGCCAGCTAGAAGAATCATACCCTTGTCTGGTTATGCCTTGAAAATCTCCCCCCACTTCCTTGGAAGAGGCCTGCCTGTGTGGTCAAATGCTCTGAAATCACAGTTATAGCAGACAATAAAAGATGACAAAAATATGTATTGTATAAATAAGAGCATACATAAAAAATCGCTAAGAGATACAGACAAACAAAAGGAAATATCAGAACAATAATCTACAGAGATATAAGAATAAACAAAAGGAAATATCAGAACAATCTGATTTTGCCCTGTATCTTAAGCCTAAGAACACAGGTTCTATTCAGCTCAACAGGTTAGAAAGCAGCTTCTGCCTTCGAACTTTATCAGCGCTTCCTGCAAATTCTTTTGTCATTCTACTTCATTCACCCTCGCTGGGACCCTAAAGTAAGTTGCTATACCTGGGAATAAACTTAGGGCCAAAACTTGCAAGCCTTAAGTATAATTTCTTATGTGGTCATTTATTTATGTCATTCATTGGATTCTTGGGGAGCCTATACTATGCATATAGCTTCCTTCCCCCAAAGTGTGTGCGTTTACCAGATTAGAAATCTCTCCTGTTCTAATTAGGACCAGGAGAATATTTGCATTCTTTTGGGCATATTCAAAAGATACTGCCTCTCACTAAATTTCTCCAGTGTAAGAAATGTCCTTCCTTGAATAAACAGGTGTTATTCTTATGGATCCCTTCTTTTAAAATGGTGGAATACACGAGAAGAGCAAGAGACATGGAATATGTGAAAGGCATGCCATCCAGAGGAGAGGGGGAGTGCAAATCATCCATAAAAGTCCAGGCAAAGATTAAACCTGTGGGATTGCTCATACCAGCTAAGAAGACCTACAGATTCCCCCAGAAAAATATCTGAGTGACTGGCTAAAGACTCTGTCCTCAGGATTACATAAGACTTATGCAAAGTTTCAGTTGTATTTTGACTTAGGCTAAGTTGTATGTCACTGCTTTGTCTTATTTTGTTGCATCTTAGCTTAGGCACAGTTTTTCTGTTGTTTCTTTGTCTTATTCTTGAAATTGCAAATTGCTGTGCTCAAGAAATGTTCTCTGCAGAAAACAGACTATCCAAGCCATTTTATATGATTTCAGTACCACCACCTGAATTCTAATACTGAAGTACAGTAACAGATTTGGCATCCCTAGGTGGACAAGTCCAACTGAAGCTGCTTGGGCTGAGAATGGTTACTGTGCACAGCACCAATAAAACCTTTTTGCAAAACCTTTTCTGCAGGGTCACTTACTTGAGGGTTGCAAAACCACTCAAATTAGCTCAATGATAGGAAAAAAACTGTTGGAGCTATAAAAGGGAGTGGTAGGCACAACTGCTATGGGTTTTGGGGATAAAGATGCATTCTGTGGACCATTCTGCATTCCATATTATTGTGCAAACAGTGGTCCTCTTGGGTGGCTTCAGCAAGGAAGCTATGTTGAGATGAAAAAAGCAGAACGTGGACGAGGCTTCAAAAATTTTTGTTTATAGTAGCCTAAGGATTAACAAGGAAGTTAGCTCAGGAGAAAGTCGGATTTTGAGAGATGAAACTTGTAGACAGGCTGAAGGAATGTGCTTAGAAGGAAGAGTGCTGGAACTCCCACCTCTGGGTGTTATGAGGATGCTAGAGATGGCTGTGAAATTGGGCAGCAGGTTTTAAAAGGTAACCAGGAAGGGAAGAATAAAGAAAGGTGAGTTGATCCCCTCAGACTGAAAATGGGGCGTAGAAGGCTGAAGTAGAGAATAAATCTGAGTGAAACCAAGGGAGACCTTTGGCCCCCCCTTGAAAAAAGTAAAACTGGTCCCTTGTTATCACTAACTACAACAGCTAAGCTGTATCTGCCCAGTTCAAAAAATTGACACAAGAGGGAGCATTGAGACAATATTAATAAATAGGGGGGCCCCATTTTCAATTGCAAGTAATGAAAAAGAACCCTTTTGCTGGGAATGAGTGGAAGAATGAAATATGGAGGGGTTTAATAGGAAAAAAAACAGTAGTAGCTTGATCACAAGGGAAGCAATTTGAAAAGGAAAATCTAAATTAATCAGGACAGCAAGGGGGGAAAAAGCTTGGGTATCCTTTGAAAACAAAGGGGGTTGGGGGACACTCATGAGTCATGAAATAAAGGCACAAACAAAGAGAAAAATAACAAACCAGGTGATTGGGTAGGTCCCTCCTATGAGAAATTAATATAAAAAAGTATCAGAAAGGGTACAATACTAGCAATTAGCTGTGTGTCTAAGCAGATATAAAACAATACAAACAAAACCCCAAAATAAAATTGAAAGAAACAGAAGCTGCAGTTCCTTCTGCCCCACCTAAATGGAAAACAATGTGTAGTGTCACTGTATAGGGATGCCTGACCCTCAAATCAAATATCCTGGTTAAATTCAGTTTGGGTGGTTGGAGCACCCCCAGAGATGAATCACCCTTGAGGGTTGCTGGTACAAAATGTTAATTAATACACAGGAGTCCAGTTCCATAATCCATACAGAACCAAGAGAAAATGGAAACGGGAAGACCACAGGCTTTTTGACTCTAAGGGGGTTTTACAGTACACTGTCCCAAGTGCCCATTACCCAGGAATTAAACATTTCACTTGTTCAGATAAGTTTGGAAAAAAGTGTTGTTAGCTGGCTGTTGCAGAGTTTTTTGGGTCACAGACCCTGAAAGAGTTGGAAGCTTTGACTGATTATGCTAACGCGTTTGTGAATTGGAAGGTGGTGTTATCAGCAGAAGTGAAGCAGCTGTCTAACTGGAGCTGAAGTTTTCTCTTTAACCCTCCCCCCAACAACATCACCTTCTGCTGCTAGAAGGGAATGCATTGGTAGAAAAGGTGGGGAATGTCTTTACTAAGGGTAAATAAGATTGTAGTTTATTTGTTTCTTAAGAATTATCTTAAACAAAAGGAAAAAAAAAGTCCTGACCAGCAGAGAATAGATCTTATCACCAAATCGCCTGCTCCCGCAGACATTATGATTTTAAAGTCCTCTGTAGACTGAAAGGGTTTTCAAGATATTTTATCATGGGATATGCAGAGAAAGATGTTCCATGTGGCCTCCTTATTGAAGGGGAAACCCATGAATGCCCGCTACCAAAAAAAGCAAATTGGGATGGGGCGGGGGGGAGTGGCTTGAAGGAGGAGAGTATTTGGAAAAATAAAAGAGGAACCTGGGTGAATATGGTTTGTCAATTAATCCAGCTATTATAAAAATGTAAATCCCTTTACAGGGTATGCAGTAGTCAATGTGAACAATAAGAAAATTTGCCTTTAGTCCAAATCTGTTACAGGACTTTAATATTATAATTCAGGTGGTGAATTCAGAATTCAGTGGTGTCGCTGAAGTCATAAACATGGCTTGGACAAGAATAGTCCATTCTCTAAAGAGAGCATTTATTGAGCACAGCAATTTGCAATCTCAAGCATAAGACAAAGAAACAACAGAAAAACTTCGCCTAAACTAAGACCTAACAAAATAAGACAACTCACACAAAGAAACAACGTGCAACTTAATGTAAATCAAGACATAACAGAAAGTCTTATGTAGTCCCGAGGACAGAGTCTTCAGCCAGTCATCAGAGATTTTTCTGAGAAATCTGTAGATCTTCTTAGCTGGTGAGGGTGGTCCCACAGGTTTAATAATCTTTGCCTGGGCTTTTATGGGTGATTTGCACTCCCTCTTTCCCTCTTGGATGACATGGCTTTCACATATTCACATCTGTCTCTTGCCCCTCTCACATATTCCAATTTCTTGCCCCTTGCAGTTTTCACTTTGAAATGCAAATGTAATTTCCTGCTTCTTCTTCCACTGGCTACAGGATTAGTTAAAGGGTCAGAATTTGTTAGATTGTGCCATGTATTTGCCAACAGTATCATGTCAGTAAAACTTCAGAAAACATGCATAATCTCTGATGGATACTTCAAAATATTGTGGGGTTTGTGACAGAGGACATTGCTTTCCCATATGCATCAGATGTATAGTGTAAGATGTGGAAGCTTAATAAATAAAGTTTGACTACAGTTTGACTAATCTTAACATCTTCCTTTGTTGACACTATATTACTATCACGATTGTAGGTTTGAACTAGTGCATGCAACAGTAATTCTCAAGGCAGCAGTTGAAGATGTTTCTACTCAGAAGAACACGGCCTTACATCTTGTTTGCATCAGGGTTCTATATTCGGTTCAGAGCCAGTTTATCTGTAGTGGGGCCACATGTCTTCTCCTTGTCAGGCGTCGTATACCATGTGATGTGTCATGCAGCCTAGTGTTAGCCAGAGTGCTGTTTTAAATGACCCCACATATCATAGTATTATCTTCTGATAATGAATTAAAGCATGCCACCACAGTATTTATATACCGTATCTAAGCCTATTGTTTGTTCTTTGTTTGCTGTTCTTTCTATGTGTTTTGCTGTTCTTATTTGAAAACTATTTGTATTGCTATTGAAGTTCTGCATATAATAAATGAGGAACATCTGTGCTCTCCATTTACCCAATCTACTATGCCACATTTTTGACCATATAATAACACCATAGATGTAAAATATTTCAGGCTTTTCAGATCTTAATTATATCTTCTAGCGCTCCTATGCTGCTATTATCCATTATGTATACTACTAACTTTAAGCATGCGGTTTGTCCAAAAGCACACAATGTCTGTAGCAGAGAAGGGTAGAATCTAGGCTATGGGGTTCCTAGTCATGTGTCCCACCCAATGGATGTGTAGTGGGGCACTGAGGTGCCTGCTATTTGTGGAGTAATAAGTAAGGAGCCCAGCTGCGGGTTACCAGGATAACCGGTGGGAGTCAGCTGACTGGAAGGGGCAGGGCCTGGCTCCCATATAACTCCCAGGCTGGGGCCAGGCAGGTAGTTCTTGACCAGCAGCCATGAGGGAAGGAGCTCTGCCGGACTGAGCAAAGAGGAGAAGCCAGACTGCAGGTACAGCTCTGAGACTGGGGAAGGTTAGAGCACCCCGATGTGGCAGGACTAATGTTATAGCCAAGCAGCTTGAATTTATGTTGCATCCCAGGAGCTTGAGTTTTCTGTTTACTGTTTATAACTGATGGTTTGGGTGAGGCTATTTGGGGTTGGAGGAGGCCTCATAGGGGGCTCATGGTAGCATGGGGACCCGGCACCCGCGAGGGTACAGGATTTCAGGTGCACTGACCCTGGTGCCTGTGAGGGCTCAGCATTTTTGGGGGTGTATGGACCCCAGCTCCAGAGAAGGGGTGTAGAGTTGAGGGCCAGATAAGGCTGAGGCTGTCTGATCCAGGCGGTGGTTCGAGGCCCCAAGGAGGAGAGTTGGGGCCAAGTGCAGCTACAGCCACTGGAGCCCACCTGAGCGAGAGAAGCCCAGAGCCAAGGGGGCAGTGAGAAACCCTAGAGCCAAAGGAGGGCAGTGAGAAGCCCCAGAGAGGGGGGGGCAGCATTGACAGTGAGAAGCCCCAGAGAGGGGGCAATGAGAAACCGCAGAGAGGGGGGCAGCGCTGACAGTGAGAAGCCCCAGAGAGGTGGGGCAGCATTGATGAATGCTCAGTGAGGTGCCCAGCAAAGCCGGGCCACGGAGAGCCCAGGGTGGACAAGGGGGCCAGAATATAGTAAGACCTGGGCTAATCGATGTGAGTACCATCTGCAAGGCTTGGGCTGCGGTGTAAGGGGAGGAAAGGAGCCACAGATAGCGCCCCCTTGCATCGGGGCAATAAAATGGGCAGCCTCCTGCTTAATTAACATCTTCCAATTAAGCAATTAACAACAAGGCATGGCAGGAAAGAAGGTGGGCGGTAGGCCCATAACAGGTGGGTGGGGCCACCAGTGGACAGACCCTGAAGAGGCACACCTGTCACAGGATGATACTGACTCATTGTCATAGAAGAGATTAGAAACTACAGTAATTATAGAAACTTTATGGACACAGCAGGACACAGCCAGTTAACCAAGGTCAAAAGGGGTCTGTATGAATTCATGGAGAATGGGTCCATCAGTGGAATTAACATTTTCCTCTAAGTGCTGAGAGCTGTAGGGCAGAGGGCCAGATAACAGTTTAGTCTGCATAGGGCATGCACTTATTCCCTCAGCATCTACTTTCAGCTACTATGAGAGAGAAGATACTGTTTTTCATGAACTTGTAGTCTGACCTAGTGTGGCATTTCTTACATTCTTACCCTAAAAACAAAACACCAAGGGTTACATTATGCTTAGATCATATATCTGCATTTAGAGGTATACAGCACCAGCTCCTTGAGACAAGCAAAATTCCTCTAGGCACACTGGGGATGTTTGCGTCACAGTGGTAGGTCATTCACGTGAATCAGCATGACTCCCCTTGTGTGGCCAACTCTGTGGGACATAAGAGGACAAAGTGTGATGCTCTGTTCTTCATTGCCCCCTTTGCTGATGTTGGCACTAAACTTGCTCACCCTTTGTTTTCCCCCATGGCAAAGACTAGGACTAGGACTTAACTCATTGCACCCTGCCCATAACTTGTTCAAGTGTGCTGAATCAAACACAGTTTGGCCACAATGTTCAAATGTGTTGGATTCAAGACATATAGAAAAGGAAATATGAAGTAAGCATGAAATGCATGAGAGTCAAGTATACCTGATATTTACACTGAGGTAGTAACAGATTATTTCCCTGTAGCTAAATTGTTATTTTCGGTGTTATTGTTTAGAGAACATAATTAAACAAAGTATACTGTCTGTACTCCTGTCTTACATGGTACTTTTGCATAGCTAAATATTTGAAGGTCCAACTGCAGGACGTTTAATGACATTTAACTTATCCTGAGGTTTCTTACAAGACTTTCCAACAACCATCACAACTCCTAAATTATCTCCTCTTGAATTGAAGGATAAAGTAAATTAGTTTAAGCTGAATATCTATTAAAGATGAATACACTTAAAATGAGCACCTATTAAAGTATACTGCAGAAATTCTGTAAGAAAAACCTTAAGATTGGATAAAATATCGAACTGGCAAATGAGCTAAGAGTAGCCTTTAAAAATTCAGGGAACCACTCCCTTTCTACAGTGAACTTAATAATAATTTTCAAATATCTTCACTGGCAGGCCAAGTCCTAGGCTTCCATTGCTGGAACTGAAGGAATTACAAAACCCTAATACAATGCAGGGATATAGGCAAGAAGATAAGGAAAATTCTTTGGGCACTCTCTAGGGTCCTCCAGTAGTTTTGGAGTGTGCAAGCACTGCTGTGCAGGAGTGTAATATCTACTTTGTTTTCAAATGAAAAAGTTCTGTATTTGTAAGTCTCCAGTTTGCATTTGTACTTGAGTCAGGATCTTACATTTATAAAGCTTTTCATTCCTTATAGCCAGGTTTTATGGAGTTTTTCCATATATTGCTCAGAAAAGTGTGATTAAGTTGTGATCAGTAGCTTTGCCCCTTTCTTCTATGCAGACAGAATTTTGTGCATTGGAAGATTATTGTTGCCTCTTGCCAAATACCTTTTTGATATACCCCAGGATAGCTCTTCCCAAGAGTTCTAATTTACAACATCCTCTTACAAGGGAGCCAGGAAACAATTTCTGCGGCCTGAAAGGGAGCTTACAGGGCAGTAGTTTTCTTTTATCCAGAAATACCAGTCCCCTTACTTTTAGAAGAAATAGAAATCATCTCCACCTGTGCGAACCATCTACCAGACAGTGGAACATTGTTCTCCGTCCCCTCAGAACTGCTTCCAAATACTGCATATCAACACTGTACTAGAACTTTGTAACATCTCTTCTGACTTAAAGGCTTTAAGGTGTCTGCCAGAAGAGATGTAACAAAAGAAAGCGACTTGAAGAAAACATGCGTTTCCCCTTTGGATTTCCCATTTCTGTTACTCAGGAGCTTAATTTTCTTAGCTTTGTATTTTTCTACAGCACAAGGCCCAAGGTACAAAGCACATTTACTCAGCCCCCAGATACTAGCAACACAATGGATGCATCTATACATTGCCCTATGGCGGCATAGGGATGTGTTACGTCACTATATGGCACTTTGCAGCAATGTAGCGATCGTGTGTCTGCCCATGGTTGCCAGCCACGTCATCATAGCAGTGCAATCCGTGGGTATAGTATGCCATTCCGGCAATGGAGTGTCAAAATCTACCCAATGAGCTGTATGCACAGTGTAGCTACTACCCTTACTGCACCATGCTTTAGTACTTCCAAAAGGAAGTATTAAGCATGGTGCTGTAGCAATGTTGCCATATGGCAACGTGTAGACACTCCCACCATAACTTAGTCTCTGGGGGAACTGAGCAGTTTTGATATTCTGCAGGTAACTGGCACACAGGGGTCACAGTGATCCTTTTCCTGCATCTCTCCCTAACAAATCTTACCCAGAAGAATTCATCAGGAAATGCCAGCCAATGCCTGGAAGAAAGATCCATTAGGCAGTCACAACAAACTGATAGTCACTAAGTGGCTACTTCTCAGGGCTAAAGGATTGCCCAAAGATTAAGACTTGCTTAGGGTTGCCTGATTCTGGATTTATTTGTAATTCACATTCCTAATTTGGTTCAGCTGTGCCTGACTGACTTACTGGCTACGAGCAGCTGAGTGTCAAGAAAAGCCCAGGGCTTTAAACAGAATGATGCCTGTTCAATGCTTTGCAAGTCTAGAATTACACATAGTCTCTGACTGCTGTCAAGCCTTGTTTCCCTGGTTTTATTTTGGCCCTTGTTCTAGTTAATGCCTCATTCTTGTTCCCAGCACCTGCCATGGGACCTGCCACAGCCTGGTCCTCAGCTTCTGCAGTGGTTCTTGCTTTCCCCTGGGCTCCTGTTTTGTTTGTTCCCTGGACTCTGTCCTCAGGCTTGCCTCTGACCTAGCCCTGTCACCCTTGCCATTGCCCTGGACTGCCTAGTTTCTGACATCTGACACAATATGTGATTACAGTTTCTGGCTTAGGTTCTCAGTTTACTTTCTCATGCTGTCTCTTGGCTCTGCTTTTCAGGTTTTTCTTCAGATTTTGGCCCCCACTACTCAGGCAGTCTGCCCAAGTCCCAGTTTGCAACGCTGCTTGCCACAATCTCAAAATGAAGAAAGATGATTAGCTTGGGATCCATGGCCCTAACTACGAACAGTTTCATTATAGAGTAATTGCTGTATGTGGACTGTATTGCAGAAATCTAGCTGATACTGAAGGTCTTGATGTGAGTTTGTCTTTCTTTTTATGGGCTGAGACCCAGAATGCAAAACGGACCAAGATGTGGAACAGCCATTCTGTTCACTTCCAGGCTCAAAGCACTCAGAACATACTGCAGTCTTCGTCAATTTTCAAGGGCCTTGCATACTTTATTATAGCAACTGAATCAGAATCCTTTGAGTATTCTCACTTTAACTATAGACTCAGAGACAAAGCTAACCCTGTACATTGTTTTTATCAATAATTCTCCAGACAACAAAAGTGTTCCAGATTCTAAACTCCATCCAGAAGTGCTGCAAGAGACCATCTGGCATGACTATGAGGTTCACACTCCAGTTCTCTTGGAGACTTTAATATTCACATAGAGACTGTCTAATAGGCTCAGGTTCTTCTATCTAACTTTTCTGCCTAAAATTTCTCACAGGCCTCTAAGGACCCTGCTACACTTTCAAATTAAAGCTAGGTAAAACCAGCTATAGAGTTATTACACATTTTCAAGCACTAACTTCATAGTAGTTGGCTCTTTTTATACCTGGACAATCATTTTTACTGTGTGATAATTACTTGGCAAGTATCGCTGGTCTAAATTTATTGCATGATTAGCCAGTTAACTGTGATAATTATGTTGCACTTGTGGCCTGTCTTACTGTGCATATGTGGCCAGTTTAAATTTATTGCATGATTAACCAGTTAAATGCATAATATATGTAATGTGGCAGGGGCCTAACACATGCACGTGATTACCTGGATTGGACCTTCAAGTTGGATGTGGACATAGGAAACACCTCCAGTGTGGTTAAACAACTTTCTCTCCCCTGTTGCAAGTCAAGAAACTAAGCACTATTGAGGCATTCCCTGAAAACACTTAGACTGTGCCTATTGACAAAATATACTAAAGAAGCCTTTATCCAAAACAGGATGCATTCCTGTTGTATGGGAGCCAGATACTGCAAGCTGTTAGGAGTATGATTCTACAAAATAGATACAGTTTTAGGAATAAAACAGTGAAATGTCATTGCTTTATTATAGTAAAGCAGTTATCAGGGAAAAACAAATAACCTGAAGGTTCTATGTTAAGAGTAAATGCAACAACGTTTATTTGTAGTTCACATTGTTCCACTGGTAGGACTTTTCCTATCACAATGTTCATTACTGAGCCTGCCTTCTTGCCAGACAGCTTGAGGAATTCAAGATACCAAAATTTCAAACATAAGGTTGCCAAGTAATAGAAGTGGAATATTTATTGCATTGTAAGGGCCTATAGACAAAATTGAACCATCCATGAGGGGAAACTCAAAAGAGAAATCATATCTTCTCTGCCCTCATACTGTGTGGTCTTTTGAAGGGGAGTGGGCTGCTCTGCTCTAACTTTTCCTTGAAAAATAACTTTGGGAGATGTTTCAAGATTCTGAATTTTTAGTTAATTAGTAAAAGTAAAAGTTGGATTAGGGTGAAGATATGTGGGGTGAAGAACTGCAGAATGAGTACAGGTATTTTATTAAATCAAGACAAGTAGAAGCATAAACATTCATATAGTGTCTCTTTCCATTTGCTTTATACAATGATTTTTTTAAATGTGGCAGTCTGGTAGAAACTGAGTGCTTTGCTTTACATGTGATCTCAGTTTGTTAGGAAATTTAAACATAGGTATGTGTGGCAGGGCACTGTTTGTGCCTGCCACTTTAAGACCTAAGCCAAGCAGCCAGCAGGTGCCTGATTGAGACAGCCAGTTTAGATTCAGGGCTGCCTGTATAAGCAGAGCATTTTACTGCTGGCAGGCTAGGCAGCAACATTGCCTGGTTGTAAGGCTGCTTGTATCATCCTGCAGGTAAGGGCAGGAGCTGTAGGGGATGGCTAGGAGGCTCCTGGTCTCAAGCATGACCTAAAACTGCACCATGCCAGGAGTGGGTGGCCTGGTGGGGCTGTCAGTGGTGCGGAAGCCCCCAGGAAATGTCAGGCCAGTTACCACCTCAGTGAAAGGCAGGTTGGGGCACCTTAACCCCAACTCCCACAACCCAGTGGGTCACCGACTAGTAGGGCCAGAATGTGGACCCAGGAGTAAGAGTGGGGCTAGAGGCTCAGAGGCCTGACTGAGAGTACCCTCGACTGGTCAATGCTGGGGCCAGGACCAGAATTGTCAAAAGGGCCAGGGGCTCACTGCAAGGGATGCCCAGAGCTGAGGGCCTGGGGTTCCAACTGGCCTTGGAGGTGAGGCCAGGGGCTGTGTGGCCAAAGATCCCAGGGGGACCATGGCCGAGAGGGTAAATAGTTTCAGGGAGCAAGGCAGCCCTGAATGAGGGCGGGGTAGGCCACCTGAATGAAGGGTTCTTAGAGGGGTCCTGATTGGAGGATTCTGGGGCCCAGTGTGGGGCCTGTGAGACTAACATCTGTGGATGCCATCTGCAAAGCATGGGCTGCAGTGTAAGGGAGGAACAGAGCCGCAGATAGCGGCCCCTGGCATTGGGGCAAGAAATGGGCAGCCTCCCACCTAATTAAGATCATTAGGTAGGTAGGGGGGGCCATTGGTAGATGGGCTCAAGAAGGCCCCCTGTTACAGTATGGCATTCTAAGCATCTTCTTGGGGATAGTTGCTCTTTGTATTAGTTATGGTGCTTTCACTCCAGTGAATGAGCCCCAGGAGAATAAAGACACAGTATTGCTATTTGATGTCCCTCATAGGAACAGGGGCAGCTTTGCTTCCTGTCAGGACCTCCAACATTTGATGACCCACTGAAGATTTACTGAGTCCTACCACTTCCATTATCTGAATCGTCCTGCTGCCTTGTTTTTCAGGCAGTACCATCCATCTACACATTTTCCGCTGGCCTTGAGCACCCAACAATTTTCCTCTACCACTGGAGTCTCTACATATATTATTATAACAACAGGATCTGAACTTTTGAGTTGAATATGGCCCCATCACTTTGAACAGACAGGTACAGGAGTATAATCAGTGCCAGAGGATATATCTGCATCTCACAATTCAATACTGAGCAGAGATACTTGAGCTAGCTTTGGGTATCAGAAGCAGTATAGCCATGTTGGATGGCACTTTTGTACTCTATGTACTCTTTACATAGTTGCTGCATCGACACCAGTAGCCCAATACTATTGTGCAGCAGGGTCGCATGCTGTGATGCTACTGCAAAGTAGTATTAGGCTACTGGGCAGCAGCATCACAAAAAAGACATTCATTGGCATCAATGTTGTTCATACAAGTACTAAATAACTGTGTAATAATTGCACAGTCAGTGTCTTGTGCAGACATGACCAGTGTATATGATTTCAAGCAAAATGCTCTGTACTCCATTTCTCTACTGCTTCCTGTAACTTTCACCTTAGCCATAAGGTTATTACCTCAGAAAGAATGTCAGTATTAAAAGATGATTTTATGACACACAAATACTACAGGAATGAGAGGCATAAATTATGTAAATAGCTATTAAAGCTCGCTGGACATTTCCCCCCATAGAATGCACTGCAAAACTGAAATCCTGAAAATGGAATAGATTTTGGTTTTTTTATTTTTGTTTTTTTTGGCTTTTCATTGTAAAAAGCAACACAAAAAAAAAAATTGTCCAAAACTGAAGTTTCTACTGAAAAAATATTAATGGAAATTTTTCAGTAATCTCTAGTGAATCCATAATATAATATTCCTAATAGCACCTGGTGCAGTGGATTTGTGTTTAGTTTAATCAGCCTAGGAATGTAGGGGTTGCCATACTTAATCATGCCTATAGTCTTCATAGTTCAGTGTTCTGTTTCTGCCAGTATCTGGGACCAGATGCCTCAACAGAAGAATTGTGTGGAAAAATTTGCCAGAAGAAATTTTGTCCTAAGCCCTACCAGGTAGTGGTTGGCTTATCCCCTAGCTTTTTATAATGTCATCATTGAAAGTGTTTTATTCTTGCTATTAATAAAAGCTGTGGACTTTTCCTTTCATCAAAGTAACAATAATGTGTCTTGGTGCATATATAATTTATTAATTCTCATTGTATTTTCTATAGGGCTGGCCTTTGCTGTTTTGTCTTCAGTCCACCCAGTATTTGGCTTATATGGCTCTCTCTTCCCTGTCATTATTTATGCCATATTTGGGATGGGACGCCATGTTGCAACAGGTAAGTGTCTATAAAACTTTAGGTTCTAAACCTGCAAGTTGCAGGGTACATTCTCTGAAACTAGGAAGATCATTCTGCCTTGCAGGATCAGTAGAAAAGGAAATGTCTTAGAAACAGAGTAAATGAAGGTTTATAGATTTATAGATATAATGTGCGTGTGTTGCCTTTTAACAGCTACATCTTTTTCTATTTAAGAAACATTTTTTGAAGGAAAAAGGCATTGTTAAGATTATATTTTAGCCACTCCTGCCAGTATAATTTAATATTGCATCAGTTCTTCTTTTATAAATGTATTTTACCAGAAGTTTTAACTCCACAGTACAGCTTTGCTTGAGGCTAAAGCTTCAGCAGACAAAGGCTCAGCCAAGGAGAATTTTTTTTAATGTGAACAAGAGCAACAAAATGTCTGGCTGTTTCTAAAGTATGGAAAAGCTTAATTACTCCTTACTTTGCTAAAACACAGACCTGGTATTTCTTGCAAAAAAGCCATGATCTCAACTCCAAATACTTCATTAAGGAAAAATTTTACTCCTGCAGCTGTCTCTTCATCCCCTTTACAGTAACTAGGCAGCCGAGAAGAGTTTAGTAGCTATGAAGCAAGTAACTATGGAGCACCTCTGTCTGCCTTCAGCAGAACCACTTACCACAGCCAGACTAGAATGTTTCTCAGCACTTACTAAATTACTGCTTCTGGCTGAGAGAGAGCCTGTTATGGAAAAGGAAGAGTATTTACCAGGTTGGACCACCAGCATGCTGCTCTATGTCCTTTTGAAGGTCAGAAGAAGAGTGGTCAGCCATATGGCTCCAGGAGCAAAGAACAGTGGGACTAGGTGAAGGACATTAGCCTTCCCCAAATCAACAACAGATAAAAATGAGGGAGTGATATCCCTCATTTGGAGGGAAAGAGACTAGCTATGGGAATCTTTTAAGTAAGAAGAAGGTGGTTCTTGGAAATTTGGAATTGCAATCACACATATAGTGAACCCTGCACCACTTAGCAGAGCTACATTTTTCTTTTGTTAGTAGATTTACTAAGGAATAATCATTGTCTTTTGAGTAGTTCTATGGTTTTGAAAATGTGCACCAAAACCTATATATAGCAATGCTATCAGCAGTTTTGTAGGAGCCATATGGTCTTCTGGGAAACCAATATGCATTCTAAGATACATAAAATTCATATCCTAACATGCATGGTATATTTTTCAACTCCCCATATAATTCATGGCAAACAGAAACTGAATTCTGCATCAGGGTCCTTGGATTCCAAAGTAATGATTCAGCAAACTAAAAATTCTGTGGCCATTCCAGTTAATTTTTAAGTTAATAATTGGATTTTTCCAATGAGTAGCACAATTGCATAAATTACATAGAAGGCAGAGCATTCTGGTATTCAATATGTATTCCGGTATTGAATTAAATTTAGTTAGGATGGTATTCAGGTATATATTGTTTGGGAGAAACCTGAAGGTTTTCTTCCCTGAAAGTAGACAGTGTTTGAGACTTGATACTTGGAGAAGCAGTCTGGAATTGTAAAACAAGTGAGCTAGCTGGATGCTTCTGTTTAAAATGACCGATGAAATATAGACAGTTCATCTGTAAACTAGAAACTTTTATTAAAATGAAAGCTTAAATTTTAGAGGATAATTTTGTGGCAGGAGCCAGGTAAAGGTGGACTATTCCATAGCCTTTATTTGTATTCTTTTTTTTAGTGTATCCTCTTTCATTAAAACAGAAAACATGAGGTTGCTTCAAGTGCCTTTTCATACTTGCATTCCCATTGTGGGTAAATGTGTCTCAAGCACTTAGTCTGGGAGACCTTTTAGCTAAGTAGTACCTGTATAAAGCATATACACTCTGCACCTCTTGTCGGCTCCAGGAGGGCGGCGAGAGAAACCCCCGGGGCACAACCGGGCAGTTCCAGGCAGGGGTGTCCGCTTTCGGTGCCCCGGTGCCTTGTCAACCGGGGGCCCGATCCTGGCCGGGGCTGAGAAAGGGTATGTGCACAGGGTCAGGGGTGTTCTGCCAGCTGCAGCGGCAGCTGTTTCCTGGCCCTGTAAACATCAGGATGGGACCTGATGTGCATGGGGCCAGGAAATAGGTGCTGCTGCAGTTGAGTGGGGCTTCCCAGTGAGCCTCCTGCTGGGTGTACCCCCCTGCTCAGAAGGGGGATTGCTAGGAACTGTTCTGCAAGTGGAGCAGTTTCTAGCCAGACCCCTGCTGAGCAGAGGGTCATGGGGTTTGCCAGCAACTGCCCAGCTTAGGATCCCAGCCCCCACCCACCCCCCAGAGCAGCTCTACATAGTGCAGAGCTGGGAACTCCAGAAAGTGAGTGGGGGCTGGAGCTCCCAGCTCTGCATTGCACAGAGCTGCTCTGGAGCATGAGCAGGGGCTGAGTTCTCAGCCTCTACTCTCCAGAGTTCCTAGCTCAGCACTGGGAGTCAGGATTGGGGACAAAGAGCTCCCTGTCTCCTGTGGCCCCCTGTAGCCTAGGCTGACTGGAAGCAAATTTGCTCTTGGTCAGCATCTACAAGTGCAGTACCTGTATTTACAGGTACTAGGTAACTGCATGGTAGCATAATTTTTGTGCAGGAAATGCCCCGCATGTGTAGATTGTGATGCTTTACTGTGCAGTAGATTAGTCTACTGCATGGTAAAATGTGTCATGTAGATTTACATAGTGAGGCTCCATTCTCCCCCATATTCCTGCATACTTTCCAGGCTTCCTTTTGGTAATATTTTTATTCCCCTTTTAATTTATTTTCCTGACCATCATCCTGGCTTCCTTCAGATCTCTAGGATTTAAATAGTGTCCATTACAGATGGACATATTCAGTCTTAGTACCATACTCTGTAGAAATAGATCTTTCACCTTCCAGACAAGAAAAGAGCCTGAATTTAGGCTCCAGGCCCACTTCCTGGATAATCCATGGGGTTGACCTCCAGTTTCAGAGTGCAGGACTCTCTGCAGTGATATTTCCCCTCACGGAAGTGTCTTGATACTACTCTGCTCCACATAGCCCAGAGACTCAAGCAGCCCCTGCCTCTGTTCTGGTATCTCTCTTTATTGAGTGCCCAGAGTTCGCATGCCACACACAGCATTTACCCAAGCCACCTGTGACATCCTTGCAGCAAACTGGCCACCCTCATCTAGTCCAACCTCTTCCTCAAGGCAGAATCATCCCTGACTAAGTCATCCCAATAAAGTGACTATCTTAACCTGCTCTTAAAAAGGATGGAAATGCTATAAAATCTCTAGGTAGCCTGTTCTGATGCTCAACTACCAACATGTTGAAAGTCATTTCTAATAGTTAACTTAAAAATCCCTACAGCAGTTTAAAACCATTGCTCCTAGTTCTGTCCCTCAGAGTCACAGAGAATACTCCATCTCCATTTTCTTTAGAACCAGCATCAGTTTTATCTTCTCCAGATTAGGTCTTTCTAGGTCATTCAGTCTTTCCTTATAAGTCATGTTTCTCATGATTCATATTTTCTATCTCATCTAAATTCTAAGATGGAAAAACTGCCTGATGCCAATCTGCTCTCCTCTTCCTTTCCAGATAATGCTGTTCTCTCCCTGACAGCATTTCAGCAAGTTGATTTAGATGTTTCAAAGATGGCATAAAATGGGTTACCCAGGCACTGTAAATCCCTGTGAGGATGTGGATAAACCATCACATAATCTAGTAAATATACTTCAGGTATTTCTCCCTACCAGAAAGACTCTCTCTATAAAAGAGGCCCTTATGGACCCAGCAAGGATTGACTGAAATACGCTATCTCTACTCCAGCTGCTTTAAAAGTGGCAAACAATACCAGTTTTCTTTAAGGACACTGAATTCTTTTACACTGACCTTGCATTTTATTATCTAGTCTATTAGTTTGCAGTTCAAGGTGGCAAACTGTCATTGTCTATTGCTATAATATGACTTTTGCACTTACAGGCACCTTGCAGTATTCACTGAAATTCTAGTTCTGAAGTCTAGGGATACATTTACAGTTCTTTCATTTGGTGGTTTCTGGTTTCCATGTCTGGATTCTCAAATGAGGCACAGAAGAAGAGCTCTGTAACACATATATTGATGGGGCATTGCATTCTCTTACGTACTTGAGGGCCTTGTTTTTTTCTCTTGGAGTCTACCAGATACTGAGAGAGAGCATAGTTAAGGCAAAGATAGTCCTAGCAATCTTCCCTTGCTCTTCTTACTTTCATCCACCATCAACAAAAGGCCCTGAGAAGGTCAAGGACAATTTGGTGACATCAGAAAGGACTTGTCTGTCTATCATAGGGCCGCATGGCTTCCTGCAGCTACACAGTATGATGCTGTGTACCAGACTACACTTCAGAGATTCAGGCATGGCTGTGAACATTTCCTTCCTAAGCCCAAACTTGTATTGTCCTTTATGTCTTTGGCATGGCACAGAAGGAGAGGCAGTGTAAGTGTGCAGTGTGGAGTTGCCGTTAAGGAAAAATGTCTTCAAATATGAGTGCTTGAAGCACTTGACAACACACAGTGAGAATGTGCATATGGACAATATCTCTTGAAGAAAGCCATTTATTGGGATGTAACTTTTTTTAAAAAAATCTTTTTACTTTTTTCTCCATTAAGTGTTAGATTTATTTTTAAACTAAAGAAAATTTGAAGAAAATATTGCCCTCCCTTCATTATGCCAGAAAGGAAACTTGATAAGAAAAATATTTTTGTCATAAAACTCTGTGTAAAATGAAGATAGTAAGCAGACAAAGGACACTTGGGAAAGTTAGGGAGAGGTTAGATCACGTTAAAAAATGGTCAGCCAATCTAACTTAGTTTGCCCAAGTATGGACTTTACACTATTGAGGTAAATCTATGTGTGAACTGAACAGAAGTTCAGGCTGGTTAGATCAGTGTAAAAATGACTGCCCGATCTAAGTTGGTCTAACTTATCTTGGGTCCAGCAAGACCAATCTAACTGAACTTCTGTATAGTTTCCAGCTGGGAAAGCCTAGAGCTGGAAAATTCTGGGGCTGGGAATGCCTAGCTGCTGGCCCCAGCCCTACAGCTTCATTTTTCCTAGCCCCTCCATGCAACCAGGCTATTTTTAGCTGCCCCCCCCAACATCTTCCCCCATCCTGAGACAGACAATCCTCTCCACAGACCA
>NW_017728886.1:227830737-227833407 GCF_001723895.1 Crocodylus porosus
CTGATCCCACAGGCTGCTCCTGGTGCTGGTTTTATCAGCGTTTGCCAATGCCAGGAGATAAGGAAGTAAGTCAGGGTGAGGAGAGGGGTAGGAAGGGTGGGGTTCACAGGGTGGAGTTGTTTTTCTGCGAGTAGGGGGGTCAAGGAGCTAAAAATAGCCTCTGGTCTTGGGCAGTGGGGGAGAGAGCTCTCCCCATCCCCTCAGGTCCCCCCACAGACACTGTGAGCCCCCTGATCCCACCAAACCCTTCTGGACCCCAGCAACCACTTAGTTCAAGCACCCCCCACACCATTTTTAAGTGTGAGGATGCTGATACAGGAGACACGGTGGCACTTTAATTAGAGCGACTTTTAGATGCTCCCCCCAACTCCCATAGCGCGTGTAAAAGCACCCTTATTTGTGTGTGTGTGCATGCAAATAGATCACTTGCTTGAGCAATTTTGGATCCTGTTACTTTGTGTGAATTTACTGACAAAAATCAAATAGGATTCTATATGTAGATATTTGCATTCCACAGGTGATGGTACTTTTAAAACTGCACCTGTAGTAACTGAATGTATAAAATTTCACAGTCACTACGAGGCTGTGCTTTGGAAATGTGGCTTTAATAATAAATCTATATCACAGTGAGAGCGAGAGTGTGAACTTGTTGGTAACAACTATGTGAACTTTCTTTTTCAGGAACTTTTGCTTTAACTTCCTTGATATCTGCCAATGCAGTTGAGCGTCTTGTTCCTCCAAGCAGCAATAATTTCACTACAAGTAACAATTCAGGAGTCTTGGGTTTATCAGAATTTGAAATGAAGAGGATTGGAGTTGCTGCAGCAGTTTCATTTTTAGGAGGAATCATTCAAGTAGGTAGTCAGTGAACATTTTTTTTTTTTTATGTAGGTTACCAGTATATTAGAATTTTAAAAGGCCACGTATATAGTCATGGCTGTCCCAGGAGAAAACACTGGTGTACAGGTGCCCAGGATTCTTCTCCCATAGTAAAAATGGCCACTCTAGTAGAAAAATTACCTGGAAACAACCAGCGTTAAATCACTCCTGGGAGAGTTTCTCCTGGGACAGTGAATGTCTGTACATATTCTCTTCTGAGAGAAGCCACAAAACAGTCCTTCAACATCCCATGGTATTTTGCTCAGGCCCTTTCTTCCCCCAAGTGATAGTGTGTTGCTTGCTGAAATCTACTGATCGAGCTGAGAAGAACACACTCCCTTCATCATCCCCACATTGTACAGTAGGGAGACACTGGTTGACCTGTGCAGACTGGGTCAACTAATCAGGGCTGCCATCTATGCCCAGGCAGACTGAGGGATCTTACAGAATATGTTGAGATGGGTGCACAGGGGCCCCTGGTATGCATGTCAAGGCTGCAAGCTCTCTGGTCTTCAGGAGTCATCATTCAAATATCTTTTCAGGCATCTCTGGGTAAGTTTTTTGCTCCCAAGAAAACAAGCTTGGGAGAATTTTCCCAGACTATTTGAACATATATATGCAGCCATAAGACTGTAAATTTGTCACAGCTGTAACTTCTGTGATGAAGAAGTGATTTAGGTTTGTTTCATAACAAATTCTGCTCTTTGTACCAGTGAGAAGGTTACTAATGAACAAGATTTTTTCTCAGGTTTTTCATACAGTCAGGTTTCTCCCAGCCTAGTGAATCTGAGTCTGAAAACATGACTTGGATTTTTAAAATTCTATATAATTTTATTTGAAAAATTAGAGGGGGTTTTTTGCTTAAAATTGTGACCTTTTACATTTGTTTTCTCCAGAAATGAGTGGTTTCTTAGTTTTTGGGGATGTCAGAACTATATATTTGCTGTGGAAAACAGTAAATTGAAAAGATTCCATAGCTTGGAATGCACAGATTCTATGCTCAAAGAAATCAAAGGATTTTCTCATTTAACTCCACCAGGACTAAAAGTGGGGTCTACTCTGAACATCTCTTCTTATTTTTACTTTTATTGTATTATACAAATACTTATCAATGACTTTAATGCTAATTAAGTAGTACTTAACACTTAAGTAACACTTAACACAACTGACATTCTGTATTAGACTCAAGGTCTGTTTACTCCAGTACCCTGTTTCAAACAGTGGCTGATATCATCTATGCCAGTGGAAGTGTATATGACCTTCATCATTATAGCATTTAACAAACAAACATTGTGCAATTAATCCCATTTTGCTTTTGTTCAGAGGTCAGTACAATTAAAAAGGAAGCTGGTAACAAGTAGACTTTATTATTCTGTATTATGCTTCGGAGATCAGAATGCTATTTATTGTATATTATGCTCAATTTCATTATATTTAAATCTTTTTCAGTTTCATATTCATTTAGTTAAAAGTGATTAAAGAAAAGGTTTACCTTTTTCTTATGTTCCCTGATAGTAAGGTAAAAAAGTTTTCCTTATTCATTCAGTCACGGGGTGGGGCCCCACGAGCGGCCGTGAGCTCGCTAGCGCCCCTTTGCCGTGCCAATTAGGGTGATCTGGCACCCTCTATTCGCCCGCCATGTCTTTGCTATTGAGGTTCAGAATGGGAGGCTGCCTACTTACACCTAACGACACCTTGCTGGTATCACCTCCGTTCCAAAGTGGGGGTACTCTCACCCCAGCCTTATGGGCAAATGCATGCCTCCAAACCTCCCCCTTTAGCACGCCCCAA
>NW_017728886.1:227834167-227845389 GCF_001723895.1 Crocodylus porosus
CCTCCTGGCCACATGACCTGCCTGGTTGCCCTAGCAACCCCCATCTGTGTTGCTCCGGGGCACTTCAGCAGCCCTATTCCTCCTGCTAGTAGCAGGCACCCTGGTGTCCTGCTACACATTCTTTTCTGGATAATTGATAAACATACTAAAATATACAACACAATACAAAAGATACTTTTATATTTCACCTTGTGGCTTTCATCTTTAACTATTAACAGATTAATCTTCATGAAACCTTTACTTGTATGAGCTACAGAAATATTTTTTCCTTATTCCAAAGGTGAAAAAACAGATGGAGAGATCATGACTGATTTGAAATCATGAAGAGTATGAAAGCCAGATAAGAAAGCAGGTCTGTTTGCATCCTAGATCAGTGTACAGACCATTACACAATAGATTCATCTTATAACTGGTTTAATTTTTCCAATTTTAAGCTTTCGGTGGTAGCTTTATCTTTTTCCAGTAAACATTTTGTCAGAAAGCTGACTGGGGAGAAACTGTGAAAAGATTCAGCTGAGCTTGTTGGTTGTGGGCTGGGGTTTGTTTTCCTTTATTTTCTTGATGAAAACTTCTGTCAAAAGTAGAAACATTTCTTGAATATTGGAAACAAAATATTTTGTAAATTTTCTGTGTAATATTCTACTAGTTTTTATGACTACTTCTACTCCTACATCTATCATGCAGTTTTGGAGAAATTGGTCTTATATGGGTATATATGGTACTCTGTCTTGTATGACTGTACCCTGAGTTAATAATTTGATAATTTAAGTTTGGAATGAACAATGAGTTATTTCACTAATATTAGTTTGTGGGTCAGATATAGGTTATTCATTTCAAGGTTTGATTTATATATTTATGTCTACAATGGAAAAAATGTGCTTTTTTAATGGAAATTGTGGAAAAGACTTACCTCTGCCAGGTGTGGAGTGGAGCCAGTGGGATGTCGCGCTGGAAGCAGAGCACAGTGGAAGTGAAACCGTGGCAGGAAGAGATGCTGCGGTAAAAAGAAAAGAGGAAAAAAATTGCCAAGCCAGTGTGGGTGCACTTTATGGCACTGTGCCAGGACCCCTGAAGCCAGGATAAAAAGCCCATTGGGAGACCAGCTGGGAGGACCAGAAATGAGGTCTCCAACCAGCCTGAAGGGGCCAGATATGGAACCTGGTCCCAGTACAGGGACCTTGTGGCTGCCCCAGGAAGGAGCTTTTGCAAGGATGGAGGGCCAGAGAGGGCCCAAGGACTTACCTGCACAGGCCTCGTGGATACTGGACATCCACAGTGTAGATTGGATTCCGGCAGGACCAAGTAGGGCAAGGATTAATAAATTACTGACTCACGGCAAGTATAAAGCCCAAGTAGGGAGTAAGATGCCAGGGAACAGGACGGCACCGGATCAGGAAGATGCATAGATGAGGCAAAGGGACAATGGGGAGCACTTAGGCCAAAACAACGTTCTGATCCTACTCTCATACATTTAAAGGGCTGAAGCATCAAGGTACATGGTATACCAATTCTGATGGTCCAGGTGATGACATCTTTGGTTGGCATTAGGCGGGGTGTAGGGGAGGCAGAGCACCAACCAGGAAGAACAACTGGGATGACCGAAGAAAGGCACCAGGAGGGACGGGACAGACCATCTTCCTCCCAATTAAAAATATTTTTTGATCAAAGACATGGCAGGAGAGACCCCCTGGGAGATCAACCAAAGTCCTCCTACTAACAGACCTGTTTCTTCCCTAAAACAACAGCAAAGTCAGAGAGGACCCCACATACTCGACGTGCAGGTAAATGGCACAGGAAGCTACAGAAATGTAAACTCTTTAAAGTCTGAAATAATTAAGATATTAATATTAGATACTATTAATGGATACTGCCTTTTTTTTATACTTCCAACTATCCAGATTAATACTTTTAGACAGAAATATCTAGCCTAACTTTCAGATTCCTTTGCATTTGTTGCTATCTGTATTTCATATTTTGGCCATCTATAATTTTGTACTATACCCTGATAAATAATACCCAGGAAATCACTGTTGCTATTTCAGTGATATTGTTTGATATCGAGCTTCCCCAAGGTAGCAATATACATGTACCCAATTAAGTCTTGATTCTGTGTAATACATAGGAGGAATGTTAAATTTATAAGTACTTAATGATGAAAAGGAAAAGGAGCCCTAGGGAAGCTGAGTCTGCAGTAATGAGAATGTTGGAAATTAAGAGAATGCACCTATTAAAATGAATAAGACCTAAGTGGGGAAAACTAAACTTAACAGTTGATTAGTATGATTTGGATCATTCTTAGAATTCAGTTTAATTGTAGAAAGTGGCTATAAAAATGGTGACTTCTTTCTCAGATGACTTCCTTCTGACCTGTGTTCAATCATTATATACATACATGCATACATACATTACATATATATATATGAGAGAGAGAGATAAATAGTCGGGCTGTGAGAAATTTTGCCGGCTGTTTCGTTTTGACATTGTTTTGACTCATTTCGAGCTCAAAACAGTGAAGTGGAAATGAAACAAAGGGCTTTGAAACAGTCTTGAAACAAAACAAGGGCAGTTTTCAAAATGTTTTGAGTTTCAAAGCAGCCAGCCAGGTGGTGGGAGACAGGGGAGAACCAGGGCTGCACTCCCAGTGGCTCCACAGCCCTGTGTGGCTCAGCCCACTGGGGACCGCAGTCCTGGCTCTCCCTACTTCCTGGGGCCAGGCTGCACTTGATGGGGCTGGTGGAGCCCATGGGAGCACAGCGCTGGCTCTGTCTGCCTCCTGCTGGGCTGCACTCTGATCAGCTCCACCAGCCCCATGGAGCTCAGCCCAGTGATGCAAAGCAGGCAGAGCCGGCACTGCACTCCACCTCCTGCTGTGAGTTCCACGCGGCTACGTTCCACAGGGCTGCTGAATTCCATTCAGCTTGGCTGACTTCACCTTTAGATGGTACAAAACAGTGCTTTCAGAATGAAACAAAGTTTGAAACAAAACACTGTTCTGTCGAAATGGATGTTGAAGCAGAATGCTGCTGTTTTGCGCAGCTCTAATAAATAGGCATCTTTACATTATTTTACGCTATAAAAACTTGAAAGCCAATACAACTAAGAGCAACTGAGTCAGATTCCATTCCATTTTGTACCATATTTACCCAAATACAAGACACAGTTTTTTTTTCCCCAATCATCATGGGAAAAAAGCCCCTTGTCTTACATCTGCATACAAGGAATTTTCATTAAATACATTGTCTCTCATTAAGCTGCTGCCGAAAGCAGCATGTGCTCAGTAATGGAAACCAACTGTGAAGTTAATTAAATGAAGCCAACACTGAGCATGACTATAAAACACGTGACCTATATTGGGTAAACATGCTGATGGGAACCTTTTTTTTTATTAAACTCAACATTTTAATAAAAAAAGCACCTCATACATATTTACAAATATCAAACATTATAACCAACAAAGCCTCATAACATATTAACTCCTTCTCATCTCTTAACAGTTTGCAATAATAACATTATCACCTCCTATCTCCCTTCCTACCCTCTCCTCTCTCACACCCCACTATCTCAGGCACTCTTCACGTGAAATATATATTTCCATTTATCTTTCTTCCACATCTCTCACCTCTTACTCTCATCTTCCTTTTCATCATCCCTTGCATCTAATATTTGAGCTTAAATTGGCATAACCGTAAATATTCCTTCCTAGTAAAATCCATTCCCTTCATGATCAGCAAGATTCTCACTTTCCACAGTCCTGCATTAACACAGATCACCCATGCCCATATTTTCCCTTCTTCCCATCCTTTCTTAATTAAACCATACATTACTGTCTCAAAATGTATCTTATCTCTCACTTCTAAAATGTGTAAAAATCTTGGTGCCCTCCTCCAAACCTCCCCTGCAAAGTTGCATTCCCATAATACATGTACCACCGGTTCTTCTCCAGTGAGCATTTTGCTGTTCTTCCCAGACTCCACCTATATTGAACCTCTCTTATTGTTAAAACCCTCCTCACCATTCTCCACATTAGGACTGCATGTTCCCTTTTTTTATATCTTCCCCCATTACCCCTTTCCACATTCACTTTGCTTGCTCCAACAAATCACCCACCTCAGTTACTTTGTCTTTCCCTCTGATTTCCTTCATAATCCTTCCCTTTTCTTTCAAACCTTGTATCCCTAGCCTTTCCAAACCTTGTACTTTAATTACATTTTCTGCTCTTCCATAATATATCAGCAGTTTCAAGCCCACTTCCCTTTCCACCCTATCCCATATAGGCCCATCCTCCACAGCCATTTCCCTGTTCCAGATCTGCAAAAATTTCCCATTTTCCTGCTTCCTTCCGATGCTTCTCTCATCACCGGTAGTTCCCACTCTCCACATTCTTGTCCATTTATATAATTCCTTCCTGATAATCCATTACATTTAAGAACCCTGGAAGAATATACAAATCAGTCCTGGATTTTCCTGCTTTGAATCCATGGTGGAGGATATACTATACCCACAAACAACACAATGGGTAGCAACACCTGTTTCACTAGCTTCACCTTTCCTGAATATGCCAAACCTCATGTTCTCTAAAACCCTAAAATTTTCCTAACCTGTGACCCTATCTCTTCCCATGTTTTTGTGCCTTTCCATTCTATATTGAGTCACTCCTAAGATTTTTATCTGATTCTTAACCACCCTCATGCCAAACTTCCCTAGATCTCCCCAGTTTACAATCCCCAACACCCAGCTCTTAGCCTTGTTTACTTTCACTTATGAAGCTTCCCCATAATTTTCTGTCCGTTTCAGGATTCTCTCTAATGAGACTGTTTCTTTCACCATCACATTAATGTCATCCATATACAATGAGAATTTCATTCCTCCAGCTCCCACACCCCTGCCCAGGGAATATTAATTCCACTGATCATTTAGTCCTCCCTTATCCTCTGCACTAGAGGTTCCATGGTGCAAATAAAGATCTTGGGTCACAAGAGACATCCTTGCTTCACTCCTATTTGTATCTGAAAGGCCTGATTCAATTTTCCCTTTAGCAGGGTGTGACTCTGTGCTGTGCCATGCAACAATTCCACCAACTTAACAGCTTTTCCAGGAATCCCATTTTCATCAGTACCTAAAACAAAAACTTGTGTGATACCCTGTCATATGCTCTCTTGAGATGGAAATTTGCTAGCACCATATTCCATTTTCTATCCTTCATGTATGCCAGCACATCTCTCAACACCCAGTGTGTTTACGTGATTCTTCTCCCTTCTATTGCAAACGTTTGGTCTTCTTGTATGACCTGATCCAGAACACTTTTCATTTTGTTTGCCAAGTCTTTTGCCAGGATTTTATAACCTGTATTCAGTAATATGATCAACCTCCAGTTCTTGATACATTCTTGATCTCCCTTCTTATACAGTAGCACTACTGGTTCATCTGCAAAACCCTCCCCAACCTTTCTTCCATTATCTCTTTGAAGACTTCCAGAAAATCCTTTCCCAACCATGACCAGAATGTTGCATACAATTTGACTGGGAGTCCATCCTGTCCTGGTGACTTTTTTTCTTTAAAAGTTCCCTAAACATTTTTTGGTTATCCTTATTTCCCCTTCACAACTCATTCTTCCTTTCATCTTCAACCTTCTCCTTGATGTCTACCAAAACCCCCCTCTTCCACTATTGATTTTCCACTTTCTGTACAAACCCTAATAGAAATCTGCCACAGTGTTCTGCCTCCTGGCTTTCCACACAGTCTCCATTCTCCTTTTTCAATCTTTACACCTCTCCCTTTGCTTTTCTGACTCTTGTGGAAAAGTATGAGTTCCATTTTTCCCTTTCCCCCACCCACGGTGCTTTCACTAGGAACTTCTTTTTAGTGGCTCTCTCTTTAAACCATTCCTCCATCTCCAAGTTTGCCTCTTCCAGTTTATCCTTCAGCTCTCTCCCCCTTCCTGATTCCACAGTCAAGAGCTGCACCCTCTCCTGCATCCTTTTCAGGTGCCTCATCTTGTCCTTCACCCTTCTCCTCCCAACATTCATGAAAAATGTGCTTCTTTTTTCTCTTAATCATCCACCACCATTCCCACCTGCTTTTATACCAGTTCTTTAAGGTTCTCCATTTCTTGTACTTCTCTGTAAACTCCTTGCACACTTTTTTGTCATGAAGCAGCATAATGTTCAATTTCCAAAGGCCTTTCTTGTTCTGCCCCACCCCATTCCCACCTCTACCTGCAGCACTCGATGGTCACTAAAACCCACATCTCTTTCTCTTTCACCACCACTCCTTTTGAGACTAAAACAAAACCAATCCTTGAAGTTTTCCTTCCTCCTGGCTCCACTCTTGTATATACTTTATCTCCTGCCCACACATCCTTGAAACCTTCTTCCTTGATAATTTTTTTCAGTATTTTTGAGGAACTGTCTAACTGTTCCTTCCCCGCTTCTCCTTTCTAAAAGATGCAGTTGAAATCACCAACTATGACCCTGTGTCTCCCCCTTCCCTACCCCTTCACAGTGTACTTTTCCAACTTCCGGAATAAAGCCACCCTCCCCTCCCTTTCTGGGGGTGCCTATACATTAAACAACTCTACCTCTTTTCTCTCCAACAATGCCCTCTGCATTCTTCTTTCTTCTAACACTTGCACTTGCTTGACTTTAACCCCCAGGTTTTTATTTAACATCACCACCCCTGCCACCTTGTTCACATTTGTTCCCAGTCTCTGTGACTGCCCCAAAGCCCATCTCTTCTCCAGATATTTATATGTGTCTCCTCATGGTATTCCACACCCTTATAGACATATTACATCCTCACTGGTAGATCTTGAAGTTGCTCCCATTTAGTTCCATCCCTTCCTTGTCAATACACTTCTCACATTTAAAGTTGCAACACATAACACCATAATAAAGAAAAGGTGGAAGCCACTGGTCTTCATCTCTCTTATTTTACAGGTTGTCCATGTTGCTGATGATGATCAGTGACTCTGTCCCTCCTCCCTTCCTCAACCCCATTTATCTCACTAGGTTTTCCCAGGCTTCTATATTGAGAGAGGCTGCTGCTGTCCCCTTCCCCCGACTACTTAGTTCCAGCCCAAAAGACCCTTCTGTCTCCATTTCTGATGTGCTGTTCCCCTCCCACCCCAGTGTTGCTTCTGCCTTCTTCCCCTTTCCATCTTCCGCTGTCGTCGTCTTCTGCAACTGTGTTGGCTTTTTTTTCCTTCCTTTTTCCTACCCATGGCTCTGCCCCTTTCCCTGTTTCTAAAGCAAACCTTTCTTCTTGCTCAGTGTCCAGGATTCCTTTCTCTACTTCTGTTTCCTTGCTCATGCTTCCACATCCCTCCTCCTCTTCCCTCCCCTCCTCTAGTTTTTGTGCTGCTACCACAACATTCCTTCCACCCCTATCTACCTCTGGTATTTCTTTCACCAACATTTCCTCCTCCAAATCCATCCTGATCTCCCCCACCTCTTCCTCCTTCTTGCTCATCTGATCAAAATCATTCTTTTTTTAGGTTGTGCTCTGTTAGAGAGAGAATCTGGGCATCTGTTTTGCATGTGTCCTTCCTTCTGCTATATCCCGCATTTCAGCACTTCCTGGCATGCATGGGCTTTGTGCCTTCTCCCACCACACCAGTATTAAATGTTTAGGCTGCAATAGGCCGCTGAATGTCCTTCTTGCCTGCGTTCGCTATATTGATGGATCTGCCTGTGGTATATGAGGTAACCCTGGTGCCCTCCTACATGAATAACTGATGGCAGGTGCCGCACCTCCCCCAGGCTCTCCTCCTCCTCTCTTAGAATCACTTGTGCCCGAAATGCCCCAGTTCATACATTATATTTGTTTCACTTTTTTTCACAAATAGTATTCTCTGGACTCTCCCCTCCAACCATTTCTCCACATCTATTTCCTCAAGGATATTCGAATAGTTTGACAATGATCAGTCACTCCCTTGAATTTGTTCAGCAGCAAAAATCAGTCCTTCCAGTTCTTCTTTCTCCTCCATTTTCCTGTCACTTCTCCAGAACATAAGCCCTTCTGTACCAGAAGGTGAAACCCCATGACCTCCTGTTTGGGTAGGCCATCATGTATTGTAAGTACTCAGGGTACACTTTCAAAATATTTATCAAAATCCAATTGAAAAAGTCATATCTCTTCATGGTCCATCTCTCTTGTGCCTTCTCCCCAGTCATTGTTGCATGTATCCTGAGCCTCAAAGTCTCTCTGGGCTCCTTGTCCCCGTCATCCTGGCTCCACTCACCTCCCTCTTCTGGATTCCGTTGCCTGGCTCCTCCTCTCCGTTCTTCCATTCTCTGGTTCCTGCAGCCTTGCTGCTCTCCGTCTTCTTCCCATCACTTTTCTTCTGCTTTGCTTTTCCCTATGCAGTTTCAGCTACTTTTGCTTTCACCTTCATCTTCATGCATTGCTGCACCAGCTGCCAGTAAGATTCTAGCTCTTGATCTGAATCTCCATATTCATGATACTGCTCCGTCTGGTCTCTTCTCTTCTCCAATCTTTGCTTCTCTGCTCTCAGCTCGTGAGCGTTCACAGCTGCTATCATCTTATCATTCTCTGCTCTTGCCTCTCCAGTCACGGACTAAGATTGCAGGGCAGCAGCTTTTGCTTAGCTGTTGTGCTTGATCTGAGCCCTCAAAAAGCTGAGAAGTAATATACTAATGGGACCTAGCACAAAGATAGGTTAGTGCAGACCATCTAAATAAGATGCATAGTATCTTGCCAATTAAGCACAATTCTCCTCAGCACCAACTATTTTTAAGTCATAGTGATCCACTACAATGCATACATTTCCACCTCCTCTTCACTCCCAAAGCTGGGCTGCACTTTTCTTTCCCATTTCCAATGATTTCTTTTTCTTTACCAGCCTTAAATATCTGGAAAACATTACCAAATAGGGTCTCAAACAATTCACCCAGAATCTCTCTGTTGCCCCCTCTCTCAGCCTGTTGCATATCACTGGTGTGGCCCTGCCCTCTATCAGGTGGAGCTGGACAAGGTTGCCCTGAGCCTTATCTGCACATACATTTTTGGAGGATCCCAGGACTTGTGACAAGAACACCTGGTTCCAGCCATGTGTGTGGGGTTAATTAGCACATGTAGTTTGTATCTGGAGTACACATACATACCGACAGTGCTGAGCTATGGGGTCACCAAGGTTTGAAACCATGGCTGAGGGAAGGAAAGGAGCTGCAAGGGGAAGAATTTGGGGGGAAGCAAAGGACAAGGGGGTTACCTGACCCTCCAGATTTATTTTCCCTGTTGTAGCTGTGGGAGGAGGAGAAATTCAAGGCAAACCTCCAATAATTAGATTCTATGTTTTGAAAATTATAATTTTTAAATAAATTTTCCATATATAAAATCTAATTATTGAGAGGTCATCCTATAGTCAGGGTCATCTTATATTTGAGTAAATATGGTATATATCAACACCACATATGTTGACTACTTTTCTACCCCTGTGCAAATTTACTGAATGCAGTGGAACTGCACAGGTGTGACTATATCTAGAGATAGTTTGGCCTGCAGACCTATTTTTAGTAGTAATGGCACCTGAAAAGGAAAGAATTCAGTTTGCTTTTCAGATCCTAGATCCCTCTTGCAGCTCCTGTGAGCTCAATTTAATTTAAACTGGGAAAACAAAGGAAGAATCTGATTGATCCAGAGTCACTTGGTATACAAGTAGTCACCTTACTCCAAGCCTAGTAGGCAGATGGGAGAAGAACCTCCTAATGTTGCAAAAAGCTTCCTACAAAGATTTGGTTCTGGCTATTAGGTGGCAAAATGCCAGATATCCATTTAGGCACAATCTTATTCCGCCCATCTCAGGACCCTGAAAAACAGATCCACCTTTGTTAAGTATCATTATCTTAGTCTTAATTAAAAAATGTACTAAAAAATCTTAGTCTTAATTACAAAAAACAGATCTACCTTTGTTAAGTGTCATTATCTTAGTCTTAATTACAAAAAAGTCACAAAAAACCAAGGAGAAGGAGCAAGAGGAGGAGGACCACCACCTTTTGAATTAACATTTTTGAAGGACTTGAGCAAGGTGAAGTAGGATCACACTTAGACGCCAAAAAGATGGAACAGGAAAAGGTCCCTGATGTGTTAATACTCTTGCAAACAGATTGGTGGTGTCTCCTAGAAATTGTAAGAAATCTTTAAAATTAGAATGTGATGTGCTCAGCAGCCACCCACCAGCTGAAACTGACAAAACAGAGCTCTACCACTTGACTGCTGTTGATCCTCCACCTCTCTTTCTTGTTAAGACACAATATAGAACAGCTGCATGATGAGCACTGAACTGTTCTTAAGGTTTTTCTATTGCTTTTAATTTGTAAAGCAACAGCATATAATATTCAATAATTAAAAACAGTAGGAGGAACATCTTTAAAAACTCGGTAGAGCTCACACACCCATCTTTAAAGGAAAATAAATTAGTTAGGCAGATGTCTTTGAATACTTATCCAAAGCATATCCAAATTATTAGAGTTCTTTTCAGTTCTTCCTCCCAGCACTGCCTCAACGTTCTCTTTATCCATCGCCAGTATTGTATGCCTGCAGAGGAGGCTTTTCAACATTTTCCCCTTCAGTATTGGGAAATATCTTTTACCAGTATCTGACCCCTCTGCTAGCTGTATATAATGTGGTTTTCCATCTTCCCTGCTAAGATTGGTTCAGAAAGAAATGTAAGCATTGTGGTGATGTGCATTGCAATACTTCATGTTAGATACCCTACAGGAGAATTAATTATGCATCGGGACTAAGGGACTAAGTCAGCAGATGAGGCAGGAGGAACAAAAGCTCCTGCCACAGAACATGGGAAACAGAACATGTGACTCCCTGCAGGGGAAGAAGGCAACACAACCTGGTCAGGACCTTTGCTAGTGGCTCCCCCGTACCTCTCCCTTGGGGTGGGTTTGCTGGCCAGACAATGTAGCTCTGCAGGGATGGGATGCCTTGTTGCCTGCCTGGGATTCAGGTGCCCTTAGAAGCCCATGTTGGTGCTCCCACCCAGGACAGCAGATTGGCTGGGACTGCCTCTCCTTCCAGCACCCAACATGGCTTTCTGTGCTGAGCCATAAAGCTGGCAAGTCAGTCAGCAACACGGAAGTCCTTGACTTCAGGAAAGCTGACTTTGACAAGCTCAGGAGGCTTGTCAGTCAGGCCCTAAGGGACCATGACCCCAGGGAGAGGGGAGTTCAGGAAGAGTGGTTGCTCCTCAA
>NW_017728886.1:227849351-227857420 GCF_001723895.1 Crocodylus porosus
ACAGCCTGCCATCGGAGGTGGTTCAAGCACCTACATTGAACACCTTCAAGAGCAAATTGGATGCTTATCTTGCTGGGATCCTATGACCTCAGCTGACTTCCTGCCTTTTGGGTGGGGGGCTGGACTCGATGATCTTCTGAGGTCTCTTCCAGCCCTAATGTCTATGAAATCTATGAGCCCCCAGGAGCACCATCCCATAGGCAGCATCTAGCAGGGAGGTTGGGAGCTTGCCCAGGATGGAGATGGGTGGAGCAGGGAAAACTGTGCCACGTGCTGGGGGCAGATTCAGTTCTAACTCACCTGCTGTCCTCGGTAGAAACCCTAGCATGGGCTTCTATGGGCACCTGAATCCTGGGCAGGCCATGATGTGTCTCACCCCTGCAGGGCTGCATTGCACAGGGGAGCACTGTGCTGCCCATTCCCCTGCAGGTAGTCATGGGATGGGGTGTTCCCTTGTGCTATGACAGGAGCCCTTGTGCCTCCTGCCCCCTCTACCAACGTAGTCCTAAGTTGATCAGCACACTGACAGGTACCACTGCTGCTGGAACCACTGCTCCAAGCCAATCACAGCTGAAGGGACTGGAAGCTCTCTTCCCCTCAGCCAGCATTGGGCTGCACTGCTTGGCTATGCTGCTGTTGGCTTTGGGGGGCTGTCCAGGGTGCTGACCAGGGCAGGCTGTAATATTTTTTGCCCAGTGAGCTGTGCCAAGGTGCCCTAGGACATACCTGGGTAGATGTGCACCTATATCACCTTAATGCTCCTTAGGCTAAAGTGCATTAAATATAAGGAGTGCATAAATTCATGTGTAAACACACCCACCTAGCCCTATGATACTTTGTGCATCTACAGGTGCAATGAATGTGAGTGAATATACTCTGGTTTTATTTGAGCCATAGTATTAATCCCAATGTCACCATCTACATGTACATTTAAGGACAGTCATTTACCGTGGCATAGGATAGTACTTGTGTCTTATGGGACTACACCAGAGTAAATGAATCTACTTTGCACTAATTGCAGGGCACATGTAGACAGTAATCCTTTATTGAATACTAAATTAATCTAATGAGCAGCAAAGCACATGTGTAGACATGCCCACCATGAATAATCTTCCAGGATCTGAATTAGCTCATTTAGAGTTAGTCAGTAGAAAGCCCCAAGGAAAAGTATACTTCTTAAATTCTGCCTTTGTGATGGACTTAGGAACCAAATCCTATATAAAGCATTTATAGATTCATAGATTGTAAGGCCAGAAGGGACCTTGGAAGATCATCAGGTCCAGGCCCTTGCACCAAACAGGAAAGATAACTTCAGGTGACCCCAGCAAGGTGACTGTCTAGTCTCCTCTTGAAGATTTCCAGGGTAGGTGATTGTGCCACCTCTGGAGGGAGCTTATTCCAGTCTGGACACCCTAACTGTGAACAAGTTTTCCCTAATTTGAGCCTGAATTGGTTTTTCAGGAGTTTGTGGCCATTATTCCTAGTTTTCCCCTTGGGTGCCCTGGTGAACAGTTGCTCACTGAGCTCTTGATGTACTCCTGTAGTGTAGCAGTAAGCTGTTACCAGGTCCCATCTCAGCCTTCTTTTCCTCAGGCTGAAGAGTCCCAGATCCCTCAGCCTTTCCTTGTATGGCTTGTTGTTTAAGACTCTGATCATATGAGTGGCTCTTCTTTGGATTCTCTCAAGCTTGTCCATGTCCTTGTTAAAGTGTGGTACCCAGAACTGGATGTAGTACTCCAGCTGTGGACTCACCAGTGCTGAGTAGAGTGGAAGAATAACCTCAGTTTTGCTGGAGATGTATCAATTGATGCATGCCAGAGTATTATTTGCCCTACTGGCTACAGCATCACACTGCTGCCTCATTTTTATACTGTGGTCTATTATTAGCCCGAGTCCCTTTCATTCATGGTGCTAGTCAGTTTGGTGCTGCCAAGCCTGTAGGTGCCTAAAGCAGGATTTAAGCAGAATTTAGGGACCTAAATACAAAGATACCCTCTTAGCTGCTTACTGGAGGTGCCAAAACTCTGAGTTACAATACTCTTTGTATTCCTCACTGTGATGGAGAAACCCGGAGAGATGGGAGTGAAATACCGGGTTGCTGTGCCAAGATTGCAGGTGACAGCTGCAGGCTAGCTGACGGGGACCCACTATGAGCTGATTGCCCATTAGAGTTACCTGCAGGAACACTGCAGCTGACAACAGAGTGGTGTATGGTGCCGCAACACCATTATATAAACTTGTGCTCCTTCCAGCTCCATGGACGCCAGGCCGATGATGTCAAAGAACTATGATGCATCTAAACTATAAAGGAAGATATAATGCCATTTATGAGAGAGAAGAGAATCGGGAGGCAGAGCCTGACATTTGGAGGACATTACAGTCTTCTGGGCAGTCTTCAAGAAGAGAAAGATGACAAGAAAGACAAGCTGAAAACCTCACAGGACTCCTGGGAATCAGCCAGCCCAAGTAGGGATATTACGGGTTGCCCTCTGAGAGGGAGAGAGTGAGCCTGAGGACAGTTGGTGTCCAAAGCTGATGGGGTCAGCTCGGTTGAAAACACAGCACAGGAAGTGCTACTTTCACTTTGCATTGATTTGTGAATGCCCAGAGGAGGTTTTTGTTTGTTTTGTTCTATGTCCTAATCTACAAGCAGTGCCAGGGACTGAAAGCCTCATCTTTAGTTATGTTATTTCAGGAACACTAGTTAAAGGCACACAGAAAGCCTCATCTTTATTTTACATTAGGTCTGGGACACTAACTGAGGGCATACTGAAGACCTTGGGAGAACTAGGGACCCCTTATGGGAAAAGGGGTTTCTGTCTGGGGTGCTAGATAAACCATAGAAACTCTGTCTTGGGATAGGATTCAGGAGTAAGGGATTCCTCACACTGTGACCCCAGAATATATTTCTGTTGATGTTGGTTTTGTTTTGTTGGTTCCATGACATTTCTTTGGATACTCGGGAGGCGGGTGTCCAGACGACAACACCATTCCTTCTGCTGGCCCAGGATAGACCGGGACAGCATTTCATCAGCATTCATCTGACAGTGTTATCTGTGAAGAAGCCTTGCAGACCTGACCAGCTGACAAGGACTTCCAGAGTAGCAGCGTGGCTGGTGTGTGAACAGGCTGTAGAGAAAGTGTAGCCCCAGGTCAACAAGTCACCACTAAGTGAGTAACCCCAAAACAGGAGTGAGATCTGTAATAGAATTACTGAACCCTCCCTTTTCCCCCCTTCCTAACAACAAAGATGTGGCAGATGAGTTGAAGGTGATACCCACCCCAAGGGGCCCATAGCTCCTTCACTCTCACAAAATATGCTTATGGTAACTTTCTTTAAAATGCAGTGCTGTTACCCACCTTTTCTGTAAGTGGTCTAGTGATTACAGTACTCATCCAGGATATGGGTGACTTGGTTTTAAATTCACATAGTTCTCTTAGAATAGTGTCCTGACCCCCAGGTTATAGTCTGATCTGGGAGAACTGTCAACCGCTGCTATTTAAATTGTTCTATTATCTAGTAAAGAATTTAAGAGTCAGTGGGACAGAGAAAGAGCAAAAGAGACTCTAGCCTTGTGGTTGGGACTGGCACTCAGCTGAGAACCTGGAGGTGGGGCCTGTCACCAAGACTGTTTCTGCACTTACGTTGTCATTCACTTGGCAAAATGCAATCCTGTAACCACTAAGCCACTATACACTAGATAAACAACATACAACCCCACCCCTCCCAATGTTGAATGACTTCAACAGAAGGAGATGGGAATATGAGAATATGGCAGTTTCCTCCCAAAATTGCCAGGGAACCATGCTGGAAAATACTTTAATCCACTGTAGGCCAAGGAAGAAGTTGCACATCTGTCCTCCACCTTCTGGATGAGTAGTGTTATTACTAGACTATTGTTAGAAAGCAGGGGTAAAAGGGGGGGAGGGAGTACTAGCATTTCCTCCAGCCGTATTTTGAACAAAAGTGTTGGTCACAACTATTTAGTGTTAATCCTAATTTTTAATATGTGCCGTAGATGTGTTTCACACATGCTACTGCAGTGAGATCTGCCAGAGAACATAAGTTTGCCATCCTGCTTGAGTTCCTGAAAAACTGTTGATAAAAAAGCTCAGTATCCTCCTCCTTACTGCATGTTGTGATTTAATCATAAAGCTAAGAAGACTGTTTGTTACAAATGTGGATGCATCTGTAGATTTTCAGGACTTCAAACTTAGGTGGCTAATAGATGGAATAGAATCTAGCATCTACTTTGTACATTCTGATGGGCTTAATCATGAGGCTCCATGTCTCTCAGTACTGGCAAGGCTGGCATGCCTCTAAGCATGCCCCAAAACAAAACTTTAGACAGACATTCTAAGCCAGGGAACTTTACTGGTGAAACCTGGGCATCTAAGGTGTTTCAGTGCCTGTTGGATTGGTTAAAGGGTTTTGAGGATCACACTTTCGAGTTTAGGTACCTACATTCTGTGTAAGTCAGATGTAAAGCACCTAAGTCGCTGTGTGATTTTTACCGTAAGTGCCTTTGGGTTTAAAGGAGACTCTATTCAGGAGAAACATATGTTACAGATCCCCCTAATAAGTTCATAATTAAAAGAAATGGAATGCTTTGTGTTTGCTTCCTACAAGTATCTATATAAGTCAACTTTAAATTACAAGGTGGGATGGGTAAAAAACCTTTTTCAGGCTAGAGGTACTTCAGGAGCTGGTCAAAGAGTAGATGGCAAAGACATGGAGCAGATTTCGTGGATGTTACAGAAATAGAAAATAGAAGAAGACAATTCTGAAGATCATACTGCAAGATGAAGATCATATTGCATAGGAAGATTATAAATTAAAGGTTAAAGAAAAGAATTGTGATGGAGTTTGCTGGAACAAGAAATGAAAGAGACCAACACAGACATCGTTATTTGTTGAACTTTAATTTGTAATTCTAAGCAAAGAAACTCATCACACTTGCTGCAATCTCAAGGCCATGCATCAGCCCAATAAAATGGACAAAGGAGATTTGTTTACTGGAGTCTGTTCTCTCATCTAGTGAATGAGAAAAAATGAAGATAGGAAGAAGTTGTTTGAGAACAATATAGGAAGATACTGTTTGAGAACAAATTTGTGAGATACATTTCTGATCAAAAAGTCACTGAGATAACAGAAACACAATGGAATTTGCTCTGGCAGACTTTGGGATTAGGCCTGTACTGAATACATTTCTTGAAAGTTAAATGGGCAAGAGTAGTAAAAATAGAAATTGTCAGTGCATGTGGCCATGATTGGGTGCTGATGTTGAAGGCATTAAGTTCAGAAATGAAGTGTGAAGTCTGAAGAGATTCACTGCAAATGTACAAGGAAAGAAATGCATTCCTACACAAAGCTTTTTGATAAATAGAACTGAATGGTTTATAGAAAAAAAGATTTATGATTACATTTATACTTTTCTTTTCTCAGTGCATATTATTTGTAAAAATATATTGATATTTACAGTATTTTTGTTTTTAATACATTTAAACTAAAAAAAAGATTTAAGCCACATGCTGAATTATGAAGGGTTTCATTTAGGTTAGTTGTTCATTATTGCTCAACTTAGTGCAATGTGGTAGGCTTAGTCAACTTAGGCAACTCATGTGGTAAACTCCTATGCCAAATTTTGGCTTTTTTGGGTAACTAATTTACCTTAGTCATGAAATGAATTTTCAATTCTCAGAGAAGTTGCAAACTAAAATGCAGTATTTAATTTATGTATTATTTATGAATAATCAGAGAAAGCTAATTGCTGCTCAGAGTGAAGGCCAAATTGATTTGGAACTAAAATAATCAGTTGTCACAGTTGTACAGTAGCTGTAATAAAATTTGAAGGTATTATGTCTTAAAACTTGAATATAATTAGTTCCTGATAAGTATATCAGAAAGAAAAAATAGTCGCATTTATCTTAGGAACAGTACTGCATAGTTTATTGTGTAATTGTCACTATTTATCTCTAATGGTTAGGTAAGGAATGTGTTTGAAAATGTCTAGTGCACTTTTATCAGGCTAATATCTTTATAAAGAAGTTTGCTCAGCTGTGGGGAAAATATAGAGCAGTATTGTATGTTATATACTGTACTCCACAAATTAGAAACAGAGTTGTTAAAAGTTGCAGATGAAAACAGAAAATTAGCTTTTGCTGTGACAATAACCAAAAGTAAATTTTAAACGTGGAGGCTTTTTTAGTGACCCCAGTTCCAGTACTTTAGACAGCTGAGGAAAGGCAATAAAAGACTTCAGAGTTAGAGGCAAAGTCAGGCTTTCTCTATTTTCAGAATTTCCATGGCTCTGCAGCCTCCTGTTGTGAGGTAGCAGCTGTAGAATGCTATAACTGGGATCTTGGTGCTATCCCTTTCCAGGGACAGTGTCTGTGACTGACCTACCTTAGTAGCATTTTTCAGTGACTGAGAATGCACTGTTCCAAAGCTTTTAAATGCCATTCTCCCATATTCTATTTCATTACCCTGCCTCAGAGTTACAATAATGCTAGAAAAATGCTTTCTTCCTGTGGATTGTGAGCTTGAGATTCATGATTCATGAAAGAAGTGGAACCTAGGATGGTTCACATGCCTGGGTGACCAAAAGGATATAGGAAATACAAAAGGCTGATTAGATTGTCAAAATTATAAATCAAGATATTTGCCTGAGGAGTTTTCATCATCAAAATCAGAAAGTTTAAGGCCTGCCATATAAGGATGGAGTTTATTCATCCTGTATACTCATTTCTTCTTTTGTGACTGCAGCATTTTTCCTAATATGTGTACATGTGTATTTACTCCAGCCTCGATTTACTGCACAGTAATCTATTGCTCAGTAAGTGATTTTGGGTAGGTGTCTACTAGGCAGGAAATTTGTTGCCAGGTCCCTGCAACCCAGCAATACACCCCTGTGGCCACCGGAGGGAGCTCTAGGCTTCAGTTCCAGCTGACACCAGCCTGGCAGCCCTCTTTAAAAGCTAGCCCTGCTCTGTACTCTCTGGGCAGCCAGTTCCTGTGCTCAAAAGCAGCATGGCAAGCACAGAGGCAGCATATAGCAGGTTTGTTTGTGTCCACTTTGCCTCCCTGTGCTATGGCTGCCCCAGCCCCTGGTCCTGGCAGTGACAAACAGCATCCCAGGATCTTGCTCACCATTTTGATTACCCTGCTGGCCTGCCACGCCGACTATTGCCTGGCCCATGGCCAGCTCTCTGCCCCCAGCTCCCCCATAACCAGCCACCAGCTGCCCACCTGCAACTCACCTTCCCACGGCCACCACCTCCATGCACCTCCATAGTGGCTGCCGCTGCCAGGGACACTGATGTTGAGCTATATGAGACCACTGCTGGGGTTGCCATTGCCCCAGTCCCCCCAGTCAGCCAGCACTGGTGGTTCCTGGGATGACAAGCAGTGAGTGGACACCTTCTGGCTGACCTGGGTCCACCTTCATGGACCTGCTCCACCAGCTCCAATGCTACCTAGAGTGCCAGAACATTGGCATATGCCTGGCTCTCCCTTCTGACAGCCACCTGATCCTAGAACTGCTGAAGCTTGCCAGTACCTGCCAGTATCTGGTATGTGGGACACCTCTTCAGCATGGGCAAGGCCTCTGCCATCCTGGAGGTGAGTGACACCCTCCAGGACATACTGGCAGTTACAGTCCTTGGTGTCCATGACCCCAGATGGTGGTGGCAGAGTTCTGTGCACTGGGGTCCCCCCAGTGTACTGGGGCCCTGGACAAGACCCACATGCTGGTCACCTGCACACCCCATGGAGACTGCCCGTAATATAGCCACAGGGGATTCCACTCCGTGGCCCTTCAGGCTGTCATAGACCACTGGGGCATGTTCACACATGTGAGCATTGCCTGGGTGGGCAGCGTATATGATGGCTGTGCCTTCAGGAACTCTGGCCTGGAAGGACTGGCCAAGAGTGAATGTTGAGCACTGGGGGTGCCAGACCTGTAGCTGGGCACCATCACTGTTCCACTCCTGCTCATTGGGGACCTTGCCTATCTGCTCCTGGCCTGGCTGATGAGGCCCTACACTGGCCAGCTGCACCCTGCCAGGTC
>NW_017728886.1:227858227-227866816 GCF_001723895.1 Crocodylus porosus
GGAAGCAGCAGACTTCCCGGGCTAAGGGGTCGGGGCTGCAGATTGCCCCCTCAGTGCCCCGCAGGATGGAGTCTCCCACAACAAACACTTTGCTTCCTCAGTACCTGGATCCACTAGCATTCCAGGGCTAGGAGCTCAGTTCAGAACTCCTGGTTAGACCAGTCCCGCACTTTCTCATGGGCAATGTCTTCCACCCACTACCTGCCCTGGCCGGCCACGTCCTCCACCTGCTAGGCCTGTGCACCCTACTGCCCAGATGGGGTCTGCAGGCAGCCCTAGGGGAGTGGCAGGCATGTCCAGGGGCTGCAGCAGCCTGAAGCACCCTTTAGCACACTGCTGCCCCATTGGTAGAACCGCATGGCAGTGCAGAGCCAGGGGCACACACAGGGCCTGCAGTGTCCTCAGGCTGCCTGTGTTATGTGCCCCAGGGCACAAAACATCTGCAGTCTTTTATACCCTGCAAACAGGAGCTGCCATAGAGGCAGCCCAGCCCTGGAGCAGGAGAGGCTCCTAGTTTGCAGCCCTGGGGCTGGCCTCAGGCCGGCCTCCTAGTGGGTGGGCAGACCTGGGAGCAAACTTGCCCCTGGGTTGCATCTACATGTGCTTTATTGTGCATTAACTAATCCTGCTTAAATTTGCTAGTTGTATTTGCAAGTAGGAAATTTAAGGAGGATTAAGGATTTTTACTGCACAGTAAGTGTGCACACATGTAGATGGCCATGCTACAGCACAGTACAGTAACATGTCAATGTACAGTAACATGTCTTGTGTAGACACGCCCAGTATGTCTCTTTCTGCATTTCTGTAACATTCCTGAAAAGTTTGAAATCAACTTTATAGTCAAACAAAGATAGGCCAATTCCTGCTTTTCTTTTGTCAGTTAAAAGAGGATTGCACTAGCATGACTGGAAGTAGAACTTCCTGAACATAAGGTGTCCTGCTACATTCTACTTTGAGTCAGTTCAACTGTTTTCCAGAGGCATTGTTTAAACATAGAAAGTAGATTGTAAATACCTTTATAATGTTTTAATTGTAGTTAGACTTTTCTTCTAGTTTTACTTTTCAGCTAGAGGATCTTGTTGGTCCCTTCCTTTTAATTAATAGCATATGTGTTTTGGTATTCCTGTGTATATTAAGGGGACAGAATGCAAATAGGTATGTAGACATCCCAGTCATTCTTTAGAGAGGTTATATTTTGGATTGTGGCTTAGAAATAGCTCGCAACTCCATCCCTTTGTGTCAATAAAACTATTCTAAGAGCATGGGAGTTGCTTTGAAAATTCCCTGACATAAGAGAAATCCTCAGGTGTTATTGAGCTGGTATGGCTGCAGGTAAAGTAGATGGCATAATTAAGCTGTTAATTTTCTCCTAACCCTTTTGCTATCACCTATACCAGTAATGGAAATCTCCTATTTTATGCTGTCTTGATGAGTAAATAACTTACACAATTTATTGCATTTCTTTATTTGAGCTGAAGAGAATAACAAGCAGAGCCAATATTTGGGGAAGTCATTATATGAACATATTTTGCACTAGGTTTTGTAAATGAACTTGTTTTAGGGCTGGTAAATTAATGAGCTAGTGCTGGTAAGATAAATTCACAGAAAGGTTTAGTGTATTTCACTTGAAGCTACATTGATCTTTCATGGCATGGATCTGAAACTGCTTTTGATTTTCCAATGATTATTTATCTTATGGTTGAAAGGGATCTTTTTTATTACATTAATATCAAAATACCAAATTTTAATGTAATCATCACTGATACATATCTTTGGTTTCTTAGGTAACAATGTTTGTGCTTCACTTGGGAAGTGCCACTTTCTTGTTAACAGAACCGGTGATAAGTGCAATGACAACTGGGGCAGCTACACATGTCGTGACTTCACAAGTGAAGTATCTTCTGGGAATGAAAATGCCATATATATCAGGACCACTGGGATTCTTTTATGTGAGTTCACCAAAGGAGATCTGCATTTTTATTTGCTAACATTTTATTTAAAATCTGTAGCTTTTTGTGAGATTATATGTGCATGTTGGGGGAAGACCAAACTCCTCCTATTAGCATTAATGGTATTTAGAACCCATAAGGACTGCCTGAGTTCAAACTAGCAAAATTAGGCCTTGAGTTACATACATTATCCAATTAAAAATGATCCAGTTTTGTAGTACTGTTAATAGTTACATATATTTGTTTAAACAATTATAAATATTTAATCTTTTTCATACGTTAACAGAAGGCAAAACAAACATGTTTTATACCATTCCACATGAACAGTTAACTTCTTTTGTATGTCATGTCTGGGGGAACCCAACATATTTCAAATTTCATCCTAAGCATGCTGCCTTTCATATTTTTGCCAAATGAACCCTGGCTATCAGTGTAGTGAAAGGAATGTCCAATAAATAGTTACTTTAGCTGTGCTACTGCTTTTTCATGACGTAGTATAACTTTGTCGTACAGCATCTCAAGCTTGTATCTTTATTGTAATTTCTATATTACTAGTACATCTTTTTATATAGTGTTGTAGTTCTTTTGTATGATATGTACAACTATGAGAACCCATTGTCTAGAAAAGTCTACTGTAATAAAATCTTCCAGCTTATGTATCGTGGCCATATTCTTCTAACACAAGCATGTTGTATCCTTTTTCTATATCTGCCATGCCAGTGCAATGGAGCCCTTATCTGCATAAAGGAATATATCGGTGTGACTCTGTGTTAGCTGATAGTTTTCATATATTCAGCCAATGAGCAACTAAAGAATGAGGTCTGTGTATACTAGCATAGCCCCTTGATCCTAGTACGTATGTATCTATTTAGCCACTGAAGTGAAACTGGCTTTTAAGGAACATTGAATATGTTTTCTTAAATCACCTCTGCTTTCTACTCCCAGTCTGATTCACCATTCATTTTTGAGTGGCTGGCAGGAGGGGACACCGAAATGGCATCTCTGCTAAAATCTGTAGGCAGTAGGGAAATTTATGATTTCTGCGAGACAGGGTATTTTGGTATTTATAAATATTCCATTGGTTATATTTTGTACACAATGCCTATTTATAATTTTTATGAGGCCCAAAAATTATTAATGGCTGTTATAGCCATCTAACAAATATGAATAATATATGTTATAGACAATTATATAAGTAAAAATTGCTATAAGCCATGACTATAAAATAGCCTATTGAGCTTTATTTTAAAAATTAACCATTGAATGGCTCTTGTATCCTAACTATAAAATGTAACCTTTTTTTTAATATCTGCCATACCAGTGCCATGGAGCTCCTATCTTCATAAAAGAATATATTAATTTGGTAGAAATGACTAATATCAACTAAAGCAGTCAAGAAATAACCAAAGCATATAGTATAATAAATAATAAGGAACAGCAATGATGCAAATAAATATTTCTGTCTTGACCTGCTGGTAATATCATAAATGAAGTCTTCAGAAAATTTTCAAGGCTATCTGTTCCCTTATCCCTTATATTTTTGTCAGAGCTGTGCTGGGAAAAGAAAATGTGAAGTCTTGTTTTACAATCATAAAATTTTAAGAAGCAGGGCTAGAACAGACCTTAGAAGTCATCTAATCCAGCTACCTGCTCAAGGCAGGATCATCCCTGCTTAAATCATCCTAGTCAAGTGTTTGTCTAACCCATAGATTCCAGCTTCTAAGTGGCTGGAAACCAAACACCCCATAGGCTGCATCAGGGAGAGCCACAGGCCCCTGGGCTACACACCATCTAGATGTTCATACTACAACATGCCAGCAGCCCTGCATTTGCCCTCCCTACCCCCCACCTCCAAGGTGGCTGTTCCTGATAATCTTGTTATCTCCTCTTGTGACAAAAATCACCTTCTCCATCAAGTGTTAACTGAAGACCTGAACAGATGGAGGCTTAAAAGTCATAAATTGTTTGTATATGAAGCCAGCAAGCTCCTGGAAGAGACTGGGGATGCTGAACCAAACCTATGGGCAGCAATGGAGCGGGCCAACTGCTGGGAAAGGTCAGACCTATTCCTACAGCATTTTATACCAACATCAGATGAGTCCCCCAGTGGGCATGACCTTGACAGAGAAACATGGAACAAGCTGAACACACTGAGATCTGGATACCGGTGCTTTAAAAGAACACTTCACAAGATGAACATCTTGGACAGCCCCCTGTGTGAATGAATGTCTATCAAACAGCACAGCACTTCATTGAAAGCTGCAATCCTTACAAATGGCCAGACGGGGCAGATGGAATCCACACGTTGAGCGAGAATCCCAGACAGTGGCTCATAGATTTGTAAGCTGATATCTGATGCCATACGAAAGAAGAAGATTCTTTGATTACTTAAGGAAAGGCTCCATAATTTTTCCAGATATTTAGGTCAGACAGACTGGGCTATAATTCCCTGAATCCTTCTCCTCCTTCCCTCGTTTTAAACATAGATGTTATATTTTCCCTTTTCCAGTTGTTTGAGACCTCACTCAATCTCGATGAGTACGCAAAGAGAATAAACTACTGTCTTTGCAATTACTTCAGCCAATTCCATGTATAGTATAGGCTGCAACTCACTTGGCCCTGCTGACTGAAAATATTCAGCTTCTCTAAGCAATATCTAACCTCTTCTTTCACTACTTGAGTTGGAGTATCTCCTCTATCTATGCTGGTGAATGCTTTCATTATCTGGTAGCTGACCTTATTCATGAAGGGTGAAGTAAAAAAGGTGCAATTAGATTGGCATCCCATTTACCCATTAATATGGCTTCTTTAAGGTTCAGTCAGCTCTTTTGGACTCCTTTTCCCCTCAGAGTTGCCTGCTATGGGAACTGTCTACCAGTTCCCAAAATTTGGTAAAGTCTGCTTTTCTGAAGTCCAGTGTCTTTATTCTTCTGCTCTCCTCCTTCCCATTTCATGGTCATTGTCACCCAAGTTGTCTTCTTTCTTTACATTCTTGACCAGTTCCTCTCTACTTATGAGCAACAGTTGAGAAAAGCTCTACCTTGACTTGGCTTCTCCACCACCTTGATTGGTGGAGAAGTATTATCCTTGAAATACTTCAAAAACTTGGTGGACTGCCTGTGCACCTATGAGTTACTCTCCTTACAGATATCACTGCAATTAAAATTTCTGAACATGATCAGCCCTGTGTTACTTTGGATAGTTTGAGGAAAAATGTATCTACCTTCTACTTCCAGTTTGCTTGCCTATACCAGATGTTCAGTGACATCCTCCTTTCCTTTTACCTGGACCCAGAGACTTTTAACAGGCCTACCTCCTGCTTTATACTGCACCACAGAACAAGTGAATGTTGTCTGTACACAAGTTGCTTTTTTATCCTGCATGTGCTTCCCAAGCAAGTTATGTCCACCCATGACAGTATCCCATGCTGCAGACTATCTCATCAAGTAATTCAGCTGAAACCATTATCAACATTTCTTAGTATTTGAAAACAAAGACAAGATATGAAAACATATTTACAATGCAGCCATCTCTTGTTAGGCTCATACTCCCATACAATTTCATGCCCCCCCCCCCCAAAAATAATAATAATAGGCAAAGTCTACTCTGTGTTGGACAGTGCTAGGGAGAATTCTCATGAAAACATGCCTGCCCACCTGCTCTTGCTTCACACAGACTGCATGCCAAAAACTGTCATGTGCCAACCATTACAGACAAGCTGCCTGTGCCCAACTCTGCTTGTATGAGACTGAAAGTGGCACTGGGCATATACCAAGAAGTGACTACACACCATTTCTTCAGCAGGCAGTCTGCACAGGGTGGAAGTAGGTGGACAGGGCAAGGGCAAAATGGTGCTCCCTAACATTGTCCAGTAAAGACATTTGTTTTTCAAAACAAGGGATGGCATGATACCATCTGAAAGCAGGAACTCTGTGTTGCAACTTTTCTCCAAAAAAATCATGTACCCATTCTCAATATGGCCTTTTATCATCTTTCCTGAGTATTTCAGATGTTAGACTTGCATAACATACAGCTGCTCCTCGTGGATTTATTCCAAACATAGGCTGCAATTATTAAGAAAATATCAGAAAGAAACCCTTTAAAAAATGTAATGTGGTCTTGGACTGCAAACTTTTATTGATTGGAAAAGAGACTCTAATGTTTTGACTAATTAATTGGGTTCTTTTTACCTTTTCTATTATTTATTTCAACATGTGCACCAATTTTGGAGCTAATCTGAAAAGTTTGAATTTAGATTTTATGTAAAAGTAAGTCACTGATATTTCCAAGGACTTATTTCATTTTTGTCTATACAACTTCCCCACTGAGCCCACACTGCTGTCAAGAAACTAGCCCTGCTCATTTGCTGCTATTTTGCTGATACTTTGTGCTGACAACTGAGTGGAGCAGATAGCTTAGACAGGTTATGAGCATGTGCCTCAGCTTTCTTTTTAGCATATAAATAAGTAGCTTATTTAGAATATGCATATAGTTAAGGTTGTACAGAGGTACTGTTTTCTGTTAAAGCCAGAACATCTATTCTCATGACATCCAGTGGAACTCAGGGTGTTGTTACATCCTATGTATGGAGGAGGAGCAGGTCGACAGAGCTTAATTCTTCTTCAGGGTAACTAAGCACCATTCTACCATGGTAGACAAACATGGCATCATCTTAAAAATCCATGTTAAACATACTTCATGGGAATTAAAGTAGTCATGAATCCCGGGGCTATAATATCTATGGAACAAGACAATTTTTAGTTGGTTGATTATAAGTGGAAGGCAGATCCCATTATGCACCAAGAAAATATATAAAAATAATATTTGGTAAGACACACGTTTCATCTGCCTAAGTTTGACTTAGTCATATTACAAATAAGTGGTGAAACCAATAATAACTTATCCAAATCATCTAAAATATAGGGTTGGTACATTTCCTTTTATTTTACTGAGAGGTGCCTGGCACATTTATGGGTTCTGTAAAATAAATATGGTAATATTTCTATAGAGATCTCACATTCTGCAAAAATAATGTAATTCCTTTTGCTCTTTCCTTCCATCTATAACATAAGCTGTCTTATTTAAAATGATTCCAGTGGTCAGTATGTCAGAGACCCCCCCCCACCCCAAATACCTAGATATATTTTTATGTATAAATTTCACCATTTTAATATATTAGATTCAGGGCAAGAACTAAAGCGTTAATTCCACTAGAGAGCAGGACAGTTCCTATTGATCTAAAGCTCCAAAGTTTGGCCCTTAAACTTGTCCATTGTCTCAGATTTAGTAAAGAAAAAAAAGAAGAAGCATTTTTTTGAAAGGTTTGTGTTTCTTTAAAATGGTATCCATTAGAAGTGTTCTGAAAGACTAGAAAATCAGATTAATCAAATATCCATAATGCATTGAGGTTGAGGACATAAAATAAATGCAGTCCATTACATAGTTTGTAGTTGATCCCATAGATCTCATCTACACTAAAAATAAAAGGTGTGGTATTAAATCAAATCAGTGGGTGCATCTACACATGCATTGTACTGTGGAGCTCCATAGTAAAGCAGCACTGTTTACATGTACACTTGTATTAGGGCACATTACATTAATTAACTCAGCTGTAGGCTAATACAGTCTGGAACAAGTACTATCCTACAGCTGTGTAGTTACATGCACTGTAAGACATGTGTAGGAGGTGACTGGGGCTGGCTGGGGCACAAGATTGCTACAGTATGAGAGCTGCCTATACTGTAGCACCCTCTTACATCAGCCAGCCCCTCTGTAGCATATTGAACCAGGCTGGAGCAGCCCCAGGTTGGCAGGCTCACCTCCTAAACCCCTGCCAGCTAGGGCTGCTCTACCCCAGTTCAACATGTTGTAGTCCTGAGTGCATGTGTAAATGCTGCACTGGGAGACATAAACTCTGGTACTAATTGTGCCAGTGTTTATTGCTATGTGCTAATTGTATGTGTAGATGCACCTAATTTGATCTAATTAACTCTTGTGAAGCTGTGACCAGACAAAAGAATTGTACTTTTCATGTTCAAAGGTACTATGAATTAGTCCTGAGTGGAGTTTTTGAAAGTGAGTAATTGCAACAAGATAGCTAACTTGATCAAACATCACATTTTATAGCTTTGTCTAAATAAAGTTAATCAGATATGTGAGGACTGTGTATTTAAGTTTTATGTAGGTTCCTGGAAATGTGAACACAAAATTCTATTCCAAAAAAAAGATGACAGGTTTAGTACCAGGTTCCAACACAAATGTTCTTTACGCAAACTGATCTACAACTGCTACCAAATGATAGGAGCTGTTGCTATACCTTTGTCCAGATATTTTAGAGATTATCACCTGGACAAGGGAGAAGAGATTGATGACATATATCTTGACTTCAAAAAGCCTTCTGTCTGGTATCCCATGATCACCTCTTGGCGAAACTGGCCAATTGTGGCCTTCGGTCTACCACGATCCGCTGGCTGGAGAACTGGCTCCATGGTCAGACCCAGAGGGTGGTAACTGACGCAAGTCAATTGTCATGGTGCCCTGTGACCAGTAGGGTCCCCCAAGGCTCTGTCCTTGGACCCATATTGTTCAACATCTTCATTAATGATGTGGACATTGGAGTCAGAAGCGGACTGGCCAAGTT
>NW_017728886.1:227867626-227889484 GCF_001723895.1 Crocodylus porosus
CCCTTTGGGCGGGGGGCTGGACTTGATGATCTTCCAAGGTCCCTTCCAGCCCTAATGTCTATGAAATCTATGAAATCTATTAAATTAAATGGTAGAAACAAAAATGTCTCTAGTGTTCCTTCTTTCAAAAATAAGGAATAAAAATTTAACAATTATCTATAGAAATCCTTAATTAAAAATTATAGTGAACTCATAAAGGTCATAGAAGTAAAACTTTCATTTGCTTTTCAAAATTTCTTCCACAGAAGAGCAATATAAAACTATCTTTGGATAGAATAGACAGACTTCTGTGATTTACCTACATTAGGATGTTTCAGTTTACCTAATAAAGACCTAGATCCATAGGAAATAGACATGGGTTGCCAAGTGATAACACTTCAGCAGAATTGGTTGCTTGAAAAATACTTGTAACTTTTTTATTTCAATAATGAGAATCTATCTAGTTCTTCTGCATCCTTATCAACTTTGCTTTAGATATGGGAACTAGCTTCTGAGCCATTGATGACCTCATGAACATTTTGACACAGCTTGCTGGAATTCTTTCTTTTGTACTAATTGATCACAGTTTCTGCAAGAGCACAGAGTCCAAGACCCATGCTGTCTGTAATGTGCATTTTTGGACAATTGTGCTGCACTGCCAAGTCTGAAGCCATGCAAAATAACATCCTCATTGTTTGATTACACAAGGGTACCATGTGGATAGAGGCTTTGGTTTAATTAACTATTCTTCAAACTTATGACTCTTCTACAAATCATTTTATTTACAAAGGCTAGACATTACCCAAACAAGTTAGCTTTAAAAATTCACAGTTTTTCCAGCTTCTGAGGAATATTCCCATTGAAGTGTGCTTGTTATTATTGTAGAGTCTAAAAGCTAATTTTCAAAGGACTGGGTTCCGGTATCTTTCTCTTTGTGAACAATCAGATTTTTTCTCTTTTGCACAGTTTTTTTTGGTTCTGTAATTGTTTTACTTAATGAATAACCTAATTCTTAAAATCTGACAAAAATTGGAAATCAAACTTCATAATAAAGTTTTTAAAATGTCTTTATTTTAGCTCCAAATCTGTAATCTTGTTAACAAAGCTTGTGTTAAAATATGGGTCCTTTGGTGCAAAAATTAATTTGTTCTAATAAGCAGAGGTTTCTCAATTTATTTCATTGATCTTTTTAGGTGTCCCCAGAGCAAACACATGACTTTTCATATGTAAGAGTCAATTCCCTTATTGGTCTGAATTTTGTAGTGTATAAAGAAGAGATTTAGTTATGAATTGTAGAGTTTCCTCAGTTCCTCATTAGAGAGTATTGGTATTCTTTTTTGGCTCTGTTGTCTATTGATATTTCTTTTCCATATTATCATGAATTAATGAGTTTCCTGGATTCTCTTATAGGTTTCAGCCAGGCATGTTTGTGATCCGCTTTGGACAGACATATTGGATAGCTGTTATGTGAAATGGAAATACCTATCACAATTTTGTTACGTGTCCAAAATTAATTTCTTTGAAGTCCCTTTCATTTCTTTCTTCTTCACACAAGATGTACTTCTCAGAAAATAATGGGGACTTTTTCCCAGACATGTTTAAGTTATTAGCCTTAGACAGTTGGTCTTTTTCATGTAAACCTTCAAGTGTTCTTGACACCCTTGGAAGTCTGGAATAAATTCATCCTCTCAGCTTCCTTTATATGTTCAGTTTATGTTTCAGCCTGCATTAGGGCCTACTTTATTTTCTTTTCTTCAGATCTGAAAGATTTCTCAGTGACATTGGTTGTCATAGACAATCCATTTTCTCATTGATATCTCTTCATCTTAATCACAGGGGTTTGTGCCTTTGTTTTCTGAATCTTCAAATTTGGAACAGTAACCTGGGGGCTAAATTTCTTTAGTTTGTCTTACTCATCTCAAAAAGTAATCAAGGATATTTTGGACTGGAGGTAATCAATTATTTTGGAGTGAACAAACAAAAGAATATGAGTTATGTAACCCAGCACCCAGCATTTATGGCAGATAGTCACATGTTCATTTTTGTGAGTGGGTGAATGCTTTCAGTGTGTTAGTGAGCCATGTGACCTGAAAATGTTTGATATTGTTATTGTATTGGTTCCCTTATATGCTATCAAGTGATAGATTAATCATATTTAATAGTTATACCATCAGTGTTTGAATTAAATAAAACCTGTTCATTGACATGTGCTGGTAGACTTACAATATTTTATTAGTGATCCCAACCCCAAATAAGTACCTCTAACTTTGTTTTACCATGTCATTATCTCAGTGAATTAGGTGGGAGCTTTACATTTATAAGGAATGAATAAAATCTCAGTTATGGCTCCTCTACTAGTAAGCTTGTTTTGTCATACACTCAAGATAAATGGTTTTTTTTTTTTTATTTAAAGTGTTTTTATTGCTAGAAATTTACTGTACTCTTTATATCTAAATATTTTTGCAAGGTATTCACATCTTTCTGAACTGTTGAAGGTTGTCTTGTAATAGTAGATAAATGATTTTTTTTCTACAGAATTTTGAACAAATGTCAGTATATCAGATTGCTTAACTCCTACAGCATTGGCTCACGTCTCAAGGATAATTCTGAGAGAATAATATGCAAGAATACTTAGGGTATGCTCTGTAGTGTGAAAGATATATTCTAGAATTAAGCATTTTACATCTCGAGTTGTTGTTTGTCTGTCTGTTTTTATTCACTATAGATTTATGCCTACATTTTTGAAAATATCAAATCGGTTCAATTAGAAGCTTTACTTCTATCCTTGCTGAGCATTGTGGTGCTTGTTCTCGTTAAAGAACTGAATGAAAAATTTAAAAGAATCATTAAAGTCATTCTTCCCATTGATCTAGTTTTGGTAAGTATGGAGTCAGATATTCAGACAATCTGCCAAAGTTTACTGTATTGTCTATAGTTACCCACAGTCACACCTGCCTCTTATTAAATCTAAAGCTAATTTTCCTTGTTAAATGTTAATGTAAAAACAAGAAACAGTTTGGCCAAATAATTAAGAAAGAAGTCACATATGTTCTCAGTTTATAAAACATTTTTCATATATTTACCGTTTATTACATAAATACAAGACTTTGAGGCCTAAAATGTTAACATATGGGAAGTTTTAAATATAAAAACAGAAGAGTAATTGTTGTTGTGAAGCAGTGAGAGAGGCCAGTGTTGGCCAACTGCAGTTAAACATTATTTCTTACATTTATTCTTGAGAACAACTACACTACCACTTTCTATAACTTTTCTTCCTGTTTTCTTTATGTATGGTGCAGGTTCAGCAGAAATTAATTACATAGGTCTTCAGATATCAAGTAGTTATAGAAACAGCCCTTGTACCAGAAGATGTTTTCTGTGTTTCTTTGTATCTCTTGCAGAAAGCAAACAAGATTGAATGGAGAACCTGTTGAGAACATGTGGGCCAACCCTATACTTTTGTTTGACTTGGAACTATCACATGCAAAAAGGAGGAATTTTCTAAAACTGGCAAAATCCTAATGAAACACATTCATAGATTGATAGATTGTTAGGGGCTGGAAGGGACCTTATAGATCATCGGGTCCAGTCACTCTGCACTAGACAGGAAAAAACAACTGGGTTCAAGTGACCCCAGCGAGGTGACTGTCCAGTCTTCTTTTGAAGATTTCCAGGGTAGGTGACTGCACCACCACTGGAGGGAGTTTATTCCACAGTCTGAACAAGTTTTTCCTACAATTGAGCCTGAAGCAGCCTTCCAGAAGTTTGTATCCATTGCTCCTGGTCTTCCCTAGGTGTGTGCTGGTGAACAGCTGTTCACCAAGTTCTTGATGTACTTTCCTGATGTAGTGGTAAGCCTCTAACAAGTCTTCTCAGCAGTAAGCTGCTACCAAGTCCCCTGTAGGCTGAAGAGGCCCAAGTCCCTCAGCCTCTCCTCGTATGGCTTGTCTTGCAAGTCCCTGATCATACAGGTGGCTCTTCTCTGGTCCTCTCAAGTCTTTCCATGTCCTTGTTGAAGTGCGGTGCCCAGAACTGGACGTAGTACTCCAGCTGTGGTCTCACCAGTGTGGGGTACAGTGGGAGTATCACTTCCTTAGTTTTGCATGAGATGCAAGGGTTAATGCGTGCCAGCATGTTGTCTGCCTGCTGGCCACAGCATTGGACTGCCAGCTCATGTTCATGTGATGATTGATCACTATCTCTAGGTCCCTTTTGGCCATGGTGCAAGTCAAATTGTTGCCATCTAGCTTGTAGTTATGTTGGGGATTGTTTGCCCACAGATGGAGCATCTTACACTTCTGAGTGTTGAACGTCATTGGGTTCCAATCCACCCAACTCTCCAGCTTGTCCAGGTCCAGCTATATCTGCAATCTATCTTCTGGCATGGTCACGGACCCCCATAACTTGGTGTTGTCTACAAATTTGGCTAGTGAGGTTTTCACCCCAAATCATTGATCCACATCCAAATCATAAAAATGTTGAAAAGCACTGGATCCCTGAGGAACACCACTGGCCACTTCTTACCAGGATGACACAGATCCATTCATGACAACTCTCTGGGTCCTACCATCCAGACAGTTTTTCACCCTTTGAACTGTTGAGCAGTTAAGCCTGCAATCTTCCAATTTTTCCACAAGGATATCATGGGATACTATATCAAAAGCCTTTTGGAAGTCTAGGTGTATAATGTCAATCTTCTCTCCTGTGTCCAGGTGGCAAGAGACCTGTTCATAGAAGGAGATGAGATTGGTTAGACAAGACCTACCCACAATGAAGCCAAGCTGGCTGTTGTTCAGAATCTTACACTCAACGAGCATATTGCACATAGATCCTTTAATAAGTTTTTCCAGGATTTTCCCTGGGAGGGAGGTTAGGCTGATTGGCCTATAGTTGCCCGGGTCCTCTTCTTGAAGATGGGCACAATGTTGGCCATCTTCTAATCCTCAGGGATTTCCCCTGTGTGCCATGATTTCTGCCAGGGGTTCCACGATGACCTCAGCCAGCTCCATCAGCACTCTTGGGTGAAGTCCATCTGGTCCTGCTGACTTATAAATGTCTAGCTTTTCTAGTGGTTTTGCACCAGCTTAGCATCCCACCATGCCCCCTGTGATCGTTATCTTGCTTGTCTTTCCCCTTGGTCCAGTGAAATACTGAAGCGAAGTGGGCATTCAGGAGTTCAGTTTTTTCCTGAGTGTCCATTACCAGCTGTCCCAAGGTGTTAAGGAGGGACCCCACACTTCCGTTTGTTTTCTTTCTGCTCACTGCATACCTAAAGAAGGACTTCTTATTGTCCTTGACTCCCATGGCTAATTTAAACTCAGTCGCCACCTTAGCTTTCCTAATCATTTCCCTGCAAGTACGGACCACTTTTGCATAAGCCTCCTTGTGGATTGTCCCTAGCTTCCACTGTGTGTACACCTTTTTTTCTTTTTCAAGAGGACTGCAATGTCCCGATTGAGCCATTAGGGCTTGCTAGCCCTTCTGCTACCTTTGCTCTTCATGGGAACAGTTTTCTTTTGTGCTTCAAGAATCATGTCCTTGAGGAACGATCACTCTTTGTGCACCCCATTCACCTTCCAGCCTGCATCGCCTCCACACCTCCCCTGAGCCCGTTGGAGTCAGTATTTTTGAAGTCCAGGACTTCAATCCTGCTAATTGATTTGTCAGCCTTGCGGTGGACAGTGAATCTGAGCTCATGGTCGCTCTCACCCAGGTTAGCCTCAATGTTCAATCCACATACCAGATAATCTCCTTTGGCCAAGACCAAGTCTAGGAGAGTGGTACCTCTGGTTGGCCCTTGCACTTCCTGGGTCAGAAAGAGCTTCTCAATTACAGTTAAGAAGCTACAAGACCAACCTGATCTAGAGGAGTGGTCCTCCCAATCTATGTCTGGGTAATTGAAGTTGCTCATGACCACCACGCATGGCCTCTGTCAGTTCTTGTTAAAACTGCAGATCAAGCTCCTCCACTTGGTTTGATGGCCTGTAGTAAATGCTCACAGTTAAGTCTCTCTCACCTCGAACCCTCGCCCCCCCAAAGATTGACCCAGAGGGTTTCAAGCTACTTATCTTTGAAGCCAATGTCAGCCTCCAGGGAGATGTACTGCTCCGTCACATAGAGTGCTACCCTTCTGTCTTTTCTCTCTGCTTGGTCCATTCTGTGCAGGGTGTAGCCCTCTACAACTATATTCCAATCATGTGAGGAGTCCCACCAAGTCTCTGTGATCCCTACGAGGTCATATTGCCCACTAGACAGCAGGAGGCCTAGTTCTTCCTGCTTGTTCCCCATGCTCCTGGCATTGTTGTACAGGCAGCTGAGGCCTGCAACTGACACCTTCGTTTTCCTAAGACACTAGGAGAACTGTTCCATTAGCATTTTCAAAAACAGTTATCTTAGTATCCTCCACTGATTCTACTGATGTTGCCAAGTCCGCTATACTAACCTATTTTTGGACACTTTTACAGAAAGACTGGGGATATTTTGGAATTACATTGAATTAGTTCATAGACATTTGGGTCGGAAGGGACCTCAAGAGACCATCAAGTCTGACCCCCTGCAATGGGCAGGAAAGAGCACTGGGGTTAGATGACCCCAGCCAGGTGCATGTCTAGCTTCCTTTTAAAGACCCCCAAGGTAGGGGAGAACACGACCTCCCTGGGAAGCCCATTCCAGATTCTGGCAACCCTTACCGTAAAGAAGTTCGTACTGATGTCTAATCTAAATCTGCTTTCTGTCAGTTTGTGGCTGTTGTTCCTAGTTACTCAAAGGAGTGCTGTGGTAAACACAGCATCTCCAATTCCTTACTGTCCCCTCACACCCCTGGGATGAATTTGTAGGCAGCCACGAGATCACCTCTAAGCCTTCTCTTGCGGAGGCTGAAAAGATCCAGGTCCCTCAATCTTGCCTCGTAGGGCTTTGCCTGCAGATCCCTAACCATATGAGTGGCTCTCTTTTAAACCCTCTTGAGGTTGTCCATGTCCAAAACTGGATGCAGTACTCCAACTGTGGCCTGACAAATGCTGCATAGAGGGGAAGTATCACCTTCCCGGACCTGTTCATCATGCACCTGCTAATGCATGATAAAGTGCGGTTAGCTTTACTGATCACTTTGTCACATTGACAACTCATGTTCATGTTGGTGTCAACAATGACTCTAAGATCCCTTTCTACTGCTGTGCTGCTGAGAAGGTCCTCCTCCAGTCTAATTGTGTGTTGGTGATTCCTTCTCCCTAAGTGCAGCACTTTTCACTTGTCTTTGTTGAACTGCATCCTATTTTATTCTGCTCACTTTCCAACCTGTCCAGATGTTCCTGGATTCATTCCCTACCCTCTAGTGCAGGGGTTCCCAGGCAGGAGGAGTGGGGGGCAAACCCAGCGCTGCCGCAGGCGCTGCAAAAGGAACCATGGCCTCATGGGTCCACTGTTTGCCCGGCAGACGACCATGCTGCAGACCAGCAGCTGACCTGCCATGGCCCAGCACCGGGCCATGGCCTGGGGATTGAGAACCCCTTCTCTAGTGTGTTACCTTTACCCCATAATTTGGTATCCTCTATGAATTTGGGCAGAGTGCTCTCCATGCCCTTATCCAAGTCACTGATGAAGACATTTAACAGCACAGGTCCAAGGACTCAGGCTTGTGGGACTCCACTGCCCACATCTTTCCAGGTTGATACTGACCTGTCCACCACAACTCTCTGGGTGCAACCTCTAAGCCAATTGCCACCCACCTGACCATGTAATCATATATGTCACAGCCGCTCAGTTTATTTATGAGAATAGGATGAGATGCTGTATTGAAGGCCTTCTTATAATCCAAGTAAATGACAGTTACTAATATCAGGGGCAAAAGGCTTTTCCACAGTAATTGCTCACATGTGCACTCTTACCTTGTAGTAGATTACTTGTAGACCTTTCATTTACCACAGGATAAGAGCATGCACATGGGCAGTTATTGCATAGTAACTGTAAAACCACTGCTCTATTTAGCTTGAAGTGACTTAGGGAATGGGTACCCAATTACCTATTCTGTCTTGTACTGAACTGACTTTTTTGCCAGTTATCTTTGTTATCTAGAAACTTAAAGGATAATTGTTCAGTTATGCATGTACAAAGCTATCTAATTTAATTCTGTATCAAACACCAGTCATGGCTGATACCCTGGTGGACATACCTTTCTCCTAGGTTGAAAGAATTTGGAGCTACCCAATTTAACTTGTTTAGAATAATAAATACAAAGGTTAAACTTATCAGGAAGATGGAGAAACTATATCCCATGGGTTGTGAGATAAATATACAATCTAGGTCCACTTCACCCCCATAATTTTCAAATAATTAGCAGTATGGACAATGAAATAACTTTTCAACAGGGTAAATTTGCCCTCCTGGAGCTCCATGCTGCCATAGCTAGACTGCTACTGGTACCCAGACTAATTAGTTTAAAGGTAGCTTGAGTATCTTTACACTATACTGAAGTCACTGTTGTCACTAGTAACTGACCCTTGAGTTACCTTGGAAGTTCCAGGTTATCTTGAAGTTCTGCAGTCATATCCCAACTAACAAGCAAATATCCAAAATGCTTGAATCAGTTTTGAAATACTTTTTACAATGTGTTGAATTTTAGTGCAACTAGATATTTCATCAGCATAACCTTGAGTCAATCTCATTCTTTACAATACATTGATTTTTCTTAGTGATTCTACATAGTATTTTGCAGTAAAATGTTTTTGCTACATATTTTTCTATAATGAAACTGACAAATTTTTTTTTGCATAAACATCCATAGGTTTCTTTTCTTTCTTCAACCTTTCCTGTCTAATGGGAATGCTTGCACTCGATGTTTAAATTAAAGGACAGTAAAATCTCTGTTATTCAGCATCCCTGGGGAAGGGGATTGCCGGTTATGTAAAAATTAAGGTTATCTGACATCCCCTGGCAGGGGTTTTCAGATAATGCTGTGGGGGGAGAGAGGTGACAGCTGCATGCAATGTGGGGGGGGGGTGTGGCTGTGGGCACACATGGACTGGCTGCGACACAGGGTGGTGGGCTGTGGCAGATGCCATGTGTGTAAGCTTTCCCTCGGTCTGCCCCCTGTGGCTGGCTGGCTGGCCAGAAATTCCAGTTAATGGGATTTCCAGTTAGTTAAATGCCAGAGAGTGGAGATTTTACTGTATTTTTATTAGCTAAGTGACATATTTCATGATTTTGGCAGGCAGCCTAAGGGAGAAAGGTGGTTGAGTGGTTAGAGTGTCAGCCTGGGATGTGGGAGAACTGATTCAAATTCCCTTCCTGCATAGTCTTGGCAATTTATTTTGTCTTTGCCTTCCTCACACATATAATAATAGTATTCTGTCTCCATGCCTTACAGGGGTGTTGAAAGAGTAAATTCATTAAGGCCTATAAGGTATTTAGATATTGCACTAGTGAGGACCATATGAATACCTCAGATAGAGCATTAATATATTTTCTATGTTCAATCAAATAGATAATTGCTACATCCCTTGCCTGCTACTATGCTGATATGGAATACACCTATGGCCTAGAAGTTGTGGGACATATTCCAGAAGGGTAATATGTTTTTTATTTGCTTGTGGTTTTAAAATTTATTCATAATTTAAGTACAGTTACTCCAAAGCTCAAATTATAAAAGAACGGGAAATCGGAATTATCTGTACTCATTTCAGCCCCTGAAATGGACAGGTGTGTGGATATATCCCTAAGAAAGGCACTCTCTCTCATAGCATCAGAGCTGTTCCATTACTGTATAGGACCAAATAGTCAATTTAAGAACAATACCAGTTGATATTAGGGATGGGCACTGAGTTTGGTTCAATTCCCTGCTCTTAAACTTGATATATGGTGCCTTGACATTGAAGTGAGGTACATGTTATTGATCAAGAGAACCTGTTTCATTAGGGTTCATGAACCCAATGGTCTCCATCCATCCTGGATTGGTTCTTCATGATCATTACCACCCTATAAGATTTAAAGATGAGGATCAGAAAGTTAGCTTTTTACTTTTTTGAGCCATTTTCAGGGTTTTTCTGATAGAGTCATTGTGCACTCTGTAGACTCCAAGAATGTGCTTCTAGTGAGGGATGGGAATGTTTGGAGCTCCTTAGAGTGTGAATTCTGTGTGGTGTTTGGGGCAGGATACATTTCATGTGTCCAAGGGTTAGACAGCAATATATGTGTTTATTTTATAGACGTCGTGAAGAACTGAGTTTCACTTCTGCAGCTTCTGATCAAATCATTCTCTATGCTACTTAATGCATAAAGAATTACTGCAGGTTGTTGAAAAATTGTTTGCAGTTTGGTCTGGCTCCAGTGTGAGATGCACAGGCGGAAGTCTATTATGCCTCCATGAGCCCCAGACCTCCAGGACCCCCAGCAGGACACCCAGCGGACCTCGACCCTAACCCTAATCCTAGCCGGGAGCTAGTGAGCTGTGGGAGACAGCTGAGAGGAGCTGAGGAGGGTCACGTCCCCCCACCCCAGCTGCTGCTTGGCCCAGCCCCCCAGGGAGCCATGTGACTGGTGCCACCCGGTGTATGAGACAGGAAAGGCAGGGGCACTTACATGCCTCCTTCTCCAGTGGGGCAGTAACCCCCAGCCCCTGAGAGCAGTGAGGTGCTGGCAGCGGGTCCACTGTGCATGCACAGAATTTAAAAGGGCCCACCAATGGCAGAAACTGGAGTTTGGTTCGGCTCTGGTCCCATGAGCCTTGGACCCCCAGCACGATACCCAGCAAACCCCAATCCTGACCCCCAACATAGTTGGGAGGTAGATGGGGCTTGCGGTGGGTAGGAGTCAGCTGTGGGAGGCAGCTGAGAGGATCCAAGGAGTGTCACCCCTCCCCAGCTCCTACTTGACCCAGCCCCCCAGGGAGCCATGAGACCAGTGCCACCCAGCATGTGAGACAGGGAAGTGGGGCACTTACTTGCCCCCTTCTCCAGTGGGCCAGTGACCCACAGCCCCGGAGAGCAGTGTAGCACTGGTAGTGGGCCCACTGTGCATGCACAGAATTTAAAAGGGCCTGCCAACAGCAGAAGCCAGTTTGGTCTGGCTCTGGTGCAAGACATGGGTGGAAGCCCATCATGCCCCCATTTGCCCTGGACCCCAAGGACCCCAGTGGGAGGGACACCCGGTGGACCCCGACCCTGACCCCAGTGTAGCTGGAAGGTAGGTGGGGCCCACAGTGAGTGGGAGCTAGTCGTCTGCGGGAGGCAGCTGAGAGGAGCCAAGGAGGCTCATGCCCCTATCCAGCTCCTACTTGGCCTAGCCCCCCAGGAAGCCACGTGACTGGAGACTTGCAAACACAGCATGCAAGCAGGCGCACTCTGGACCCAGCACTCAAGTTGGTGTGGGAGTTCATGCAGGAGTGTGAGCAGGAGGGGCACAAGGCTCTAGGTGGTGAGTCTGAAGAGAACGGTTGGCACAGTAGTAGCCCAGACTACTATCTCTACCATAGTGGTGATGCGCCACATCCCAAAGATCCCCTCCGTGGCTGCTCCCCCTCCCAGGTACCTCTGAGGCCTCCACCCAGACAGAACCCATGGTTCAGGCCTCCACTCAGATGGGGCCCCTGGCTCTTAGCTGTGGGTCTGCCTGGCACATCTGCAGGCACATGGAATCAGGAGCAATGATACCTCCCCTTGTGAGGTTTGCTATACATTGGACCCTCTGGAGTACTGGATAGGGGAGCTCCAGGCCATGGTGCAGAGGCTGTGCACCATCAGGGATGATGAAGAAGAGACTGACTCTTATTGCCAGGCTTTCTACCAGAAGAAAGAAAGGGAAGAGCAAGGTTGGCTGGCAAGATAAGGGTGGGCAAGAGGAGCTCTCATAATGTCCAGCCAGGGGTTGCTTGGATGTAGGTTGTCTCTGGCCCTAAGGTTTGCTGTACCAGGGTTGCCACCCCCCTGGATCTACACAACAGGTACAAACTCCTCACAGCACCGGTAGAGCAGCAGAGCCACCAGCTTTTGCACCTGAGAAAGAAAGACAACCAGCAACCACCCCTAAGAAGAAACATAGAGTGGTCACTGTGGGAGACTCCTTCTTGAGGGGGACAGAGGGAGCAATCTGCTGCCCTGACCCCTCAGCCCATGAGGTCTACTGCCTCCCAGGGGCCCATATCCAGGATGTAGCCAAAAGTTATACAGCTCTCTGACCACTACCCCGTGCTCCTTATCCATGTGGGCATGAATGACAAGGCTCAGAGCAATCCCAGCCAAGTCATGAATGATTACAGGACTCTGGGAGCAGGTCTCGGAGGGTTGGGGGTGCTGGTGGTTTTCTCCTTGATCCTTCTGGTTACAGGTCACAGGAAGAGGAAGGAGAGAAGAACTGTAGAAGTAAACAGAAGACGGTGGTGCTGGTGCCATTGTGAAAGCTTCCATACTTCAAAGACAGAAACAGAGAATTGTTGGGAAAGGATGGCCTCCACCTCACTCAAATGGGGAAGATGTTCTTCTCAGCTACAATGGCTGACCTGCTTGATCACACTTTAAATTAAGGTCACTGGGGGATGGGCAGATAACCACCAGTGCAAGCCTACCGAGCATCAACCACAAAATCAACACATCAGGCTGCACAAGGGAACTCACTCCTACCCCAGCCCAGGGACAGGGCTCTTCCAGGAGTGCAGGGAAGCCTAGGGTCTCCTATGGCAGGATCACTTACCTATACACAAATGCCAGGAGCCTGGGCAACAAACAGGAGGAACTGGACCTTCTGCTAAACAGAAATGACTATGATCTCATAGGGATAACGGAGACCTGCTGGGACTCCACCTATGACTGGATCACAGGTATAGATGGCTATAACTTGTACAGGAGGGATTATGTTGAAAGGGCAGGGGTGTAACTCTCTATGTGAAGGAGCAGTACACTTCCCTACAGGTGGAGATTGGCAACCAAGGAGGGTGACTTGAGACCCTCTGGGTAAGAATACGGGGGGAACATGGTGAAGGGGATATAATGGTAGGAGTCTATTACAAACCTAATCAGGAGCAAGAACTTGACCACAAATTCACTAGGGAACTGGCTGAGGCTACACGTTCTTGGTGCATGGTTGTCATGGGTGATTTCAGTTACCCTGACATCTCATGGGAAGAGCACTCAGCCAAATCCGATTGATTGCACTACTTCCTCACATGCACTGATGAGCTCTGTTTATCCCAAGAAGTCTACAGGCAACAAGAGGCAAGGTGCCGCTGGACCTGGTACTGGCCAAAGGGGACTATCTAGTGAATGACCTAAGAATTGAAGGGAAGCTGGGAGACAGTGACCATGAGTTGATCACTTTCTCTATCCACTGCAAAACTGGCAAGTTTGTCAGGATTGTGGAAGTCCTTGACTTTAGGAAAGCTGACTTTCACAAGCTCAGGAGGGTAGTTGACAAGGCCCTGAGAGGCCATAATTTGACAGGGAGGGGAGCCCACAACGAGTGGTTGCTCCTCAAGGACTATACGTGTCTATAGACTTGGCAGTGCTATGCTCACTAGTACCATGACTGAAAGAGACTTGAGGATCATGATTTACCACAAGATGAACATGAGCCACCAATGCGATGCCGCAGCCAGCAAAGCAAACAAAATCCTGGCTTGCATCTACTGATGCATCTCAAGCAAGACCCAGGAAGTCATCCTTCTGCTTTACTCAGCCCTTGTGAAGCTGCACCTGGAGTACTGTAACCTATTCTGGCCTCTGCAATTCAGAAAGGATGTGGAGAAGCTTGAGAGGGTCCAGAAGAGAGCCACATGTATGATTAGTGGACTTGAGAGCAGGCCTTATGAGGAGAGGCTAAGATACATGGGGCTTTTCAGCCTGGAAGAGCATAGACTTATGGGTGACTTGGTGGCAGCCTAGATGGGGTGTGCATCAGGAGCTGGGAGAATTCACCAGGGCACGCCAAGGGAGGACAAGGTCCAATGGTCACAAACTCCTGGAAGACCATTTCAGGCTGAACATAAGGAAAAACTTCTTTATGGGCTAAGTTCCCAGGGGCTAGAATAGACTCCCTGCAGAGGTGGTGCAAGCACCTACGCTGGACGCTTCCAAAAAGCACTTAGATGCCTATCATTTGACCCCAGCTGACTTCCTGCCCCTTGGGCAAGAGGCTGGACCCAATGGTTTTACAAGGTCCCTTCCAGCCCTGATGTCTATGAAATCTATGAAAAGTGCAAATGTAGTATATGGAGATTCCATCTTAGATAGTTATATGCGTCTATTTGAATTCCTCCCTCCAATTTTTAAATGGCTATTGTAGTCTTTTCCTAAACTCTTGCAACAAGTTGCCTTTGTTATATCTATCCCATCCATCACATGCTTATTAAGCATGTAAAATAAATATTGTAGTACAAAATTATCTGGTTTTAGGATCAATGTATCTTTCATTTTCAGGGTGGTGAGTTGTTTCATTCTGAATTTATTTCTTTGCCAACATGAGTTTTATGCCACTGACAACAGCAACAGTAGGAATGCTAATATTAACTCCTGTGTTGTTAGTGTTTTTGCAGCTGGAATTCTAGTAGTAATGATGGGCAAATTAGAGCAAAATAACCTGTCTCACAAGGCCTGTATCTATATAGCTTTTGTACAGGATTTATCACAAGTGCTTTATGCTCATTACAATATAAAGGATTGTCTTTATCTTTATAGGATGCCACCTCTGAAAGCCCCAACCATGAATGTCCTCTCTGAAGTAATAACAGAAGCTTTTGGAGTGGCACTAGTTGGCTATGTAGCATCACTAGCCCTGGCCAAAGCATCTGCTAAAAAATTCCAATACTCTGTGGATGACAATCAGGTAAAGCATTTTCCCCTCTGTACCTGTGGACTCTAATTAAGGAAATATATGGGAAGCATACAGTAGCCTGGCAGGTGAATAAGGAGTTATCATGCTGACTTTCCAGATGTGGATAAACACTGAATCCAAATAGAATTAGTTTGCAAAGCGTATGAGGCTGTGGAGGCAGCTACTGATTCTGAGATGAAAGAGTCTACAGTAGTGCCCATGCAATACTGAATTCAGCTTAGACAGCAGCAAGCTTGGGTGCCAGTGTATTCTTCCAGTGTCCTAACATAAGGCAGGTTCTTCCCACACAGCTTAGCCAGAGAAGAATTTTAAATGGAGCACAGAGTTAAGAAATTAGAGCAGTTCCTGGAATGAACTGGATACTTATGGCCTTAAAGACTCATCTGATCACATAGAATGAAGTGTGTACAAAGCATGAACCTCATTTAAGAGTTTATTTTTATATAGAGTAGAATCAGGGCTGGTTCAGGCAATGCTGTCAAAGCTTTAGCTCCAGGAATCCTTCTGGGTCCCATTCAACAATGGGGAGGCTGAGAAAGGGGTGGAATATTTACTCTTTCTCCTGGGAGCAGAGGAAGTCTAAGCTACTCCAGGCTGACAGAGAATTTTTAAATGCTAACATAAATGCTTTGGTGGAAAATACATGCACATCTGGACAAATGCCATATTGCCCCATATCCTGTGGGATTAAAATTCAAACACAACCTCATGGGACAATAGTGTGGGGTGGATGAGACAAGGTTGAATGGTAAAATTTGGCCTTATGCTTGGAGACACATTGGAATGTCTATGCAACAGGGCCCAATTTATGTTCCCTGTCCATGTTTTTTCTCAAACCCGTGGCTAAGTACAGACTGTCAAAAAGCCCAAGGCTGAAATGATTCAGTCTTTGCAGATTAGTCTAAACTGCAGAGATTAAACTGAGAAACAACTGGACAGACATTCACTTTTGATTCAGCAAATGCAACCACATACCTGCAGTGGCCCTTGCTGCACATTTAGAGAATATGTCGTATATATTCCCTTGTCTTCAGGGATCAATCATCTGCTATGAGCACATTCACTACCTATGGGGCATTAAGCGCTAGCAGCAGCTTTAGTGACTTACTTTGTGCACTGAGCTTGGAGCGGATAAATGGGGTCCCTGTGCTCTGTTTCCCACTAGGTACATTGATGCTGGGGAGGAAAAACAGGACCGTGTATTAGAACACACTGTTCAGCTGAGTCTGTGGCTGCAAGATCTTATGTGTCTTCCTCATTTCATTTGTTTTTTCATACATAAATCTTTGCCCAGAAGTACCTGCATTTCAGTAAATAGGTGAGGCATGGAGCCCATTTGTAATGATATCTACCTTATAAATTTTGAGATATCAACATCAATCCTAACACTCAGTAAAATCTTCTTTTCAAGGAGAAGGTAAATAACCATTCCTTTCCACTATTTCCTATTAAAAATAAACAAATGAGAGCCATAGAGGGGCCAGAATGTACTCCAGGTCTAAATAATACATACTTTGGGCTGTTCAAAATGCAGATGTGGATATGGATATAAATGTTTTGGTTGGAGCCTGTCTTTAATAAGCAGGCAGGCCATTTATTCTGCAATCAAAATATATCTCCCTATTCTGTATTTGATGAATCTGGCTCCGCTCTGTTCTATTCAGATTAGTACTGACCCACGAGAATGTGTAGTGTGCTTGGAGATCTTTTACACTGTATGTAACAGTCTTTCCCTTAACAGGCTGCTGTTCTTTATAATTGCTAATATTTACATAGGGAACTCCTTTGCTGGCAAGAAGCATTGAAATGACAGAATAAGATGAAAAACAATGTATTCTTTTTAAAAACTTTGCAGGAATTTTTGGCTCATGGCCTCAGCAATGTGATTCCTTCATTTTTCTTTTGCATACCAAGTGCTGCAGCAATGGGACGTACTGCACTTTTGTATAGCACTGGAGCAAAAACTCAGGTAACTCATTAGACTAAATAGGTAAGAGAATTGAGCTTATTGTGTTGCCTATTACATTTTGTACTGATTGTATCCGTTACCTAATCCTTTTCTCTCTGTACCACTAACATGGAGATCTCAGAAATCAGTTTTTTCCCAAGCAATATCAATACTGTTCTTTCACACTTCCTATATACCAATCTCTATGCCCGATTCCACCTTCTCAACAGTCAGGCATGTTTCCCCAGGCCACAGTCTGAGTTTACCAACTGAGGTGGAAAGAGATTTGAACTTCCCACATAATTTTAATAATCCTTATGGCCTTATGTATAGTAAGCCACTACCATGCTAGGAAAACAAACTGATTTCTTCCTTGGTATATATATTTAATTCATTATGAAATTTAATCTTGGAAAAGGGCCTTGCTTTTATCCCCTGTATGAAGAAGCTGCAAAAACTACTAAGAGCTTTTACATTTTTATTTGCAACTGTTACCATCATGACAAAAGTGCCCTCTAGTGGTGCATGAAGGATTTCATTTTTGCCAGCTTGGAGTGAAAAAATTAGAATGTGGCTGAAAGTATTTAAATATAACTTTTATAGTTGTAGATTTTCAAAACAAAGTAAAAATAAACTTGGAAAACCATTCCTAAAAGAATAAGTTAATTTGACAGCTTTGAGTTTGTGTGATGGTGTGCTTGTACTGTGTCACAGTGAGTTCATTGTGTGTAGTATGAACTTGCGGAGGTGGCATATTCAGCTTTTCCAGGGCATATATTGGATGTCTGTTCCTGTTGCAAAACAAAAGCTCTTGTCATAGTAATTGAGAACAATGAACTCTGACATCAGAATGCTGATCCCAGCAACATAACTTTGCTAATGCTCTGCATTGTGTTAACCAGACCATATGAATGGCCATGTACTTGGGTCTCTCTTTACGTGAGGGTTGCATTCCAAAAAAATGTTGCATAAAGCAAATTCATGTAGAGCGAATCCATTATTACATGCATAGCCACTTTGCATGCCTCTTCACATAAGATCAATTTTTTGTCACACAAAGCAAATTTCTGCTATAAATAAGGTTGTCGCATATAAGTGAATTTGCACAAGATGAATTCACATAAAGAGAGACCCAAGTGTACTGTTACCTTTTGGGGTAGAACTACCATGGTAGCTGATGGGCGTGCATGCCCAGAATCGGGATAGAATATTATCCACACTTTACACTTACAGATTGTGCTCAAAACTTTCAGATCATATCCCATGACCATTTCTCACTAAGTTACTGTAATACTTGTATATAATAAACAGGTACCCGGCACTTTATATTTCCAAAACACCATGCAGATATTTTATAATTAGCCCACACAATATAGTATGAGATAGGTAAGGTGCAGTGAATAAATAAATAAATAAAACTTCCTTAAAAAGCATTAACAGTACAAGAATCTGTTTCTAGCACTTCATTTACTAGATGTTTCAAACCCCTGAGTCTGAGTGACAACATACAGAGCCTCATCATCTTAGCATAGCATCTTTGTCTATTACCCATTCACATCTACTGTATTCTGATCCATAATTCAGAGTCATACTTCATTCCATTCTTCAGTCACTGTGGTATTCATTTAAGTTCTTATACAGCAGGCATCCTCTAGAAAGGATGCAGAGGCTTTGAAGGCATGCAGGGATGAAGAGAACTATAAAGAGAAGCAAATCATAAGGCTCTCATGGGGTTAATTTTCAATTCTGGTTCTGTCTCTTTTGCTTTTCTAGTAGTATAAGATGGCTAAAAGCCAGGTGCACATCTCTAGCAAGGATTTTCCCTGGCATAACAGAACTCCTCACTAGTACATTTCTGCCTTTGGCAGGCCCTATTCCTTCTTCCCTACCCTGTAGGGAATGGAGCTTTGCTTCAAGTTGCTCCATCTGTGGTATAACATAACACTATCCAGCAGCAACTTTGAATTGCATCGCTGCTAGGACTGGCCCACAGAATTAGGCAGCTGGACCTACCTTCCTGATACCTTGTCTGTCTTGTGGCAAGCAGCTCTCTAACATAGGGAAGAATCTGCTTCATATATTCAGTGATGCTAAAGCCCATGTGAAAGTGTATGGCCCTTTGTCCCAGCAGTCTGATTTCTAATACAAAAGTGATAACACCAGACAAAAGAACAAGAGCCATCAGTAGTTAATTGCAACAGCACACTGAACAAATCTGGCTAGAGGCTCTGAAAAAACTAAATAAAATATTCCCCATGAAATTTTCCTTCAGTTCTGTGTCTACCACAGTGTAAGGGACTTTCCAGTTATGAAGCTGGAACATGCTTATACACTAACACTTCTATAATATTTAATACATAATGGAATAAACTATTAAAATCAGAATGTTTATACTAAAGAGTGGATAGTCAGTGTCTGCCTCACAGATCCTTCTCTAATTTCATGTTATTCCACCATGTATTACACAAATGATATGGTTGCACAGAGCTCTGATCTTGCATGGATCTTCATGGGCAACTGGTACCATCTGAGCCGGGAGGGCATGTGCCCCCCCCCCCCCCTCCAGTGATCAGTCAGCAAGCAGGTGGGGGGTTCCTCCACAGCCAATCTCGCTAGTGCGGGGGGGTCCCCCCCCCAGCCAATCTTGCCGACTGAGGGCCGGAGGGGTCCTCCCGCGGCCAATCTCAACTCACTTGAAGGTGGTCACAGAGCTCCTGGAAGCAGCCACAGCCACTTCTGGGAGTGCCGCAGCCACTTCATCCAGCGCTTCATTCCAGCCCTTGCTCGCAGGGGGAGCGGGGGGGCACTGGCACTCCTACCTGCCCCCCTGCCTGTCACCTAAGTGGGGAGCGTGGTCTGACAGGCCGTGTACCCTCTACGCATTGCCACTGCGGATCTTTAATCTATATCTCCACTTGACCTGCCACTTTCCATTCTTTGCCTGTAGCTTTTTCTACACTAATGCTAGTAAGTCATGACAGATGAAATTATTTTACCAATTCTTTTCTGCTTCTTTTTGAAAGTTTGAACATCAGTTCAACCTCTCATGGTACATCAAAGTGGCATCAGAGGCTGATGGATATGACAAACCTCAGTGGGGATCATCAGTGAGGAGAAAATAGTGGGGTATGATGTCTGCATAGAAAGAAGTCAGTGGATTGAGGCCTGTGTTATCAGGGAAATGTACAGAGCCACATGCAGACTTGTATCAGCCCTGATTTTAGAGCAGTGGTTCCCAGAGTGCTGTGGCACCCTGGGGTGCCATGAGATGCTTTTAAGAGCTCTGAGAGTGCAAATACCTACACATAATTGGCAAGGCAAACTCAGAGATTTCAAATAGGAATCCAGTGTCTCAAAAATATTCTGACCTGTTGCGGTCTTTGAGTTCTTTGTAACAGAAGAATTGCTTTTTTATTTTTCTGTAATCAAAAAATGAGTGAAAGCTGAGAGCTGACATTTTCTGAGGGGTCCCTTGGGTCTAATGAGGGATGCCTTGAGTTTAAAAAGGTTGAGAAACACAACATTTAATGACATTTTCCTGTTTTCCCTATCGCCTGTATTTGGATTTAGTAGTATTGCGATCATTCACCTTTTCATGATAGCTTAGTTTAGCAGCCAATGGGGGGTGAAAGACCTTGATAACTCCCTCAACTGGTACCAAAAACAGTCTTTTATCTTTCAACAAAAAGAATTCCTTGTGAACCTCTTCCTTTTCTTTTTTTTTTCTTTAGGCACTCTCTCTGTTTCCACTGATGGTATTTGTCAAATAAATTGCCCATACCATTTCCTAATATTTTTTATCCAGACTGTGATTAATTCATCTCTAAAAGTTAAACCTAACAGTTTTATTACAGAAACACTTTATCGGTATCAAAAAGCAGACAAATACCTGTCTATCTATTGCCAAAGACCTTCTATAAACCTGGATAGAACTTGATTGAGATCTAATGAGCACTGTGACATAATCCTGTTAAACAAGATTAGGTTATTCATTTGCAGTTTTAACCAGGTTAACATAGTGCAATATTACCTAGAAGCATAGAGTCCTTGAATTCTGTATGCATTTGTTTTGATTCCTGTTTCCTACATAAACCATTTTTTTTTATATTGAGGATTGCTGATGCATCTATTTTGAATAAAACACATTGATCCTAACACAGGGATCTTCACTGAGAGCTGGCAAAATACAAGTTTTTCTCTCAGTAAGAATAAAGGAAGTACAAAACTCCTCCTGCTCAAAATAATTGATAGGATTAAGAATTTAAAAAATATCCTTACTGCATTATTAAATTTGATGATAAGCATCTGTGCAGAGTCCAAGACGAAGGGGTTGTTATTAGGGCTGTGTGAAATTTCACTGCCAGTTTTGTTTCAACGCTGTTTCAACCCATTTTGAGGTCAACACAGCAAACTTGAAATGGAACAGATATAGTCAAAACAGCCTTAAAACAAAAGGAGGCAAGCTGAAACATTTCACTGTTTTGACGCTGTTTCTATGTTTCGCCCATAGGCTGTAATGGGGAAGGACAAAATAGCCTGTAACTTTGTTCATTCCAGCTTTATTTGGATGAAACTTGCAGGAATGGTAGCCCCTTCTTCGGGCATGAAGCCTGGCAAGTTTCAGGGAGATAGGTGTAGGGATTACAGAAAAACTGCACCCCAACATTTTGAAAGCAAAACTTGTGTCACATGTATATGTTAAGCCACAGTGAGGTCAAACCTGCAGGCATGATAGCCTCTATGGAGGCCACAAAGCCTGTCAAGTTTCAAGGAGATAGGTGCAGGGGTTTGGGGGGAACTGCACCTCAAGCTGCAAATAAGCAAAACTCGTTACATAGTTTTATAGTTAGTAGGGTTGGAAGGGACCTGAGCAGATCATCAAGTCTGAACCCCTGCCAAGGCAGGAAAGAGTACTGGGGTCAAACAATCCCACCAAGGTGTACGTCCAGCCTTGTCTTTAAGACTCCCAGGGTAGGAGCCACCACCACTTCACTTGGAAGTTGGTTCCAGATCCTAGCCACCCTGGCCGTGAAGTAGCGCCTCCTGATATCTAGCCTAAATCTACCCTCTGCCAGCCTGTGACTGTTATTCCTGGTCACTCCTGGTAGTGCTCG
>NW_017728886.1:227889859-227980705 GCF_001723895.1 Crocodylus porosus
TGCACTGACGAGAAGGGAGTTCCCCAGCCTGTAAGTATGCTGCTGGTTCTTCCTCCCCAGGTGCATCACCTTGCACTTGTCAGTGTTGAATCCCATCCTATTCTCGTCTGCCCACTCCTGTAACCTGTCTAGGTCTGATTGTAGCCCATTCCTTCTTTCTAACATGCCCATTTCCCCCCATATCACATGGGTGACACTGCGTGTGTTAAGGTGCAGCAGAGTGAAAGCTGCAGGCCTGCTTGCCCCTGCTGAGGCCACAAAGCCTGCCAGCTGTCAAGGAGATAGGTGCAGGGGTTCTGGGATCTGGAAGCCCCTGCCACGAGTTTTGCTTGTTCCCATGTCATGAGTTTTGCCTGTCCGCAGCTTGAGGTGCAGTTTCCCCCAAACCCCTTCAACTATCTTGTTTAAACTTGGCAGGCTTTGTGGCCTCCACAGGGGCTAGCATGCCTGCAGTTTTGACCCCACTGTGGCTTAACACTTAAATGTAACATGAGTTTTGCTTTCAAAACTTTGGGGTGCAGTTTCCCCAAACCCCCTAAACCTATCTCCCTGCAACTTGTCAGGCTTTATACTCACAGAAGGGGCTACCATTCGTGCATGTTTCATCCAAATCAAGCCAGAAATGACTAAGTTATAGGCTGTTTTGTTCTTCCTGATTATAGCCTATGGGTGAAAGGTCAAAACAGCTTTGCCGTTTCTTTGGAACAAAACGGAACAGCTGTTTCAAACTGAAACAAAATTTGAAATGAACTGTTGTTTTGTCAAAGCCTCGAAACACTGGTTGAAATGGATCACTGCTGTTTTCGCGCAGCCCTAGTTGTTATTGTAAATGCTACTAGGGAAACCTGGGGTGGGTGAGCATGGCACCAACCTCAGGCACCCATTTAGTGGGGTGCCAGGATGACACTGCAGCTGTAGCAGCACCACACCATTGCTATAGCAGCAACAGCTGGGTGCAGGTACTCTGCCCAGCAGCTGCAGCAAACAGGGGTGGGCAGACAACTATGTGCCAGAAGAAGCCGGGGACTTTGGGTCCTTATGTTAGGTAAACTAACATGTCAAGCCCCATGTTCTCTGTTGCTCAGCAGCATTTTTTCCTACACACAGCATTTTGCCAAGGGCAGAAAACTTGTTAATTATGCCTCTGGTAAATGCACATACACAATGAGCTTATTGCTATTAATCTTGTGAAATCTGCTTCTGGATATGCATGCCTATTTCAGCAACTGATGTTACAAGTCACATAGTGCTTTTGTATATGACATTGAGATTGAGGCCAATACTGATATTTAATACAAATATTTGCACTTAATTGGGCAATGGGTAATTTTCCAGAGGCTAAAACTGAAGTTATCCACAAATGTTTGCAATCTACAGATATCCTGATAGCCAAAATATGTAGCTTGTCTACACTGTATCCACAGTGCGTTTACAATATTTTGTGATTCTCAGCATTTTTGACAACCTAGCATATTCAGTTGGTTTTAGATTTCCTATCCAGATTGAATAAAGTTGTGTTTTTTCTGTTTGTTTGTTTATTTGTTTTTAGGTGGCTTGCCTGATATCTTGTATATTCATACTTGTGGTGATCTATGCAATGGGACCAATGTTATACTGGCTGCCTATGGTACAGTTAACGCTTATTTTTATTTTGAAAAGTTCCACTGTGCATTTTCACAAGAAATAACTCCTTTAAGAGGAAAATGGTTCTCTCTTTGACATAAATATAGACAGTAGTAGAAATGATATAGAGCAAATGGGAGTATACCCATGAATGAAACTTTGAGTCTAATCTAATGATTCTGAACCAAGGTGGTACAGCGCTGTAGGGTGTCATAAGATCCTTTTAAGAGTGCTACAGGGTACCTTTCAGTATTAGCACTATTGGGTGTGCAAACCCAGACATTTTAAATAGGGATCCAGAGGGTTAAAAAAAATCCTGCCTTGTTGTGGTCTTTCTGAGTTCTGTGCAACAGAAGAATTGCTCTGTTATTTTTTAATAGCCAACAAATGAGTGAAAGCCAAGAGCTGGCATTTTCTGAGGGGTGCCTTGAATCTAAAAAGAGGTGCTTTTACCTTAAAAAGGTTAAGAACCAGTGGTCTATAATCCTTTCCTCTTCCAGTATTCACTCAGTTTAATCTATTCCTCCTGCTCCTGACACTCTCTGTCCTCCCCCTTCCTAATTATAGCCCCATACTTTAATTCAGAGTTGGCCTTTATCCTACATTAAAGTAATTGGATTCTCTGCACCCAGAGATGGATGAAGGTCCTGGGTCCTCGGCAAACACAAAATTGGATGCCCCCTCCCTCCACGGGAGCTTGGCTGCAGGAGGAGCCCCTTCCTCTCCTGGTGCTGGCAGGGGAGGCTGGGAGGACCCTGCCAGGCTGGGAGTACAGGGGGCTAAAGTGAATTCTGTGGGCCTATAGTCTCCTAAGGTCCTCCCAGCACTGCCACTCGCCTGCAAAGGTGCAGCGCAGCACTCCCAGCCTGCCCCCTCTGCCCTCAGGCCCCACCACCCGCTGTACCACACTCCCAGGTGGCTTAGCCTCAGCCTGGCCCCCACCTTCCATTGGTGAAGGGGCCCTGATCCCAGATGCAGGGAAACAAATGTGAAAGCTGGGATTTTAAACTGGGTGCCTTTTTTTGTCTCCCTGCTGGGAGACAAAAGCATGTCAAGTTTAAAACCTTACTTTGACTTCCCTGCTGATGAGGATCCTGGGGCTGTGAATTGGTGGCCCTGGGGCTCAGGCCCGGCTGGCCAGTGCATGCCTATGTCTACACTGGGGCTATCTGCAGAAAGTGGCAGGGAGTAGGAATGCTGCTTATCTGGGTGGGAGATTCATCTTCTCAGTACCTGTAAGTTTCTAGCTCATTGGTCCTGAGAGAATGATGTTGGGCTATTACCATTTAGGCAGAAGACCCTGGTTAGTCCCTTACAAAATTATCACTTTCCTCATTCTAGGAAAAGTTATGTGAGAGGTTTGGAATGGTATGTGCAGGGCAGGCATCTATAGGCTATTTGAAGTCATTATATTTTTGAAACATTTACCTTAGTGTGCCTATGATTACATTAATTTCTAATTTGAGAAAAATGCCAGTTTTACTATCTAGCAAATCCCTAACTCCCCCTTTCCCCTTTTGTTATTTTTCAGTGTGTTCTAGCAAGTATCATTGTTGTTGGTCTAAAGGGGATGTTAATGCAGTTCCGTGACTTAAAAAAATATTGGAATGTGGATAAAATAGATTGGGTAAGTGAAATTTAACCTAAGAAGATTTTCCTGAGAGAGGCTTAAACACATACTTACTAAACAAACCTTAATACTGCTAGTTCTGAGAAGAGATATGCCAGCACAAGCAATAAATGTTTTTATGTACTACCAGCTTATTTTCTCTGTCTCAAAATAACAGCATTTGAAATGTTAATTGCCTTTATAAGAAACAGAAGTGGAATTTTGGCAAATTATTAAGGATAAAGCATAATTTAAGACTAAAAAGCTTTATAGTCAGACCTGGTTAATTTGAATGGATTTAGAATGTCCAAATTTGTATATGTATAAAGGACCACAATAGCTAGTCAGCACAGTTTTGCTGGTATTCTAAACCTACTATTCAGTTCTTGTAGTTCCATATGTCCTATATATTTCATTCCTCTAGGGTGAAATATACAGGACATGCAAATAAAATCATAAGATATGGGAAGAAACAGTGTATTTCATGCTGCTGCATGGATTTTAATCCTGATGAAAATAGCACAATGGATGGTTTCTACTTTAGATGTTCAGGGCCAAACAGGATTTGTTTGGTCAAAACTAAAAGACTCATTAGCATGGGATGTAAAACAGAATAGAAAATGAAATGGGTGTAATGAGTTGTAATAAAGGGGTATATGCCAATATAAAATCTGAACAGCATGGTGAGCATTCATAGAATCGTAGAAAATTAGAGTTGGAAGGGACCAACTCATGAAGTTCCTGCTAATCCAGCCCCCTGCTCAAAACAGGACCATCCCCAACAAGATCATCCCACTCAAGGCCTTGTCTACCCGGGTCATAAAAACCTCCAAGGATGGAGATTTGACAACCTCTCTGGGTAACTTGTTCCAATGTTTTACTACCATTCTAGTGAGAATTTTTTTTCCTAATATTTAACCTAAACTTCCCTTGCTGCAACTTGAGACTGTTGCTCCTTTTTCTGTCATCTGCCACCAGTGAAAACAGTCTAGCTGCATTCTTTTTCGAACCACACTTCAGATAGTTGAGGGCTGCTATTAAATCCCCTCTCAGTCTTCTCTTCTCTAGCCTAAATAAGCCCAGTTCCCTCAGCCTTTCCTCATAAGTCATGTGTCCCAGTCTCCTAACCATTTTTGTTGCCCTGCTCTGGACTCTCTTCAGTTTGTCTACATCCTTTCATGATAAAGAAACCCTGGCAAATATTCAAGTAAGTATGGATCTGAATCAATCAGATCACAGTGATGATTTCTTGGGTGTTGGTTTGATTACGTATTTCAGGAAGGCTGGTGGATTTGTCCTGCCATGGACACAGAGATTCCCAACAAGGCTGTATCTTACATGTAGTGGTTTGGATTTGCTTATAGACCTTAAGAATCTGTTTCTGTGACTGTGGGTGAGGACAGACAACCATTTAAAGAGCTTAATATTCTAGACTACTTGGAGACATTAAAAAAAGCGGCCCAGCAGAAGAAGTAGTGCGTTACTTCGACCTGGCTTCGTAGCATCAGTATAAATCGAGCACTTCAGATATTAGATAAAAGCACCAAAAAAGCCCCACTAAAGCACCCAATCAATACAGGTATCAGGCAAGCTGGGTCCAGTTAACATACTGCTTCTTCTGGGCATGTGCTAGGCTCAGTGGAACCATATGGAAGCATGCCAAGTTTAAAGTGAAGTGCAGTTTCTTTGGGTTTTTTAAAAAATGTTTGCAAGCAGCCATAATAATTCACAGTTGTTCTGCCATAATACCCTACCTTTTAAAAGGTATATCTGTTCATGCCCAAGTGCAGGGGGGCTGGGCCTGATTATCTGTAAGGTCCCTTCCAGCCCCTAACAACTATGAAACTATACTTGGACTCTAATTGTGTTCAGAGTGAATTAATTGCATCCTACTGTTCTATTTATGGGGTTCTGCCATATTTAGTTGAATATAAAATGACCCTGAGTATAAGAATACCTCTGATAATTAGATACTGTATATGAAAAATGTATAAATTTGTGATATTTCAGGTATAGAATCCAATTATTGGAGGTTTGCCTTGAATTTGCCCCCCTCCAACTGCTACAGCAGGGACAATGAATTGGAGGTTGAGGGGGGCAGGGGTGACAGGTGGCCCCATTGCTCACTGCCCCTACAACTTCTTCCCTCTGGATCTCCTTCTGTCTCCGTTACTATTAGACCTTTGTATCCCCGAGCACATAGAAGTGAGGGGCAAATTTGAAAACACCGATGGATGAATTGATGCATTTTACCTTTTCTTTAAAATTGATACAAATTTTAGCACAGGTATTCCACAAACATACTTTTAAGCAATGCTTTTGTACCTACTTAAATATAGTACAAACTATGCATGATATTAGTTTAAAGCCAAAAGGCTCATCATTTGCCGTAATTTATTTCATTAGGCTGGGCTCTAGCATAGTCAACAGGGTTTCAAGTTATGGTGACTAGGGGTGTGTGAAACGGGCTGTATTTGATTCAGATTCAGCCCAAATTGGGGACAGTGTTTTGGTTGGTTGATTCAGATCATTGTCCCTGATTCGATTCAGCTGAATCCGAATTTGAAGATTTGATGCTGAATCAGACATAGACACAGCTTTAAATGTTTTTTCTACATACCTCACAGTCCCAGCGTCCCACAGCAGTTGGGAGGAGGGGGGGGGGGCACATGCTCAGCAGCGAACCTGGAAGTGGATTGACATGCTTCTTGTCCACTTCTGGGTCTGCTGCTGAGCATGCTGGGGACCCCGTCTCCCCCCTGTGCTCCTGTGCGACGCTCCATGCAGTCCAGCATCACAGAGTTGACGAGCTGCCTAGTACCTTGAGGTATGTAGAAAAAACATTTAAAGCTGTGTCTGTCTCCAAATCACTGATTTTTTTCTGAATCTCTCTGAATCAATTTGGAGGGTTCTGATTCGATTTGGAGAGACTAAAGGGTCTCCTGATTTTATTCAGATTTGGAGATTTGGTCACTGAATCAGACTGAATCTCTATCAAATTGAATTAGGAGCTGAAGCTTTGCACAGCCCTAATGGTGACTCCCAGCTCAGCATAGCTCAGTATGTGTGTGTACTTCAAATACCTACCAGGTATCATGGATACTGCAAAAATTCATATACAGATGAGGCACAGAGCAACCTGGTCTGGTTCCATCTCCTGGAGGACAGGGCTATACTAATCATATGCGACAGGCACAGAGAGTGCGGGCAACAGAAGGATAAACTGTTTGGGACCCTGTCTGGTTATGTTTGCTAGATATTTAAGGGCTGGTGAAGAAGTAGGACACACTGAAAATGGGAAAGGCACATTTCAGCTGTGGGAGTGAAAAGGAAGTCAAAATGTATTCAATGTAGTGGCTCACTATGACTTGTAAAAGAGTTGGTGCTGAGGGGTACTGCACACAGTGGGCATTGTCATATATCTTTTTCAGATGGGCTGTATTAACTTATCCTTGTGGTAGGTTCCCAGCAGCATTTTTGGCATCAGGGGAGGGTGTTGGAGCATGCTCTGGTCTCTTCAAGTGCTGGCCTGGTGCTGCAGTAGCTCCAGGTGTCATGCTTGTTCCCTTCTGGGGGAGCAACTGCCTATATTTTTTAAGGGTCACAAAAAAAAAAGGTTCCCATCAGTATGTTTGTCCCATATGATCCACATGTTTTTGTCTTGTTCAGTGTTGGCTGCATTTAATCAACTTCAGAGTTGGCTTTTCTTACTCAGCAGATGCTGCTTTTGGCAACAGTTTAAGGATAGCCAATGTATTTAGTGAGCTTTCCTTGTGTATGCATGTAAGAAAAGGGGCTCCCCCCATGCTGATTAAGGGGAAAAGCCTTGTCTTGTGTTTGACTAAATATCGTAGCTTTTATAGGCAAACAAAATGGAACCTGAGATTTCATCATTGAAATAGGATTTCCTCATAACATAGCACACAGGAGGATCGCTTTATAGTAATAAGTTTGGATTGATAAACCACTTTATAGTATAGTTCAGATGGGTGAGATTTTTCAGATTCTGTAATACAGAAGGACAAATGAGGTGTTGACAAGTATGGCATAGCTTTTCATGAATTCTGTGTCATAAGTGCTCATGGTCTGAGTTGTGTTGTATCACTTGCAGTCTGGTCTGTCTTCACCCCCACCTGATGCAGCTTGCTAGCAATCCAAGATGATTTGTATGGATGATGGGGAGAGAAGTTGTATTTTGGGCCAGTGAATTGATGATGGTTTGTGGAAGATAGGCAGCTCTGCACCATGAGATGATTGCATTGGTCTAATGCAGGCTTGTCCAACATGCAGCCCTCCAAGCTGTTTTCTGAGATCTGAGGTACTGCAACGGGAAATGAAAGAAAGCACTGTTTACTGGGGGGGTGTGATGTGATACCATTTCCTGTGAGGACTTTGAATATGGCTCTCTGGGCCACTGGGTGATAAAAAGTTCATGAACCGGCCCCACATTCAAAAAGGTTGGACACCCCTGGTCTAATGACCAGATGGTGTTTTTTGCCAAGATATTCTGGAACTTGACTGATCTCATGAGTCTTACTGGGTAGATGCTAGGGCTGTGCGAAGCTTCAGTAGCCAATTCAATTTGGAGATTAGGCCCAATTTGGCCGCTAAATCTCTGAATCCAAATCAAATTGGGCAACCCGTTACAAGGTCCAAATCGATTCAGAAGCCTCCAAATCAATTTGGAGAGATTCAGCACCAACTCAGAGATTCAGCCATACACTAAACACGCAGCAGTCCTCGACAATGCTGGACACAGCTGCGTTCAGCTGGTAAGTGTGTTGTAGTGGGCGGAGGGGAGAGGGAAAGGGAGTGGAGGGGGCAGATCAATGCCCCCACAGCAAGGGAGGGATTGGGGCTGGGATAAGCTGCCCAGCTGGAGCAGGAGGGCACAGGACTCAGGGAAGGGAGCTCCCACTACTGCACGCTACCGCATGCAGCTAGTCTGGGAAGGCATGGGAGTGGGTGTGTGCCCCTGAATCTGTGCAGGGTCGGCTGGGCTGTACTCCAGGAGGCTATCCCCAGCTGCCCACTGCAGGGCTGCACAGCATGGGGTAGGTGGAGCCAGGGCTGCACTTTGGGTGGCTAGCCCCAGCCTCAGCATGGAGCACAGCCCTGGCTCCACCTTCCCCACAGAATGCGGTGGAGCAGGGGCTATGGAAGGGCTGCAGCCACCCTAAAATTCCCCATAGCCCCTGCCACTGGCCCCTCCCCAATCCAGGTGCATGCTCACCCATCGAGGGTGCAGCAAGGTGAAGCTGCAGCTTGTCCAGGAGGCAAGGGGAGGCTGAAGCAGCTTCCACTACTGCACTGCACTTGTCCGAGGCAGCGCAGCAGCACCCTCCCACACCTCCCTGCCTCAGCTGGGTGGCTGGCAGGAGGGCATAATCCCCGCTCCCAGTGCCTTCTGCCACCAGTCTGGAGTACAGCCTGGCCCACAAAAATCCAGGGGCAAATGCCCAGTCCTGTACCCTCCTAGACTGGCAGTGAGAGCCACCCGAGAAGCCACTGGAAGAGTAGCTCCTGGACCAGTGGCATGCAGCGACACACTGTGGCAGGAGCCCCCCCTTCCAAAGTCCCATGCCCCCCTGCCCTGGCTGGGCTGCTTGTCCCAGCCCTAGCCCCAATCCCTCCCTCACTGTGGGGGCATTGATGTGACCCACCCCATGCCCCTTCCTTCCGCTCACCAGAACAGACTTACCAGCTGAAGGCAGCTGTGTCCAGTGTGGTGAAGCACTGCTGCCTGTTTAGTCTATGGCCGAATCTCCAAATCAGAGCTGAATCTCCAGATCTGAATCAGCCAAATTGAATTGGGACAGTGGTTTGAATCACTGAATTGAATCACTGTCCCCCCCGTATCGGCCGAATCCAAATCTGAAGCAAATACTTGCTGTTTCTCCCAGGCCTAGCAGATGCTTCATTTTCTTGGTGAAAGGGTTGGAAGCATTGATTTCTATTTAGAAGACATGTTTGTAAGAGAAAGCTAGAGAATGAGTTATTACATATTACCCCTAACACCTATCACTAGTCTTAAGAGAGGATGAAAAGCATATGCGGTTGGTTGAATGCATCTGCATATATTATTTTGTAAGGGAGTTCCTGGCTGTTAGGGTGACAGTATTTGGATCTCGGGGAGCACTGGATTTGCAGCTGAAAAGGGGCTATAACCTGCGGCCTAATAAAGCAGCTAACCACAAGGCAGAATGATATATTAAAAGTAACATTACAAGATGCTTAGGCAAGTATTTTCCTAACAATGTAGTAGTGTTGTAAGATATATAGCTTGGTGTGTAGAGAAGAACAGGATGCAAACCACTGGCTATCATTAGGAGATAAGCAGAAGCAAGACCTTGGAGATGGTGAAAAAAAGTCAGCAAGAAACCGCAAATGACCGAAAGAAGCCAGGGTCTTGGTTTTAGGTATGTGCTCATAGCAAAAAGACATGTAAATAAGTGAAATACATAGGTAATTCCATGCTAATGAAACAGACAGTAAAACACAGGTGGAGCTTGAACTAGGAGGGAATATGGGTGGAAAAAGGGGAGGGGGACAAATGTGGAGTAAATGTTAATGAGCACAAACCAAGGTGTATAAGTATAGAAAAAACTAATGTTTGTGGCAGCTCCCTGGTTTGCTGGAGCTGGCCCAAAGCTGTCTCCATTTTGAATAAAGCTGTTGACGAGTCATGTGTGCAGGTGTTGCATGATGGCATTGATCCGTTGTCTCCCTAGTTGTTGGGCGTCACATGGAGTCAGGGTCTAACACTGGCCATTGAGCTGGAAGATGGGGTTTAGCATAAAAGCTAATGTCTTCAGGGACAATAGTGTTGGTTACTCCAGTGCTAGGCTATTCCACTTCTAGGTCCTAAAGGAACTCTGTGTGTGCCCAATCCTACCTCTGGAATCTTACGGGTTGACTAGATTGGAACAGTAACTCATTCTGGGATATTTGTCTTATCACACCTGTTCAGTTCTTAAACTGACATGGTAAAGCATATTGCTCTAGATAGTAGCCTTCTCTAAGAAGGAGTATAAACTGAAGCATGGATATTTGGTTGCTGAATTCCTTCAGGAGTCCCAAGACTAAGTGATGTGAATGGCAACATTAGTGCTTATTTTGAACTGCAAAGGATTCTGCCAATAGTTGACAGTATATTGGAAATGAATAAGTTCCATTGCCTAAGCTTGTGTTTTGAAGATGGGAAATCTCCTAAAATATTTGGCTATAGCTAGTAGCTGTCCTTTTTTGGAACTGATGCTGAATAGAGAACATTTAAAAGGGTGTGTGTCATGAAATGTAGAAATCAAGATAGTTATGCTTATTGTTGTCATTTTAGGGGTGCAGAGAGGACTTTGAGTTCCAGCACTGTCAATCCAGCACAATTTACAATAGAAACAAGAAGGTAATGTGGGGAAAGTCTGTTTTAAATGTTACTCTCTAAATTATTAATTCATTCAGTTAGATATCATTCCATGGATTTGGCTTGTGTTTCTAACTCCATTTTTATAAACCTCTGGCCAGGTCCCTACCAAGGCCCAGCCTTTCTAGGGTCTTACTTTTCCACAGAATGAAAGAAAAAGTCTCATCAGCATTCACAGCATGCAGTGCCATAGGATTATTAATTCATGACAGGTTGTTGGGCTGCCCACACTCCATTTTCATCTGACCCCTGAATTGGGCTTGATTTGTTCATGCTTTAACACCATTTACTTCAGGGGTGATCACCAGAGATGACTGCACATGTAACAATGCAGACAGAGTGCTGAGATAATACAACCTATAAATCATACATACAGTGTGCTCTATTGAAGTGCATAGTATTAGGACTAAATAAAAGTCTAGAACCTGGCTTCGACATAAACAGTGCTATTAGCTACAGGAACAGCTTGTTCTAAACTGTTGTGCGCCTCATTAAGGCTTATTTTGTTTCTCAGAGTGTTTTATGCTTCTAGTAATACCATTAAAATTGACAAGACACAGTTCAAGGGTGCTTTAGAATTATGAAGTTCATGGAGTATAATTAGACTATTAAGCAGACAGTGGCGCTGAAAAATTCTTATGCACTTAAGCAGTTTATGCACTTAACCAATAAAACAGATGCATTATACCAAATTCTGGTTAACCAGGAGGCAAAAGTTGGGATTGTTATTTAGGTAAGTGAATAATGTACAGTATATCTGTTATGCAAATGGATTCATAGATTGTAAGGGCATGGAAGGGACCTCGCAAGATCGGGTCTAGTCCTCCTGCACTAGGCAGGAAACTGCATGTTCTTTCCTCTTGAATCTCAGAAAACTTCCCTGCTGAAGAATAAGCTAGAGTTCAGTTTTTTGAGGCTTTAAATGACTTAACATGAATCAGAAATGTGAGCACATGTAATTTTGGGCTGCTTTAACAGAAGTAACAGGTGTAAGACATGGAGAATGATAGTGTCACTCCACTGGTTGGACTTCATCTAGAGTGTTGTGTGCAGTTATGGGCTCCACATCTTACAGAAGATGTGGAGAAGTTAGAGAGGATCCAGATGTGAGTGAGAAAAATTATGAACAGGTTGGAAGGCAAGCTGTGTGTAGCAGGGTGGGGTCCCCTAGGAGTGGCCATGTTATCTCTAGGCTCCTTAACCACGCCAGTCTTGCCCTACAGGCACCCTCTGTCTCGCCTGCCATGTCTTGCTGGTATAATTGATATAGCGAGGCTGCCCTTGATCTTTGGGTTTAGGCATGGTATGGCTAGATCTTACTGAACCCTGTGCTTTATAAACCCCTTGGCGTACCACATTATAGTGGATGGTTCCCAAGTCTCTCAGCCTTATGGGCTATATGCATGGCTCCAACTGACCCTTTATGATGCCCCAAGCCTTGCAGATGGCATTGACATTGTCTGGTCTAGGTCTTGCTGTGATTTGGCCCCCTTGTCCTCTCTGGGCTCTCTACAGCCCTGTCTCTGCGCCCCAAATGCTGCACCCTCACTGGTGCTGGAGTCTTTGCACCCCAAGTGCCACACCCTCACTGGCACCAAGGTCCCCAAGCTGTAGCGGGTCCCCAATGAGGTCTCCTCCTTCCCCAAATAGCCCCTCCCAAACCACCGGTGTTATCAGACAGCAAACAAATAACAGCAATCAAACATAAGCCCCTGGGCTATAACATAACACAAAGTGCAAGGCATGCTCTGCCCCTTTAAAAGAGTAAAACTCCTTCTCTAATACTGGGTGCCTGTAGGCAAGGGTACCTTATGGGCTCCTGGTGCCCCATTAGTCCTAAGGGTAGCATATCTGATGGCTGTAGCATCTCTGAGCCCTTCCTTCCTTCCTGAAGGCTCCTTCCCTTTCAGCTGCTGGCAGGGAACTGAACTGTTTGGTTCCAGCCTTAGGATTTATATGGGCCTAGGGGCCTACCTCTTCCGGCCAGCTAACCGGATGCAGGTGCAGGTGCAGCCAATTCCTTCATTAGCCAGTTGTCATGGCAACCTGTACCTGGACTCTTATCTGGCTCTTTGTGTTCCCTTCCTGGGCAATCTCTGCTCTAAGAGGAGCAGGCACCTTAGCACCCTGTGACACTGTATAAGGAAACATTGAGAGAAGTAGGAATCTTTAACTTGGAGAAAAGTTGATGGGGGAGGAAGGGGAAGGCATGATAGCAGCCTTTATCCATTCTGCCTTGCTGCAGAGAGCAGGACATGATGCACTGACTGTTAATAACAGCAAAGTAAATATGCATTAAATATCAGGAAAGTTTTCCTTGCTGTTAGATAGGCTGCCAAGGGAAGTCAGGGAATCTCTTTGGTGGTTTTCAGTAGAAGGCTGTATAAACTTTGAACCGGGATGATTCCTGCATTTCTTCAGGGGGTGGACCAGATGACCCTTGAGACCAGTGCCAACCCTATGATACTATGATTTATCCAAACTTCCAAAAATATCCTCAACTAATACAGTCATTTCCAAGAGCAGTTCCAGTCCCATAGTCACTGGCTGGACATCTATTGGATTTTCTGTGAAAAAGTGAGTCTGGATTCTGGATTCAAAGTGGCACAGGCACTAGGTAGCTTCATACATAGTATACAAAGTCTAGGTCCACATTGTTTAACTGCCGAATACACAGAGGCTAATTTTCAACTCCCTCTGTTTGTAACTTGTCTCCTCATTGAGCTCTTATTGACTCAGCTCTAAGAAGTGGGTGAATGGAACCTGATAGACTATTTGCCCTTGATGGAAACTATGCTCACATTGCACTTAAGGCTACCAATGTGGCTAAGTACAGACATTCAAAGAGCATGAGGTGGAATCAGTCTAAGTTATGCAGTTTTCTGTAAGTGGTGTAGGTTAGATCAGTAGCAAACAGAAGACGTGTTCACCCTTTGGTGGGAAGGCATTCAGGCTCTCTGCACTGGCTGAGGCCGGTAGGTTGGGGGCACTTAAGCTCACCTCCCTCTCACCTGAGTGCAGCTGAGCACCCAGGCCTGATTGGCTGCCGGGCATGGGCAATCCCACCCCTGACTCCCTGCTGCATCACTGTGGACCCTCCCCTGTGCCTAGTCCTAGACTTGCAGGAGAGCCCCAGAGTGACAACCCTCCATCATGAGCTGTACATCCTTCCATGTCCCAGTCTGCTTTCACTCTGTTATGGTGTCCTGCCACCCATACCCAAGCACAGAGACCCAGGAGCTGTGGCATGTCTTGCTTGTCACCCTGTGCGACTCTTGTTGGAGGCTGTGGGACATCATGCATGCCGACCAGGACACAATGCAGCGGTGGGTCACCATGGCACACCTGCCATTTCAGTAGCCCAACTGGTGGTGGGGTGGGGGAGTGCTCCACAAAAGGAAAGATTGGGTCCCTCAGAGCTCCAGCGAATGTCACACAGTGGCAGAAGGCACCTGGCCACCCAGGAGACTTGTCAGTCAGCAGAGGAAGGGGGACTTTTTGGTGATAAAGCAAAACGAGATGATTATACCACTGCTGCTTGTTCTGTATCCATTCAGCTAAACAGATCAGCCCATAGGACTGCCATTGTGTCAACTTGTTATGTGCTCTAAATAGGTGCACTGACAACATTTGCTGTAGCCAGTTTGTTTAGAGAAAAGTATTGAGCTACATAATAAGCTATGCTTAACTTCAGTATTGGCATGATAAGAAAGAAGGGCTAGAAGGGACCTCCTGAGGTCATCTAGTACAGCACCGCATTCAAGGCCGGATCATCCCTAACTGAACCATCCCAGCCAAGTGTCTGTCTAGCCTGCTCTTGAAAAATTCCAGGGATAACAACTGCACAATTTCTTTACATAGCCTGTTCCAAAGATTGTCCACCCTCATAGTCAGATGTTCCACCTAATCTCTAATCTAAATTCCCCTGCTGCAGTTTGAATCCATAGTTTCTAGCCCTGTCCCCTATGACTGTGGAGAGTCCTTTGGTTGTGAAATGGGGGCAACTGGTATCGCCCTACCTGTTCCTGAAGTTTCCAGAGGAATCTGTCTGATAACCCTGATTTGGATGCCTGGTACCTCTCCCACACCCTCTCCCCCCACCCTAGTACTCCAGGACCCTGTAGTTCTGGACCAAAAAGCCTTTCCCTGCACCAGGTGCTCTTGGCCCTGGTATCTCAATACCTCTTGGCCCATTCTAAGTACTTTGTCCTCTGCACATGTGCAGAGATACAAAGGATTCAACACAAATTCATGCCTCCAACCTACTGCTTTTCTATTCCCTTTAGACTTAACCCCCCACACTGTAGTATGCCCCTGCAAGTTGCAGATGTTGAAAAAGTTTTATTAAGAACAACCATGTACATATAGTACATTATTGCTAAGATTTGGAGAATGCTGTGGTTAAATTATCAGCCCCGATCTCTCTCTGATAGTTGCTTGCCAAAGAAATCTTTGATGTTTTTATGATTCTCTGTGTAACCTTACACCTACCCATGAATTAAGGATGTTCCAACAGAGGATCAACAAAACTGCTTTTAAAGAGTCTGGGTGCTACCCTGAATAACAGAATTCGGGTCCTTGGCCAACATAAATGTTGGAGAGGGTGATTGGCAGGTGAGGGGATGATTGTTTTGGCTCTTCTTCTCAAACCTTGGGTGTCTCTTGTTACAGCTAAGATGAAGAACACCAGACTGCCAAATAGCAGTCACCAGCTTTCCTAAAATTAAGTACAGCTTTTGTTTCTTCCAGCATCTCTTCCATTATCTTGCTGTAGTTTTGAAACATTTGCAATGGCACGGGATGCTGCAATAAGTGTACATATTGTTTACCTATCAACAAATGAACCTGACAGAAAGATTCAGCAGTATCCACTAACCTTATCCCTAGTAGAGAAAAAGAGTATTTTATTATTTATTACATAATATGACCTTTGTGGCCAGAAGCCCTAGGGTAATTGTGCTAGATGTCATACTAACAAATAAGCATATAATGGTCCCTTTCTCACAGACCTTGTAGTCTATGATCACAGAGATATTCTGACAGAGGACCACATGCTAACATAGTATTGTGTTCCTGTGCTTAGACAAGAGTTGTATCAACTGGGTAAGAAATATCAGTTGAATAAGCAGTACTCAACATTTTTGGCTTTGAATACCCAGAAATGGGCTCTGTGTGGTTGTTGGAGTAGTGTGCACAGTGCAGAGCTCAGCATATTAGGAAGGATGTAGAGAAAATAGAGAAGATTCAAGGGCAGGTAACACAGATGATAAAGAGGTTGGAATTGAAACTGTATGAGGAAAGATTGGGAGAACTAGGTATGTCTAATTTGGAGAAAGGAACGTTAAGGAATAACAGGACAGTAGTTTTCAAATATTTGAAAGGCTGCCATTGAGAAGAGGGAGAGCAACTGTTCTTATTTGTTACAGAGGGCCAGATATGAAGCAATGGGTATAATCTGTAACAAAGTAGATTCATGTTAACTCTCAGGAAAACAACCTTTCTGATTGTCAGAACAGTTGGATAATTGAACAAGCTGCCCAGAAAAACTATAACATTTCCTTCATTCAAGATTTTCATGAAGAGGCAGGACCAGCATTTGCCATTTTCTTATTATGAAGAATAGTGTAACCTGGATTCATGCAGGGGTTTGAACTGTATGGCCCTTGAGGTCCCCTCCGACCCAGTGCTTATGTGATTTCATAATTCTATTCCCATTCCATCCTTTCTAATACTTTTTATAATTAGCTTAAGGTTTTCCTTTCTGCCATTTCTCCAGCTGGTGTTTTAGACCCATGAGAACTCAGAATACGAAACATTTCCTACAGAGCTGAAATATGAAAATCTAGGAAAAATTTGCAGTTTAAAAAAATTGAATTAACAACATAGAGAAGGACTAGCACAGTGATGAGTTAATCACTTAAAGTAAGGGTAGAGAACTATTGCATGTCATATATCTGGTAAAATTAGGTGGGATGTTAGTGACATGTAGTATTGAGACTCAGATTTGTAATTTAACTTAAAGGAATTGTGTGTGAAAAGCAGTAAAGAATACATATTAGCTGAACAGATTTGGTCTGATTCAACTTATATTTGGTATACAAAGTTTCTCCATTAGCTTTTTGCATGTAATAAATAGTTTGGTGAATAGCAGGCATAGTTGGAAAGCCTAAACACTAGACTTAATGACTCGCTGATTAACCAGTTCTGACTGCTTGTTTTTCCAAGAGTTATTCTGTACATGTACACGCACAGTAATTGGTAGAAGAGTTTTAATTTTAAAATGCATCTAGAATTTATCATTATTTTCAAAGAATGCTTTGTAAATGTATCACTCAAGAAAGATTGGAAATCCTTTTGCTGTAATCTGGTCATGTAAAGAATGGAGAGAAACATTCTACCTTGTGTATGATGTTTGGTTTATATTGGATAATGAAGAGCTAAATCATTCAGTCCTTGCCCAGGCATAATTCCTAAGAGTAGGTCCAAAGTATATAACTGTGTTTTAGTGTTTCTGAACTAAATGTCTTGGTATTCAATCATCCATCCAAGGAAGAAATCATATTATAAAATCTTCTGATAGACCAGTTAAACTCATTAGTGATAGTTATTAGTTTGTAATGCCTTTTCTTCAATTTTGTGAAAACTTAGTAAATCTGGTCAGGAATTTTTCAACAAATACAAAACTAAAACTTCCCATGAGAATGGATTACAAGTATCCTGATTCTGACATTTTGGAATTAAATATTTAATTTTTTTCAGGTCAGAGTGACTGTGTTTAAAAATATATTTATTTTTATTTAAAAAAAAATTAGAAGCCAACACAGAATTATTGAAACTGAAGGTTTTATCTAGCGCAATTAATTTTGTTAGGGTGGAGAGAGAATATTGAATATCAAAATATTTTGAGACTTCATTTTTTATTTCTATTTCAGGATTTGATTTTAAAAAAATTAAAATTTTGCTGACCTGATAAACCATTTTCCAGCAAGTTATACTTTTTAGGAACCTAAGAACTGCCACCTGTAATCAACTTCCTTGTGAAATATGACCTGCAATTCCTCAGTGACATATCTTTATTTGTTGCATGATTGTTCAAAATGGCATCATATAAAAAGAGGTTTTTAAAATGTGTGCAGGAAACAAGTGGTCATTAGCTTTCCAAATTAGAAAATGAAATACAGATAAAACTTCTGCAAGCCAGTTATTTTCAGCCTGAAAAATATTTCCACAGCAGAAACATGTCATTTTAAATGCTTCAGAAAATGTGCTTTTGTGACCATTAGGCTTATTAAAGTGTCACATCACCCATCTTCCCCAAGGGAAAGACATAGTTTTCACACTTCCATATTCCTTGTTTGCCAGTTCAATTATTCTAATATAAACCTCCAAACTGGGAACCTACTGCCTGTGCTTTAACATATTTGTCTCCAACTGATGAAATATACATTATTGTGGTAGCTTAAATTAACGATTCTTTTGTTTCCTTCCTCAAAGAGCATATGGGTTAGTACCTACGTGTTTACAATATGCTTTGCTGCTAACGTGGGACTGTTGTTTGGAGTTGTCTGCACTATACTGATAATGATATTCCGCTTTCCCAGGTGAGATATCATTTACTCTTGAAATGGCCTAGAAGCAAATCGTTGGGTCTGCTTTTTATTGCTTCATATTCAATAGAAGTGTGGCACTTTGGGTTAAATAACCTCATTTTATTGTAACTAGGAGAAAATTGTAGCCATAAGGTTACTAAAACAGATCACTTAACTTCTTCATAACATCTAACTACTAAGTGTAATAATGGCCTTAAAGTGGACCTTATGAAGTGTTTTATTGTTTTTTTATAAAAGGGAATTTCCCCATGCAAATATGAAAAAAAAAGGCAGACCTATGCATTTACTGGACATCAATTAATTATAAAATCAGTTCATAATGTGGAATTATTTTATGATTTTTAATAATTACAAATTTCTGTGATTCAAACTAAGCCTAGAATAAAATCAATATAAATTTCCTTCCATTAGATCCTTTTTGCTTATTAAAAAATGCAGGATGTCTGGTAAATTTTAGGTATTAAGTCTCGTTATGGGCCCCTAGGAACTGCACTAAGGGGGGTGCCAGCTGACATTTTGCACTTTTTAAAATATGGAAATAAAAGCAGACAGCAAGATGATTTGAATATGAAAAGAGAAAACACCACACTGTAGATTTTAAGTACAAGTTACAAAAAATGAGCAAAGGAGAAGCATAAATGAATACATATTATTTTCACAAAACATCTAAATAGTATTTTTTTTGTTTTTGAGCAAAGGAAAATATTTTTTTGAGGTTAGTGGTCATTCCAGTACTAGTAAATTTAATCCATAAACTGCTAAGTTTGCAAACTGCTTATCCTATGTGGGTGGCTGCCTGCACACTCATGAAATCCCACTTGGGTTGGTTAGTATATATGGCTTGATTCAATGCCATTGGAGTTAATGGGGGTCTCCTAGAAGGGTAATTAGTAGGATTGGGGTGTAAATATCTAACTAGTACTACCATTCAGTGATGATTAGTACTGTATAAAATGTTTGGGTGAATTTCATCAGTGCAGTTTTGGCAGCCTTCTGCTACTGAACAAAATGTAAATTTAGGAACAGTTCTGTTAATGTGAAAAAGCCCAAGTTCTAATTTCATTTACACCCTTTGACTAGATGCAGAAATGATCTGAGCAGGGTGCAGGGCCCAGGCAAATCAGCCTGTGCAGGGCCCTGCCCCCATATGCAAGGAAGCCAGGAGCAGATTCGGCAGCAGGGTGTGGGAGCAGTACTGAGCGGCCGGGCATGAAGCTGGTGGCAGCGTGGAGTTGCTGCAGCCGCTCTGCCAGGCTCCGTGGGGCCCCCCAAACTGCAGGGCCCAGGGCAGTCGTCCTGATTCACCCCCACCCCCAGGGACGGCCCTGACTAGATGTTTGAGGTTGCATGGGGGAAATGGGAAAGTAGTTTGGCATAAAGCACCATGAATCCAATCCAGCACTAATTGAAATAAATGGGAGTCGTTCCATTGACTTCAGTGGACACTGAATCAGGTCACATATAACTACTATCTTTGTAATAAAAGCTCACACAAGGCTTAAGGTCCTTATTATTCTACTCTAAGACTGTGCTGTTAAATAATATGCTTTATGTCACTCATTCATGAAAATGGAGTTTGCAGTATCTGTTGATGAGGATGGCTAGAAAGACCTACGAATAGGAAGTTTCAGAACAAATAAAAATATAAATTCAATGGAATAAAAGTACATTCAGTGCACTACAGTCTGTAGAAGGGGCAACAGACCCCACAAGGGTTTGTCTAGCCATCCCACTGGTTGCAGATTGTCTTTGAATGTTGAAGCATCTATTGAAATGTTAGCATTTTGCCATTCTATATTATGTCGCTTGTACAGATAGGGTGAATCTACATGAGACATTGCTGTGCAGTTGACTAATTAACTGTGTAGTAAGTGCCTCTGTGCCTACATGTGTGCCTCTGTTAGGGTGCATGAACTAATAAACTTTGGAGCAGGATGGTACTTGTGAAATACAAGTACTACCCTTTTGCAGAGTTATTTTGTCCATAGCAGCCCACGTGTGGATGCTGCTCTGGTTGGCTGGGGTACAGCGTGGTTCAGTGAAGGGCAAGCCAGCAGGCAGCCCCTGTGCTGAAGCACCCTTTGTGCCCCAGCCAGCTGCTTCACAGCACATGGAGCCCTATCTGAGCAACCAGCCCAGGGTTGCTCTGATGGGGCTCCACATGCTGTGGAGAGACTGGCTGAGGCATGAGGGTGGTTCTGTGCAGGGGTAGCGGGCAAGCACGTCTGGGAGTGATTCAGTCTGAAACAATGAGCTCCAGAGTTTATTTGTGTGCATTAATGGAACATGTTGATGCAAGCACAGTAAGGTAGTGCTAGTTACAATTGCATTAACTTTCATAACCTGTACTCCTGTAGTAATCTTGTTTTTTTCCATGGCATTTTTATTTTCCTTGTGGTTGGTAAATAAATTATGGGCTAGATAACAAGGTGATTCCTTTATTTCTTTTGAAGAAGTGAGGCATACATTACATAATTTAATTGGAAATCAAGGGCAAACTAACTAGATATATAGGTGCAAGTGAGTTTTTTATTTTGTTCTGGAAGCTGTTCAAACAGCAAATATCTGATCCTGACCAGAGATCTTCAGATGGTACCACAATACTGCATACAGTGGATAACAGGTTAACAGAATTGAAAATTTAGTTTTACAAAAAGTCCCATTATTTATGCTTTAAATTTAAAAAGCAAAGCCATAAATTTAAAAGTAATATACCAGGATTTAGAAAGGCTACAAGACGTAAGCCTACTCAGTGGTCTAGCTTTTATATATTGGAAGGACATTTTTTCCCACAAAAAGCCTATTCCTCTTTTTTTATTTCCTGTTTAATGTATGAAATAATGCTTTAAATGTGCAGAAAATCCTAGAAATCCTATGGTTAGAACACTGTAGCTTCTATCCTATATTTAGGTATGGCATCTATACCTACCTTAATTCAAAATGACTGTTTTGTTTACTTTTCTCTATGTATTGATTGCAGAGCAAAGACACTGATTTTGAAAAATATGAAAGAAGTGGAATGTAAATTCAAAACAGAAGCTAATTGTGTAAGTTAACTCCTATTTACTCTTCTGTCCATTACTAATCCATAGCTTTTTATTTCCCATATTTTTTCATAGAGTTGTAAGAGTCAGTACACTAACATTCAATTATATGATCACTTTATAACTGCAGCCAGTGGAAGCAATGAGGTTTATTGCATAGAGCACTGGACTAGGGGGCAGGAGACCTAAGTTTAGTGTAAGAGTGATGTTGTAGCCCTAATGGTCCAGAAATTATGCAAGAGGTGACCTGAAGAAGAACGCATTGCATATGAAAGTTTGTCTAAGTTTATCCCAACCAGGTAGTTGGTTCAATAAAAGGCATCAACCAGAAAAATCTTTGCCCCTCACACATTTCCTGGACCATCACAACATCACTCCAACACTGTCCAATGTGGGTTCTTTTATCATAACCACCTTACTTTTCAAGTATTTATATAGCTTACTATTCCAGTGATTAGTGTATCTGTTAGTTATTACCTTGTCAAGAAAGCTCTCCCATCCAGATCTTTTATTTTTTGGCATGCAATTATGTCTTGGGTTTTGAAGCTAGAATTTACCCAGAAGGCTTTTCTGTTTTGGCATCCTGAAATGTTCTGAGTGACATGACTGAAAACAAGAATATAGGAGAAAGGGAAGAATCCTAAAACACTAAATAGAAACACTATGGTGGAGTCTAACCCCGTTGTTGACTATTATATCGTCTTTCAGTATTAAAGGAAAAAGAAAGTTAAAGGGAATTTGTCAGAGGAGAGTAGGCCAAAATTTGATCTACATTTCTTTCTCTTCATGTTTGGAGGAAAAATATGTTCACAAATTCCATACATTGCTCTTTTTTTCAAATATGTTCTTTATTGCTCTTTTTTCTAAAGCCTTAAGATCAATCCTGGTGACTGTACAATAACAACCTAATGTCTGCATAGAAAGAGGAAATAAAACATTTTAGAAGGAAACAGATTGCTCAAGAGTTTATTTCAGAATGCAAAGAGTAAAAATGTTTTAAAGATTTAGAAAACTGCTTCCACACATGTTTTTTAACTTAGTTTAGAACTGCTGGCTTGCAGCAGTTGTTTAGGATAGTATTTTTTTAACTATATGAATGTTGAAGTTGCTCAAGCTGCCCTAGAAAATGACAGCTTAGAGATAAACAAGAGGATATTTTAAACAGGAAAATATGCAAGTTTAATGATTTACCCTGCTATTAAGGTCTGTGTATTTATATGGGTTATTCCATCAATAGGAGAAGAGACACTTTAATGTAGAAAAAAAAAATCAGCAGACTGCTTCCTAAAAGCATGTGTGAAGAACATCACACCAGTTTACAAGATCAAATTCTTGCCGAAGTGCAGATGGCACTGAAAAGTGCACAGAGCAACTGTAAATGTCCTTCTTGGTATACTGGGGAATAAGCTGTTTCTCTCTTCCTTGACAAGGTGATATCACAAAGACGCTTAGTTTTGTTTTGTTTTGTTTTTCAAAATGAGTATGAATACAGCTAACACAAAACTGTACAGGAAACATCAAGTACATTTTTACTATAGCTTTACTCAGCCGTTTGTTGAATACTGTAGTTTCTCGCATACCACACACTCTCAAATGCAGAATGAAAGACATTTTTTTCCCCAGGGTTATGGCTGCATAGAAGAGGGGCAGAGTCTAATCTTCAGCTCATCCCCCCTCCCTTTGATGTTCAACTAAAAGTTGAAATTGTAGCTGCTGCTGAAGACTGACCTTCATGGGCAGATCTATGAATTTGAAAAGAGCTAAAAAGTCTGAGAGAGAACAGGAGTAGCTAACAAACAGTAGAACTGCCAGAAGAAAGATTACCTTAATTAGTGGAACATCAAGACCATTTAAAAGAAGAGCTAGTCATTAAGGTTCTTTGTGTAAATCTGATCTCTTTTATTAGACCAACTCAAATAGTTGGAAAAATTCTTAGCAAGCTTTTGGACATAAATACCCTTTCTCAGGCTGAGGAAGCATCTGCAGTTGGTGTGTGCTCTTCCTTTATGGAATGAATAGTAAACAAGCCAGAGGGTGGTGTGCAGGCAAGACAGGCATTTAGTGAAGATATAAACTGAGGAGTCAGTGGGTGAGAGACAGGCTGGGAATGATGGGGGGAGAGGGGAATAAATATAGTTGGTAAAGAGCGGAGAGGTACCTGGGGATGCAGATATTAGGCACGTTATGTGTCATAAATCCACTGTCTATATTTAGTCCATGATTTTTAGTATCCAGGAAGTTGATGAAGTAAAGTTCATAGGCTTGTCTGTGAAAGGTGTTTTGTAAGTTTCCTTTGAGAATTATAACTGAGAGATTGGAGAGAGAGTGGTTTTCTTGTGAGAAATGTGCCCCCACAGGTGATTGGATATTCTTGTCTTTGATAGATTTCCGGCGTGCAAACATTCTGGTGTGCAGTTGTTGTTTGGTCTCTCCTACGTATTTTCCATCAGGGCATTTGGTGCATTGGATGAGATATATTACATTTTTGGAAGGGTATCTGTAAGATCCGGGAATGCTGATGGTTCTGTTGTGGGGTGTAGGAATTGTGAGGGTGATGGAGATATGTTGGAAGTTTTTATATTTCTCGTCATGGCATAGTCTGGATACATTCGGTGTGTTTTGGGCCATAGGAAGTTTGCTTCTGGTGATGAGGTTAGCGAGGCTGGGTACTTGTTTGAAGGCTAGTCATTAACACCTGTGGAGTGAAAATCAATGCATTAGGTCAATTCACTTCCTCAGACGCCTGAATAGAAATGTCACTGCTGCTGCCAGGCAGTTAGTTTTAAAATTTGAGACTAAGGACAGGCATTCAAAAAGCCTGAGTCTGAATTGCTTGATTCAAAGATTGATTCAATCTTTGCAGGTTAGTCTAACCTGCCTAAGCTGAATCAGTTTGTAACTGAAAAGACATCCCCTCTGGACTAAGGAAATACAGGCACGTGCCTGCATTGGCTCAGGCTTGAAGCTGGGGATGCTAGAGCAGCTGCCCCACCCCCCACAGTACTGAGATGAGGGGCGGGGGCATGGCCAGACCCCAGCAGGACACTCTGCTTAGGGAGGGGCTCCCCTACTGAGGGAGCCAGCAGGGATTTAGACAGCATTTAGTTACACAGCATTTATCAGCCCATCAGCAAAACAGTAGGCTCTCCATTAGTTCAAGCTCTTCTTAAACAACATTTCCAAGGAAAGAACAGAAGGTTATTACCAGCTGAGCTGTTGATTAGCTCCAAAGGCCCTAAGGGGGCTCTGCTTTTGTCTCATTTCTCACAGCATGGACCATAGCCAGCATATGGTCTGTTAACTAATGCTAAGAGGTGTCTGTGTAATGCAGAGGGGAGCAGGGATCCCTGCTTCAGCAGGGAGGGATAAGGGGATGGGGTGGGGAGCAGGAGGAAGCCAGGCAGAGAGCCCTACCCAGCCCACAGAGCATGCCAAGATGCTGGGGGATTCTGATTTAACTTAAACCAGGAAGGGGTTTGGGACAGACATTGCATAAATTGGTTTGACGCAAATCAGTTAAGTCTGATACTACATTCAAGCAGGTTTCATTCAAATTGAGTTCAGCCATTTTCAAACTGGTTTATGTGCACCGAACATCTATTTTGTTACATGTTTAAACCAGTTTCTGATCACTTAAACTGGTTTATGTGTAATGTCTGTCCCTAGCCTGGGTGGACCAGGAATCAGTGGTATGCTTTTTCTGGGCATAAATCAGCTTTTCCACATAGGAAACACACCTCAATTTTGGAAGGTTAACTTTTGGTAAAAAGGTACATCTGGTATGTTAGTAAATACAATATGATATGATCAAATTCCAATTCATGGATCATTTGTATGAACTCACAGCAAGTAAAGTAGTGTGGCTGCCTGAAATTATATAGTTTGGGATACTGTACTGCTGAAAGATTTCATTATGTTGTCTGTAATGGTAGCTGTTAGGCCTGTGTGAATAGGGAAGTATTTGATTTGTATTTGGCCAATTTGGAGGACAGCAATTCAATTTGGAGATTCCAGTCTCTCAGGCCTGATCCTCAAAGGGAATTTACAAACCACTTTTCACAGATGGGCCTATGAACTTCACTTCATCAGCCTTCTAGGTACAGAAACTCATGGACTCAATATAGACATTGGATTTATGACACATTACAACCTGCCTGACATCTGACTTCCCACATACCACTCCACTTTTACCTGTGCTGCTATATCCCCTTTCCCCCACTACCCCAGCCTGTCTCTCACCCCCTGACGTCTCCATTTTCACTTTCACTGACTGGCTTTCTTGCCTGCATTGCATGCCAGCCTCTGGCTTCTTTACTATTCCTTCCATTCAGGAACAGCACACACACACCAACTACAGGAGCTTCCTCAGCTTGAAAAAGGGTTTTTCAACCCAAAAGCTGGCATCCCAGCAGCTAAGCTGAGCTCACATGGAGCCTCACAACTCCACTCCAACCAGCAAGCCTCAGGCCTGTCAAAGATGTGATGGGTTTGGGCTTTCCCCAGCCAGGACTGTGCACCTACATGTGGTAGCTGGAAGTTATGGCACCTCCTATCTGTCTTTCACAAGGGAGATCCTTGGTCTTGGCATTTTCTGGGGCTGCCGCGCTGCCAGCAGTCCCACTAGGTCTCTCCATCCCTGGCAGAGTGCGTTTTTAGTGGTCATGCCCAGAACCTGGGGCCTCCTCCTTCCCCATAGCCCCAGCTCATACCTCCAAGTTCTTCCTAGAACGGAAGCTCAGTAAGGACATGTTCTTCCCATGCTGGCTGGTAATGCAGTGAGTGCCCCCTCCAGCTCTGAGAGCAGGGCATTAACTGCTTTAAAAAAAAAAAATGGAAATCGGTGCAGATGGAGTGAGGAGGGTAGCACTCATTCTGCCTGCAGGTGAAGCTTGGAGAACCCCAGAAGTGGGAAATTCACCTTCAGGAACACCAGCTGCTCCACCAAAACAGGATCCAAGCAGGTACAGTGGGGTATCACAACATCCCCAGCAATGCTGAATACCCTCTAGCTTGGAACACTAGTCAGTGGACAGGACAGGTGTTCTCAGGCAACAATGACCAGATCCTGCCACGTCTGGCTGTGGTGTGCCTAGTAGGCCAAGAGATCACAGTCCAGCAGCTCCACAGCTTTGGTGAGATTGGTAGCGACTGAAGCCTCAGCTCTACCTGCCGGAGGCTGGGCTCTGGTGAGTCTGGACCCCAACAGTGAAGCCATGCCCTTGGCCCACCTTGGCAGTGGCTGGTGTGGAGGAGACTGGCTGGTGCTGGTGCTGGCACAGGAAAGTGGATCCCCCTCTTCCATATCCCCTCACCTTTGCCCTTCTGCCTTCCTGACTCTGTTGACCAGCACCTCCATCCAGTGATCAAGGGTTTTGGTGCTGCCAATGCACATGCTCCCCTTCACCTTTGGGTCTCACATGCCTGCCAGCATGTGGACCATACTGGAACACAAGGGATCCAGCCATCTCCAGATGCCCTCCTTCAGTCACCTCACCAGCGCCTGCATGTCTGGTGACAATGGCTTGCTCCAGGCAGGAACATTGATCCCCTGGAAATACTCCATTTGGTTCTCAATTTCCCACACTTCAGGGATCACTTGGCTAAGGAGGGCATTGGCAGTGCTGAGGGTCTTGGTGGCCTCGAGGAAGGGCTTGAGGACCACCAAGATCTGGGAGATGGTATCTAACTCAACTCTGTTAAGGGGACTGTTGATTCCGATCTCCCCCAGCAAGGCCATCTCATGGATGGCCTTCTGTTGCTCCACCAGCCTCTCGAGCATCAGGTATCTGGAGTTCCACTGAGTCTCCACATTCTGCATGCTTTTGTGCTTCAGGATGCTCAGCTCTGCCCATTTCTCCTGCAGTATCTTGCTGCCCTTGATGCTGCAGTGGAAGTAGCCCACCACCTTCCTGCATTTTGAAATCAGCTGGGTGGTAGTGATGGCGCCATCACCAGCAGCTCTGGCCCCCTCCAAGGCATCTCTGACTATGAGGTGCAGCCTGTGTGTCACACAACAGATGCCAAGCAAGTTGGCATCATGGATGACCTTGACCATATTGGTCCCATTGTCAGTGACCAGGAACCCATGGGTGAGCTCATCCTGCCCAATAAGCCACCCTTGCACCAACTGGTTCATGGCCACCGTGATCCCCCTTGCTGTGTGGGACTCATCCATCACCTCGGCTTGAAGGAGAGCCCACCGATGACCTGACTGATCGCACCAATACTCTGCGATGGAGAGGTAGGCGTGATCTCCACCCCGGCTGCTCCATCTGTCAGAGGTGAAGTGCAAGGCTACCTGCAGCCCTTCCCATGCACAGCATGCCTCATACAGGGAGGGCACCACCATCCTGCTAAAGGTGGTGCATGGGGGCACTTGGTAGGATGGGACCATGAGCTGCCTGAACCCTTGCTACTCAGATAAGGAGAAGGGCTGGCCATCCAGAACAAGTATCTCCCCAACGCTCTGAGTCATCTTGCTCGCCCTTGCAACATGCTCCCCTTTGTTTGCAGCTTTCCCCCACTGCTCCAGGGTGGCCTGCCTCTGCTTTGGAGGGATGGGGGCTTTGAAGTGAGTGGGGGACTTCCCTTTGGGCATGATTCTGCTGGTGCCAGGCTGAGGAGGAAGAAGGGCAAGGAGGTGCTGCCTCCTCAGATGCAGCAGCATTGCTGTGGTGATGAAGTGTTTCACCTCCTTGCCCTGACTGATCTGCCTTTGGCAGTGCTGGCAGATAGCAAACCTGGGATCATTTGCCACCTCAAAATGATCCCACACTACACTACTCCCCCACTTCTGGGTTGAAGGGGCCTTATCCCCCTCCTCAGCAGGCAGAGGCACAACAACAGGAGGAGCTGACTCAGATGAGCCACTTGCCTCCACAGCCTCCTCTGAGGTGCCTTCCTGAAAAGGAGACCTGGGTCTAGGGGAACTTTGAGGTGTTAACTTTGAAACTCAGCTTCCCCAGAATTTCTTGAGCTAGTGCACTCAGGTCCCCTGGTTTCAGATCCAGCTCCTCCTCTGGCAGGGGAAGGCTCATGCTGGTAGATGAAATTGTGGTAGAGGAGACAGTCATTCTGCTGCTGGTGCCTATTTCTAGAGTTAGGGGAGGAGGTGCAGGCACAGGGACAGGTACTGCTCCCACCTCCTTGCTTCCACTGGCAGCAGAAGACTCATGGCTGCCAGGAAAGAGGATGTATCTATATTTGGGGCAGCGGGGGACTTGCAGCTCTAGCTCACCTCCTACCCCCTCTAGCCTCTCTCCCTCCCCTGCCAGAAGACCTGGCACCTGCCTTTCCAGCACACTTCATATTAATCTTTCCTGTGCTGGAAAATGTATCTGTGTGTGTAACTAACTAATAATCAGGGATCCTGGTTTTCTATGTTTAAAAAAAAAAATCCCCAAATTTTGGTTTTAAAAAATAACCCCAAATCCACATTTTCCCACGATTAAAATGAAACACCCCTGGTGTTTTTAATCATGGAAAAATGTAGATTTGGGTTACACGTTTTAAACTGAAAATTGGGAATTTTTTTAAATCAGAGAAACCAAGACCCCTGCTAATAATATATGTCTTCTTCTTCTTCTCTGATGTATGACTGTGTCTGACTTCTTTTGTGTTGTGTTTACTGTTGAGTGTGCATCTAAAATAATATCTCTTCTTCTTCTTCTTTGACTCTCTGACTTCTGTGTTGTGTTAATCTGAATTTCTATCTGACTTGTGTTGTCTGTGTCTGATTATAACTATACCTAATAATAATAACTATATATAATCTGTTCTCTTCTTCTTCTATGACTTTCTGACTTCTGCTGTGTTAATCTGAATCTCTCACTACTTCTTCTGTGTTATATTTACTGTTGTGTGTGTAACTAAAATACTCTCTTCTTCTGTTTCTGTCTGACTTCTGTGTTGTATTAATCGGAATCTCTATCTGACTTCTTCTGTTTTGTCTTTAGTCTGTATGTAACTATAACTAATAATATTAATAGCTATAATCTATTCTTCTATGAATGTCTGACTTCTTCTGTGTTGTAATAATATTTGACTTCTTCTATGATGTATGTGTATGAGTGTGTGTATTGTATGTGCTTCCCTGCACAGTGATGAATCACACTGCCAGGGAAAACACAGCTTTCTTTTAAAAAGTGTTGGGAAAAAAGACCAAGAATAAATATAAATTGAAAGAAAGGATTGGATAGGGATAAGTAGAGGGATTTTGGTTAGTAAGCTGTATCTATATCCAATCCTTTCCAAGAACAAAAAGTATCAGGAGACTGACTATAGGTGGATGTCAAGCCAGTTCAGTACCTTTCAGATGCTGTTGCTCAGGCAGAAACAGCTCACAAAAGGCACAGAAAGGCTGCAGACAGAGGCTTATATGCTGTTTATACATCCCTCCCCCAGAGCACTGTGATTGGAAGGGGACTCAGGGAAAGATCAGAGTCACTGGCCAGCTAGAGATGTCAGTCTTCCCCCCCCCCTCGCTCCCCCTCCCTCTTCTCAGTTTCTGTTCCCCTGAAAGACTGTCTTCCAAATCTCTGAATCTTTTCTGAATCAATTTGAAGCCTCTGAATTGATTTGGAGGTTTTTTATCTTCTCCTGATTCAATTTGTATTTGGTGATTCAGCCTCTGAATTGAGCTGAATCTTCTCTGAATTGACTCATGGACCCAAGCTTTGCACAGCCCTAGTAGTTAAGGTCATGTCTAACTGATTATCTAGTTCCCAGAAGTATGAATAGTAGTCTGCAAAATGGGGTAGTCTGTCTGGTTTGTGGTGAAAATTCCATTCCTATTTTGCTCCAAGGTCTACTAAGAATGCTATGCATTTTCTTTGTAATTTCATGCTTTCCCTGTTCTACTTACCAATTATCTCTATGTCCACTCCACTTACACTCTGAATAGTGAACTTCAGTTTTGCACATGTCTCTGGCTCTCAGAAGAGTTAGTGTGGGTTGTCTGAGTATTCTCATTTTTAGCTCCAGCATGTTTCAGCTATATTACTTATTTGTGACAAATTATTTCACCTTTTAGATTTGGTAAATCAGATATCATTTTGCCTTGTGATTTTCTTGGTTTTTCAGAGGGTTGATTAGATTTGTTGGACACATGCCTTTCACATGACATTTTCCATGGATTGAAAATTCCAATGAAGCCTTTCTAGGATATTTACCTGGATTTTCATGGTCTGTTGTTCCCATCTTTAGGTGTTGCTGGACATGTGGCAGCTTATAGATTCATAGATGTTAGGGTTGGAAGGAACCTCAATAATTTATTGAGTCCGACCCCCTGCAGAGGCAGGAAAGTGTGCTGGGTTCAGATGACCCCAGCCAAATCCCTATCTAACCTCCTCTTGAAGGCCCCTAGGGTAGGGGAGCGCATCACCTCCCTTGGGAGCCCATTCCAGATTTTGGCCATTCTAACTGTGAAGAAGTTCTTCCTAATGTCCAGTCTAAATCTGCTATCTGCTAGCTTATGACCATTATTTCTTGTAACCCCCAGGGGTGCCTTTGTGAGTAGAACCTCACCAATTCCCTTCTGCACCCACATGATGAATTTATAGGCAGCCACAAAGTCGCCTCTCAACCTTCTCTTGAAGGGGTCCAGGTGCCCTAGTCTCTCCTCATAGGGCTTGGCCTGCAAGCCCTTAACCATATGAGTGGCCCTTCTCTGGACCCTCTCCAGGTTATCCACATACCTCTTAAAATATGGCACCCAAAACTGGATGCAGTATTCCAACTGCAGTCTGACCAGTGCCTGACAGAGAGGAAGTATTATCTCCTTGGTTCTGTTTGTCATGCATCTGCTGATGCACGATAAAGTGGCATTAGCTTTGCTGATGACTTTGTCGCACTGATGACTCATGTTCCTCTTGGAGTCCACTAGGACTCTGAAATCCCTTTCTGCTTCCGTGCTGCTGAGCAGGTCATTTCCTAGGCAGTAGGTGTGTTGGATATTTTTCCTCCCTAGGTGCAGCACTTTGCATTTCTCCTTGTTAAATCGCATTCTATTGTTTTCTGCCTATTTGTCCAGCCTGTCCAGGTCTGCCTGTAGTTGTTCCCTACCCTCGAGTGTGTCCACTTCTCCCCACAGTTTTGTATCATCTGCAGACTAGGACAGAGTACACTTCACTCCCTCGTCCAAATCACTGATGAAGACTTTGAAGAGTATCGGTCCAAGGACCGAGCTCTGCAGGACCCCACTGCCCACGTCCTTCCAGGTTGATACCGACCCACCCACCACCACTTTCTGGGTATAACCCGCTAGCCAATTTGCCACCCACTGGACTGTGTAATCATCCAAGCCACAGCCTCTTAATTTGTTCACCAGTATGAGGTGGGATACCGTATTGAAGGCCTTCCTGAAGCATAAGTAAATGATATCTAAACCTACTCCCACGTCCAGGTGCTTTGTAACCTGGTCATAAAAAGAGACTAGATTAGTCAGGCATGATCTACCTGCTATGAAACCGTGCTGGTTTCCCCTCAGTGTAATTTTTCCTGCTGGGCTTTCACATATGTGAGCCTTAATAATCTTTTCAAAGACTTTACCAAGGATGGAGATGAGACTGACTGGCCTGTAGTTGCCTGGATTCTCCTTCCTCCCCTTCTTGAAAATAGGGACCACATTGTCCCTTTTCCAGTCCTCTGGGACCTGGCCTGTGCACCACGAGTGCTCAAATATTCTTGCCAGTGGCTGTGCAATGACATCAGCCAGTGCCTTCAGTACCCTCAGATGCAGCTTATCCAGGCCTGCTGACCTAAACGCATTGTGACAGGAGTATCGCTACTGGAGCCTTTCTATTGGTGACTCCACCCTCCTGTTATGGGCCAACTGCCTGCTTACTCGTCTGCCACACCTTGATCTTGATTGATTGATTGATTGATGTAATTAGCAGGAGGCTGCCCACTTTACGTGCCCTGGTGCCAGGTGGTGCTGTCTGCGGCACCTTTTCCTCCCCTACAACACAGCCCAAGCCTCGCAGATGGTACTGACATATTCGACCTGGGCCCTGCTGTGATTTGGCCCTGTCCTTGCCTTCTCTTAGGGGCTTCCCACTGCCCTCCCCCTTGCTCTGGGGCTTCTCACTGCCCCCTTTGCTCTGGGGCTTCTTGCTGCCCCCCTTGCTCTGGGGCTTCTTGCTGCCCCCTTGCTCTGGGGCTGGGGTCAATGCACCCCAAAATGCTGAGCCCTCTCTGGCGCCAGGGTCCCCATGCTACCGTGGAGCCCCTGTGAGGCCTCCTCCAACCCCTAATAGCCTCGCTCGGTCCTCTGGTCAAAACAGTGAACACAAAGACAGAAAGCCCCTGGGCTATAACATAAAAAGCTAAACTATCCAGCCAAACAACATTCAATCCCTACCAGGAAATACTCCAACCCATAGCAGCAATCAGGGGATGCTCATGCAGTCAGGCTTCTCCCCTCTGTCTGCCCTGGCCGAGCTCCCCCTCCCTTAGCTGCCAGAGGGGAACTGTCTTCTTGCCCTCACGCCTGGAGCTTAAGAAGGGCCAGACCCTGCCCCTTCCTGTCAGCTGGCTCCCCACCGGTTGCCCTAGCAACCAGCACCTGTGACTCTGGCTGCCCTGGTAACTGGCAGCTGAGCCTCACCCTTCTTGCCACTAGGGGCCTCTCCCAAGCTGTTTCTGCTCTCAGGTGCAGGCACCTGAGTGCTCTGCAACACGCATCCAGTCCTTCCAAGTGACTGCACCATCTCAGAGTCAGTGCTTAATAGACTGGCACCCAGCTGTTGTCTTTCTATGAACCCATTATAAGACTTGTTTTGCCCTTCATTTAGGAACACTGAGGCAAAGAACTCATTAAAGAGTTGAGCCTTGTCCCCCCTGTCAGTCACCAATTGCTTTTGCCCATTCAGTAGTGGTCCTATATCGCCCTGGGCCTTCCTTTTACTCCCTATGTATCTGAAAACATTTTTTTGTTATCCTTAACTTGGGATGCTATCCTCAGTTCCATGGTAGCTTTGGCCTTTCTGCCTCCCTACAACTGTGAGCTGAGGAGGCACACTCCTCTTTAGTAATTTCTCCCTGTTTCTGCTGCTTATATGCCTCCCTTTTTGCCCTTAGGCTGCTCTGGATTTCTCTGGTCAGCCAAAGAAGCCTCTTGGCCCCTTCCCCCTTTTCCCCTGTATCGGCATTGTCTCTCGCTGTGCTCGAAGGATCGCTTTCTTAAGGCACAGCCACCCTTCCTGGGCTTCCATCTCACCAAATCTCTTACCCTGCAGTGCATCATTGACTAAATGCCTGAGCTCGCTAAAGTCAGCCTTCCTAAAGTCTAGCACTTCCACCCTCTTAGTTACCTTCCCCACTCTATGCCTTATGGTGAATTCTATTATTTGGTGGTCATTGTCCCCCAGGTGACCACTGATCTGTAGGTCCCCTATCATGTCATCCCCTATTGTCAATACCAGATCCAGTATGGCATTCCCCCTAGTGGAACCATGTACCTCCTGCATCAGGTGGAGGTCCTGCACACAGGATAGGAACCTGCGTGAATGGTGGGAATTTGCTTTCTGCATCTCCCAGCAGATGTCAGTGTAGTTCCGGTCCCCCATGACTACCACTTCTCTAGTCTTTATGTTCTCTGAGAGCTGCCTCAGGAGTTCCAAATCTAGTTCTTCCCCTTGGTGTTGGGGTCTGTAGCAGACCCCTACCACCAAATCCCTTTCCCCTTGACTTCCATGTATCCTAACCCGCAATCCTTCTACTTTCTCCTCCTCTAATTCCATTTTGATAAGGGTGAATGTATAACACTCCTTGACATAGAGCGCAACCCCTCCTCCTCTTTTCCCTACTCTGTTTATCCTTTCTGTACTGATTATAGTCTTCTTTTCTTCTTTTCCTGTTTCAATTTTATACTTGTTTTCAGATACCTGGAGAAGTTCAGTGTCTTTTGACACAATGACTGCATCTACATATGCATTTTACTATGGAGTTGTCAGGACCGCAGCAGTTTGAGCCAGACTGGAGAGCCCCAGGCTGACAGCAGGCTCAGGGGCTCAGCTACATGGCTGCACAGTTTCAACATTCTTGTGACCCAGTCAGCTCCTCTGCCACCTAATGCTGCCACCCCAAGCCCAGCCCAAGCCTGCTGCTAGTTCAGGCCTAGCCCAAGCCTGCTGCTAGCTCAGGCCCAGCCCAAACCTGTTGCTCTGCCTTGGCTCAAACTGGTGTGCTCCCAGGCACATGTGAAGATGCTTTGCGTTGGAGCAACTGAACTATGCTGTGGACTATGCTGGAGTTTACTGAGCTACATTAATAGCTCATGTAAGCGAAGGCTGATTGGGGATTTGGTGGTTGCCTACAAACTCATTAGGAGAGATCAGCAGCAAGTAGGAAGGGTCCTATTCCCCCCAGCAGCACCTGGGTTGATGAGGAACAATGGCCAGAAGCTGCTGGAGAATAGGTTCAGGTTAGAGATTAGGAGGCAATATTTCACTGTTAGGGTAGCTAGGATCTGGAACAACTTCCTAGGGAAGTGGTCCTCGCTCCTACCTTGGGTAATTTCAAAAAGAGGTTGGGTGAACTGCTGTCTGGGGTCATGTGATCCCAGCATGTGCTCCAGTCAGTGGTGGGGGGTTAGACTAGATGATCTATTGAAGTCCCTTCTGACCCCTAACTACTATGAAACTACAAAACTATGTAGATGTACCCAATGTGTAAGTATAAAGAATCAGAAAGCATGAAGTTAGTACATCATTCAGGTTTTCTTTTTGTCTGCAGAAGATGGTCTCATAATAAGCATTTTCTGAAAACTTAATTCTCTAAGTTCCTATACATGGGCCTGTGTATAGGTTTATGTTAAATATCCTAGCTTGATACCCCTCAGTGCAAGATAGTACTAAGAAAGAAGATCAGAAATGACTTCTGCAGTTTACAATTTGTTCAGCTTTGGTTCAGAGTAGTTCAGGCTTCCTTCATTTGTTACAATTTTAAATACGGAAATGGTAAGTCATTTTATTTACTGAATTGTCATTCTTAAGATCAGCCATGCCAAACATTATGGTTTTGTTTCTGTCTTTCCTTCTAACTAATCATTGAGTCCTTTTGTTTTACTTACATTTTCCTTGATTTAAGCAAGACAAGGGAGAAGACTATTCTCCAGTTAAAGCACCATGGTACCCAGTATCTTTTCACAAAACTAGTAATTTATATTTTGTAGGATTGTTAAAAAATATTTTTCCTTTGTTTAAATTGGAGGGAATGAGTCAAACCTTCACAATGCTTTATTTATTTCACCCCAAAGGAATCTTTGCAACAGGTAAAGATAGTTTCGGTGAACAACCCACTTGTCTTTTTGAATGCCAAGAAGTTCTATGCTGATTTAATAAAGATAATCCAGAAGGACAATGCAAGCAACCAGGCATATGATGATATAAACAAGGTAGGATGTGCTATATTCATCAGTAGTAATGATGGCAATAATGATAACGAGTGCTTTTCTCATGTTCATTCCATCAAATCTCACAGCACTCCATCAGATAATACAATAGAAAATCACATTATGACATAGATGATCAATTTGCCATATAATAAAATTAAAACCTAAACTTCATCAAATTCAGTGTGTTTAGTTTTTCCCATCACTGTTTGGAAGGAATACATCTAATATATTTATCTATGTAATTCAACAAAAGATGTTAATGAATCAATCCAGTACCCATGGAAATTCATGGGAGAACTTCCATAGGCTTTGATACATAAAGGCCTATTTCCATCACAGAGGGCATGTCTACATGTGCATATTAACTGTGCAGTAACTGCAAATTACACCACAGTACAGGTGGTGTCTACATGTTCAAGCCTGTATGCCACAAGAAATATGTTGACCTATGCCAACTTGGGCATAAATTTGACACCTGCATCATGAGGGTATCAAATTTATGCCTGAGTAGTTACTGTGCAGTAATGCACACATAGACACCTTACTGCGCAGTAACACTGTGCACATGGACTGACTTGGGACTAACCTTACTCTCAAGTTAGTCCACATACAGCATTACAGTGCTTTAACACCTGCACATGTAGATGCCAGCCTAAATCCATTTACTGTGCAGTAAGTAACTTACCAGTAACTTTATTGCACCCTAAATGCATATGTAGATGTGTGCAGATTGAATATCTGCCGCCACGGAGGTCTGTGGGAGCAACAGTTTTTCAGCAGCTTTGAGAATTAGGCTTATACCATTGTAATTATCAGTAATTAACCTGGAAGCAACAGGAAGGTATACAGACAGGTATAAAATTGAGGAACAATACTGTAAAGTAATGTTTCTCCTTAAGTTTTCACAGTGATTATCATAGTTTTGGTAAAATAAATAAATAGAGGATATAAAAATAATAATAATAATACGTCACTGCCACCACAGACATCTTGACTATTCTAGTATACCTGCCAATACCTATTATAGTTTTAAAGGCTAGACAGAGTTTGCTCTTGTTTAACAGTAATTGATTTACAGCTTTTGATAAAACAATTCAGTAAAATGAACAATAAAAGTATAAATAATATAATAATACAATTATATAGTTTATAGTTACTAAGCATACAATAAGATTGCACAATCTATTAGCTGAAACAAAATTAAAACAGAACATGGAATCATAGAAAATTAGAATTGGAAGGACCCTCAGGAGGTCATTTAATTGAATCCCGTACTCAAAGCAGGACCATCCCCAACTAAATCATTCCAGCCAGGGTTTTCTAGAGTCAGGTATTAAAAAACTCCAAGGATGGAGGTTCTACCACCTCTCTAGGTAACCTGTTTCAGTGCTTCGCCACCCTCCAAGTGAGAAAGTTTTTCATAATATCTAACATAAACTTTCCTGGCTGCAACTTGAGACCATTGCTCCTTGTTTTGTCATCTGCCACAAATGAGAATAGTCTAGCTCCGTTTTCTTTGTAACCACTTTTCAGGTAGTTGAAGGCTGCTATCAAATCCCCTCTCAGTCTTCTCTTCTGAAGACTAAATAAGCTCAGTTCCCTCAGCCTGTCCTCATCATAAGTCCTGTACCTCAGTCCCCTAACCATTTTTGTTGCCCTCTGCTGGACTCTCTCCAATTTCCACATCCTTTCTGTGTACCGGGGGGCAGAAAACTGGACACAGTACTCCAAATGTGGCCCCACTAGTGCTGCACCAGTGGCCTGCACCAGTGTGGCCTGTATCAATGCTGCACTAGGGAATAATCACTTCCCTTGATCTACTGGCAATGCTCCTACTAATGCAGCCCAGTATGCCGTTAGCCTTCTTGGCAACAAGGGCACACTGCTGGCTCATATTCAGCATATTGTCCACTATATGCCCCGGGTCATTTTCTGCAGAGCTGCTTAGCCAGTTGGTCCTAAGCACATAATAGTGCATGAGATTGCTCCAATGTAAGTGCAGAACTTTGCACTTGTCCTTGTTGAACCCCATGAGAATTCTTTTGGCCAGTCCTCCAATTTGTCTAGGTCACTCTGAATCCTAGGCCTGCCCTCCATACCTACTACTCTCCCCAGCTTGGTATCATCTGCCAACTTGCTGAGGTGCACTCCATCTCATCTTCCAAACCATTAATAAAGATATTGAACAAGACTGGCATCAGGATCGACTCCTGGAGCGCTCCACTTCATGTCAGCTGCCAACTAGATATCGAGCCATTGATTACAACCCATTGAGCCCGATGAACCAACCAGATTTCTGTCCAACTTACAGTCTGTTCATCCAACCCATACTTCCTCAGTTTTCTTAAGAATGCTGTAAGAGTTGGTATCAAAAAGCCTTGTTAAGGTTAAGGTATATAATGTCCACTGCTGACTGTTCCTGATAACTTTCTTCTCCTCCAAGTGTTTAGAAATGGATTCTTTGAGGGCCTGCTCTATGATTTTTCTGGGGACTGAGGTGAGGCTGACTGGTCTGTAGTTCCCTGGATCCTTTTTCTTCCTTTTTTCAAAGGTAGGCACTATATTTGCCCTTTTCTGGTAATCCAGGACCTCCCCCAATCGCCATGAGTTTTTAAAGGTAATGGCCAGTGGCTCTGCAGTCACATCAGCCAACTCTCTCAGCACCCTCAGATGCATTGCATCTGACCCCATGGACTTGTACACATCCACTTTTCTAAATAGTCCCTAACCTGCTCTTTCACTGCTGAGGGCTGCTCACCTTCACCCCAAACGGCGACCTGGTGCAGTAGTCTGGGAGCTGACCTTGCCTGTGAAGACCAAGGTAAAAAAGGAATTGAGTATTTCAGCCTTTTCCTCATCATCTGTCATTAGGTTGCCTCCACCACCCACACTCTCCCTGATCTTCCTCTCGTTGCTGACATACTTGTAGAAACTCCTTTTGTTACCCTTCACATCTTTTGCTAGCTGCAACTCCAATTTTGCTTTGGCCTTCCTGATTTCATCCCTCTATACCCAAGCAATATTCCTATACTCCTCCCTAGTCATCTGTTCAAGCATCCATTTCTTGTAAACTTCCTTTTTGTGTTTAAGATCACTGGAGAGTGCTCTGCTAAGCCAAGCTGGTTGCCTGCTATATTTACTAATTTTCCTACACATTGAGATTTGTTCCTGAGCCCTCAGTAAGGTTTCTTTAAAATACAACCAGATCTCCTTGACTCCTCTCCCCCTCAGATGAGAACATAGGATATGATACTCAACATAGTATATGATAATACAGAAAATAGATAAAACAAAACAATATCAAATAGCCAAGTAAAAAAATAAACAGTCTATTTTATTTTGCTTTTCTTGCTTTTGCTTTAACTGCTATGAAGACATTCTCTGATGAAGACAGCATAAATAACTTGGTAGAGATAAACATATTTGATTTGCCTGAAATTAATTTAAATGTTCTTTGGGGTGGATATTTTGTCCTTTATATGTACTGGGGAGAGAATTTCTGCAAATTCTACAATTTGCTGATTTTTTTTGCACAGTATGTAGAAAATAACCTTTATTCAAAAACAAAACTTTTTTGCAAAAACTTGTTCATGCTTTTGTGGGTTTTTATTTATATATTTTTCATTTTAATACATTTGTATTACATCTTTTATAATTTATTACCACACATTTAATATTTTATCAAAATCATTATCAAAATATTAGATTTTTTTAAAGCCACATTTGAATAAATAAAACATGTTTTTGGTAAATGAATAATTTCAGAAATTATTTTAGCAAATATTTCAATTAACATAGAATATTTCATAATGTAAACGAGGTTGACATTTTGAACTTTATTCATTTACTCCCCTCCCCCTTTTTATCAGCTCTGTGTAGCCCCCAGGAGATTAAAATGGATATCAATTCATGAAGGCTAGAGATTGGCCTAGAAGGCAAAAGTGAGGCAGTGAAACAATAATACATAGGTTGAGATAACTTTTAAACAAATGTTGCTGAATTTATTCCACATGTTAAAAGGATCCACAAGACTTTCACAGAAAGAGAATTTTGATATTTTCCTTTAGAAGGGAATAGAAAAACTCCATAGTGGCAAACAGAAAGCATTAATGATTTTTCCTTAGTTCTTACATTGAGTTTTCCTTTTGTTTCAGTGCGAACAGAACACATTGCTCAATCCATTATCCAATGGCAGTTGTCATGGTGAGTTTAGCATTTATGAAACATCTAAAGGAAGATGGGGTGTGGTGTTGGTATGTCAGTTGTTTCCTGATTTTTACATAAATGTTCATGGTCCAGAAACTAATATGTTTCCTCATACCAAGTGAAGCTTGAACACTAGCAGTGCCACCTTCCCTATAGTATCCTGTCAATATGCTTTGCCGTTGATCTGGAGGGCTTCTCAACCCTCTTAAGTTGAGAATGTAGGGCTTACGTTTTGAGATTGCTGGTAGAGATTTACAGCTCTGAATCTAGGAAATATTCAGAGGGTACCAACATATTTCACATAACCATAATTTACTCATGAGACAGCAGAGAAATTATATTATCCATGCCTTAGTCCAGATTTGAACTAAGAACCTGACATACTTTAGAGCCCTGGTTTTCTACCTTTTTTAGACTCAAGGCACCTCTCCACAACTTTTCTGAACTTAGTGGCACCCCATCCATTTAAAAACTAATTTAACTTATTTTTTGTACTATAGAATAGTAATAAAGCAATTCTGTTGCAAAGTACCCAGGAAGATCACAATGCTTTGGACAATATGAATTCCTATTGGGAAGCTCTTGGTTTATCATGTCAATCATGTGTATGTGTTTGCTAATATTGGGTGGCACCCTTAAAAAGATCTCACAGCATCCCAGGGTGTTGTGGGACCCCAGCTGACAATCACTGCTTTTAGTCCCTCAGCTAAAAATAACAAAAACATCAACCAACAGATTTATTAGAAACACTGCCCAATCATGAAATGAACTGAGCATTGTGTGGATTATTGTGCCTTGTCAGAGTTGACTGCAGAGCTGGAGCATAGACAGTAAGTAAAATTAAAAGTAGAAAAATGATATTAAATCTGTATGGCTTTTAAGTCCATTTACAATATAGGCTAAGAAAATTGAAATGGCTCAAAATGATCCATATCACCTTACCTCAGAATATGGAATAAGGAAACTAAATAAAGGTTTATTTTCTATTTGAGATTTAAAATATATAAACCATTTCATAACACACCTAATAAAATGCCAGAATACAGTGCAAAAGCCAATCAGGGCTCATAGTAGAGATGATATCTTTTATTAGACCAACAAGATTTTTGCAAAAAAAATTCTTTAATTGCAAACTTTCTGGCACAAACACCCTTTATCAGGCATTGGAGAAAAGATTGCAAAAGTTCTCCTGGGTAGAAATGGAAGTTCATATTTCATAAGATTTCACAGAGGAGTCAATAGATAGCAAACTCCTCTGGGCATTCAGTTCATAGCTGTTATGGAGCCTTTCACCTCCTGTGAGGATTAGTGATGATGCAAATTACCTTGAAACAAAGCTCCTGCCTTTGTTTCAAGGTAATTTGCATCATCACAGAAAATATCATCTCTACTACGAGTCCTGATTGCCTTTTCCTTTAGACCAATACAGCTACAACCTGGGTACCTCAGAATGTAGCGCATACATTCCTATAGGGTAACTAGAGTGACCTTTTTCAAGACATACTTTATACAGATAACTTAAATCATGGAAAGAGTTCAAATATAACATTTATTCAACAAACTTATAAGCATTCAGGTTCTAGTCAAGAAATTGAATTGGAACAATTGGCTGAATATTTATATTCATTAACTATATTTCTGATGACTTTAAGGAATTACATTCTTTGTTTTATTAGAGGGTGATGGAGTCTATAGCTATCTCTGTAAAGTATTGCAACATACACTAGTCCTAGTAAAGGCAAAAAATATTCTGTAAAATCCCTGCATTGCTAGACAGTTGCTTAGAGACACTGACCAAAAGGAAATCCTGATTTCTTTGGATGGCTGGATCTTTCACAGTGTCTGAGCACTACTTATATCATACCCAAGCTTACTTTGAGCCATTAAATCAGGGGTGGGCAATTATTTGTGCTGGAGACCAACTTAAAGAGTTTTGGTGAGCTGTTGAGGGCTGGGTCAACACCCCTGTGTCAGGTCGGGTCAGCACCCCTCTCCCCCCACAACAATTCACCAAAACTCCCTAAGTGGCTCTGCCCTGTGCTCAGCTGTAACTCCAAAAGTTTTCCAGACAGTTGGACTGGACTGTTTATTAAACAGTCAGCGGGTTACATTTTAGTTTTAGACATTTACCTAAGCATCACTCCAGGAGCAGACCTGGAAAGCACTTTGATTCAGATACCTTACTTCTATTTCTTACTGTGAGAGTAGTAGTTTGCTGTTGGTCTGTACTAGCAGCAAGGGGAAGCAAACTGAACACAAGATCCTAATCATAACCTGCTCCTCCCCTTTATATAAATGATTATATAATGATTTTGTATATATACATGTATGTATATATATTTATATGTAAATATTTTATATAGAAACTCTATCTTCTACATTTACCTTCTACATTTCTATTTATGTATAATTCAGTACAAACACAAAGAGAAACTGCTTTTATTTTGGAAATATTGGTGTGATATAGAAAAGACTTCAGTGAACCATCCAGTCATCCACATAAAGCTTTTCTGGATTTCTACAGCAGAAGTATCAGGCAGGAGCTTTCTTTTGAAATTCTTTATTTTTGTTTGCCATGTATTTATTAACATACAGCTAAAAAAGCCAATAAACCCCCAAAGCTATAAGTCCAGTGGACTTTGATCATAGTCTACTTTGAGGAAGGAATTAATGCCAATATAAATCCCCACTGTGTTGGAACTGTAAGCCCTCTCAAGAACTGAAAATCTTTTTATCTGCTTTTTCAGAACTATTAAGCTTAACACTTCTTTAACGTTCAACCCATTGCCCCATCCCCATGTCTTTCTGAGTGCTTTGCAGTTTGTGCTTACTTACTTTAATGTTAATATTTATTCGCAGTATGGCATAAATAAGATTTGTTTTACAGTGCTCTCTGTGAGGAAACTTTTGGAATCATTGACTTAGGCCATGATACAGCAAAGCAATTATGCATGAGCTTAATTTTAAGCATGTGATCTCAATGACATCAGGTATATACTTAAACTGAAGCATTTGCTAAGTTACTTCCTGGATCAGGACCTTGATGTCTGTATGTTGCTTTGACTTTTTGTAGAGATACACAGCTCTCGTTATAACGGACAGGAATTATTAGGTGATCCATTCCTTTTCATAGATTGTAAGGTCTTGCTGGGGTCACCTGCCCCTTACCACTGTAAGATTGGTCTGAGGCAGTAGAATCGATTCCTTCAGACAGAGAGACTATTACACACTTCACCATTTTCTGCTAGAAAGTGCAAAGCGCATTTCTTTGATCTACCTTCTCAACTCTTACACAGTAGCATGTATAATTAAAAAACAAACAGAAAGAAACCAAAAGTAAATGAGAAGTACATACCAAGAGCGGACACACGCTTCTCCCCCAGGAGGAGAACGTAATAGATATTAGTTATGTTGAACTATTGAAAGGCATTTGGATACTACCGCAGTGATGAATACAGATATAGGAATCTGAACAGAACAGAACAGAATACTTTCCTACATTTGCTAGTATTTTGTCCAGACTAGTTTTGAAAACTTGAGTTAGAAAGGCTTGCTCCATTTCTGATGAGAGATTATTCCACTACCCAAGTATTTTTTATTGGAAAGGTATTTTCCCCAGATCTCCTATTTTTTGGTTCTCAGTTTTATCCTGTAACCCCATTACTGTTTCTGCTGTACTTTTTAAATAAGGCATTCCCTTGCTTGATATTTCCCAATGTACAAAAAAGTGCTTTGTTTGTAACACAGTATGTTGTTTATTTTTTGATGAGAGATTGTTATTCTTTCTGGAGATTCTTTCTCATTTTGTATCAAATATATAGGTGAGTCATCCTTAGAGCCATGCCTTAATGAAAGACGTGCTTTAATATTAGACTGCAGTGGACTGACTTTATTTGACTATACTGGAGTTTCGGTGCTTCTGCAGGTATTTATGACATCATGCATATATGTGCTGGAAATTAGGTCCAAGTCTGTATTCACCTTGCATATCAGTTGACCCAAAGTTCAGTCATGTGACTATAAATACCAAAGTACAAATAATAATATTATAATAGCAATTGTGATCAGCTCTATATAGTAGCCCCCAAATTACTTTTAGAAACTAATTCATATGACTGCGGTTGGAATTAAATTTATTTACTTGGCGGCATGGGCTTCATTGGGATGGCAAGAATTGGTCCAGATTCCTGATCTGAATTGAGCAGAGAGGGTACTTGAACTTGGGTATTCCCCAGCCTCTCATGAGTGCTTCAACTATTAGGAGACTTGGAGGTGGCTTTCCTGAATATTTCCTCTCAGAGCTTTTCTACTTTGCGTGGACTACATGCATATTCGTTGAATCAGGGACTATACCTCTGGGGTCCCACCTCTTCAGGGAGTGCCCTCATAAAATGTCTCCATAGTCATTCTCATTTCTTCTCTTAACTCACTGATTCAATGATTATTTATGTATCCCATGCATGGTAGCAGAGTTTCAGCAGGAGAGCTAGATAGCAGCCTCCAGTAAGTTATCTGTAGCATGGTGGTGAGGGCAGTTTTCTGGGACTGACAGGCGGGGGATTAAATCCCCTCAGACACAAGTGAGACTTGAACCAAGGGTCTTCTACATCTTGGGCTAGTGCTGTAACCCCAAGACATGTGGGTAAGGGAAACATCACTATTTTCACCATGGTCTCCTCTTCATAAATTCATGCTGAATTTAAAAAATGTTTCAGATCAGTTACAACTACATTTACTGGTTTCCAAAAACAAAACAAAACAATACCAAAAAAAAAAAAAAAAAAAAATCTAATCATGCCCGCTGCAGTCCTAACACACGTCATCATTTTTAGATTATAGAGTAGCTCCCTCTAGTGGTAGTTTTCAATGTAATTTGAATAGCATTAAAGTATGTTTCTTACCTGTTTTTGCTTGATTTATTCTCATGTGATGCTTCAAATAGTTTTGCTAATTTCATGGGTTTTTTTCATTTAGATTTACATGGATTGTAAAAATCAGAACATTAATGTATTACTAGCACATTGCAAAGGTAAGTATCAATTTACAAGAAAAGTTTTGAAGAATGAGTTAAAGCCCACATTACTTTTTAATGTTAATGTGTATATTTCATTACAGCTTCCCTGATAAAAGCAATGCAGTACAGTGAAAACCTAGGATCTGAAAATCCTATCTTCTTTGAATCTGTTTCCTCTGCAATTGGTGCTATTCAGATTAACAGGGTGAGTTTGAATAGATGAACTCAAAGTCTCAAAGGCTGACTTTGGTTATTTATACTTTATTACTCTGTGGAGCCCTTGCATAGTCAGTGAGCTCCCTTTCTTTTGTATCTTCGGCAGCTGGTTCTAAGGATGGATTGTTCAAGCCCATAAATGCCCACTGGCTGCTGTCCCAGGCTCAACTGAAGAGTTATCTGACAGTCCTTCACTTTCACCACCTCTCCCTTTATCAATAATCTCTATATCTTGGTAGCTTTTGTCCTGGATTCTGGCCTGCTGTACTCTGGTACATAATGTGGGGTGTGCCTACAGTTCCAATTACAATATAATGTGGAGATAAGACTATAAAAAATGTAAGTGATACCATGCTGGGTCCAAGTTGAGACCCATATAGCCACTGTCCTGTCTCACAGTAGCACAGAGCAAATATTAAGGGGAAGAGTATTTATGTAGGGCATATCCACACTCATCTGTCCCCTGATCCTCTTTCCTTACAGCTTCCAGCATTTAGCACCTTAGAAAATCCCAATTTGGAGGTTGCAGCCCTACTATTATGTTTAATCCTCACTGATGGGGCTATGAAGCATGAATTTGTCTAATCTTCTTGTGAGTCTTATTCATTTGTCCCTCTGAGCTAGCTTCTTGACTGGTTAAAGCGGCCTGTACTGAGTTGTGCTCTTGTTGCCTACAGTACTTTTTGTACAGGTATCTCAAGTATCTATTCCACAGTGCAGATATAGTCATGGTACAGTTCGGTTATGCCAAAGCAGAAGTTGCCCAGAGGAAGCAGAATTCCTCAACTCATATTTAAAAGCATAACATGGAGCTAAATGCCTGAGGAAAGCAGAGGAACTGTACAGAAAAAAAGAGGCTTAAGGTATGTCTAGACTGCATTGTGCAGTGTTGTGTAGGGATACTCATGCTAGAAACAAGGTAAATTAAGTTGCATAGAGCTCTGTACTAGATGTGCGCCTAGACTGCTGCTGTCTACTTTCCTGAGAGCTCATTTAGGACTGTCTGGGCACATCTACACGTTCCTTAATAACCTTAGATACTGCTCATTTAGTTTAGTACTTCCTTAAAGTACTAACTAAATGTGCATTAACTAAAGCTATTGCGCAGTAGCGCCGGCAGATGGGTTCCTAGCATGGTTCTGACTGTGACATGCTATTGCACAGTTTTATTAGTCCAATGTGCAGTAAGTCTCCCATGTAGACATGCTCTCTATAATGCACTTCAGTGGGCAGTGTAGACCTTGCTTTCATGAAAGTCTGTAGATGAGAGAGCAGAAAAATCTTGAGAAATGGAAGAAAAAACTGCAAAGAGAAAAAAAAGGTTCATTTGAGAGATGAGGCTTAAATCAGCTTTGATTTGATACAAAAAGTGCCAAGTTAACCATCAAATTTTATTGGTAAAAATCAGTTATTTCATTCCTTGTGAGAAGAGTTATAAACCTGGTTTGTGTTCATAACTATAGACACTTCTTCCATTGTGATCTTAGTTATTTTCCCATTATTTTGTTCATGACTACAGAGATGGCCAGAGTCCAGCTTCTCCAGAAAACATTAAACTAGTCAATGGACTATGTGTTTGTCAGTTACTACAAGCCAGCACTTTCTGCTAATTACATTAGAAGTGCCTCTTTTTTGGCTCCCAGCCAAAATCTGTCTTTGTTGGATTTGCTCAGATAAAGGTGCATCAATGTGCTTGTTCAGTCAATTACAGGACAGGGGAAATATGGCTCATTCAGTGATACTTAGCATATTACCCTCCATCCAACAACAGAACTCTTAATGGAGAACAGCAGGGCAAAAATAATGTACCGTGACACTGCAAACTCTGATGATTATTTGTTATTGTGTCCAATTCTGCCCAAATACAACATTTCACACAAATATTATGTTTTAAAACATAATACTTGGCAGCTTTCATTAGGGACTCTCCAAATTCAAATCACCATTAATTAACCCTCATTACACTAGGAAGTGGCAGTGCTGGGGATGGTTATTTTTGTGCCCTAGTCATGCCACCTTCAGTCATGCTACTGTAACTCTCTTACACATGCAGATGTTCATTAAGTAATATTATTCCCATGTTATACATGGAAAAACTGAGGCAAGAGAAGCTTGGTTCACTGTCCAAAGCCATTGTGAGAGCTGGTGGTAAACTGAGAAGAGAACCCATAAATCTGAATTACCATCCCTGATGCCATCGTCCTCTAATGGTGCACACAAAAACTGCAGAATTTCAGAGGTTCTCTAAAAGGATTTCATGAGACACCTAAAAGTTAGATTAAATTTAACCCTGCTATTCCTTTTTTTTTTTAACTTCCCCCACCCCTTGATTTGAGCTGCTGCTGACTCTTTGGAATATTCATACTGCTTGATATGTTCCTTCCCCATAACACCTGAATGAGAGAAGATGGCAGTGGAGGGAAAACAGGGAAGACAACACATGAATGGGAAAATGAGGAAGTGGACCTGATGGAAAGTGTTTGCTTTGTTTCATTTTCCACTTGAGACTGTGTGGGAAATAATTCAGCCCTGTCACCGAGGTGGGCGGGCTGGCATGATCTTCCCTTTCCATGTTAAATCTGATCATTACGAAATACCAAGAATCTTCTATTTATGTCTGGTCTCCAGTGCTCATATCACATTGGCTTCATTTTGTTTATAATGGCAAGAAGCTTATTGCTCATCTGATCTTGAGCTGTTTTGATCCCTTTTTGATTTCTTGGTCTTTACAGTGTTATTTATTTTTAAAGTAATACTTTAGCTGCTGCTATTTCATGTCCTCACACTAGCACAGTGCAAGTGAGAATGTAGTAACATGCAATAAAACTTTTCTATTTCTTCAATTTCAGAATTTCAACAAACTCAATGAACACAGTGAAGTGTGATGCTGACATATTGCAGAGTGGCTATTTTGATCTGCTAACATACAGACTAAGCTATGCCATACCTTTTCCATAAACTTTTCATGAAATCCTGTAGGCAATATTTTGTATGCCAGGTATATTTAATAGAGTCAGTTATGACAGTTATTCTTTTCTTGATCTATAGTTGTCAAAAGTTTCTTTTCTCAAGTACCATCACTCAAAGAGTGTCCCTATGTTGGATTACTATGTAGTAATTTTATATAATATTTTTGTACACATTTAGATACAAAATATTAGGCAGAAGACAGGGTATTGACCTTTATTATGGTGACATATATTGTTTTAACACTATTGTATAGTCACTTTATTTGTAATGCACAAACTATACTTTTGTACATGGGATAAAAAGACCTTATGAATCCTTGCGAATGATCTATTTTAACTGATACGGTATATGTTTCAGATCATTGTATTTATCCTTTCTCTAATTAAATCAACCATGTACAGTAACATCTTACAACATATTCTTGTGCAATTAGCACAGTTCTGCATTTTTGCACATTCTTCCTGTATGTCTTCAAATACCCACTGAAGTTAACAGGAGTTTGGGTGTGCCAAGAAAGTATGTGAAATAAAGTGCTTTATTGTGTGTGATCATGTTTCTTATTAGCACTAGCCATGATTCCAGCTTGCTGCATTTTAAGAGCTAGAGGCATCCTTTAGTTCAAGTGGAAAATATTTTCATTTTCAGTTCCAAAGATTTCAGGTTTGATCCTCTATGGTGGTAGTGGAATACATTTAGTGTAACAATATCTCAGTCCATATTCCCAGCCATTGTACATCCTCAGATATGGTAACTCAAGGTAGCATCATCAAGTTTACTGGATGTGCATTCATTTATATAGCTGAGGATCTACCCAAAGCCCTGTATTGTACTATAAATCAAAAGCAAACCTAAAATTGCCTGTGCAAGACTTACATATTTCAGTGGGTAAATGAGCAATTTCATGAGCAGATGGGATAATTTTGTGTTTACCCATCCAGTTACACATATATCTGAGGTTCTTGTACATGCAAGCAGAAGTTTCTGTGTTTCTTGGGCAACAGCTTGAAAGTTTGCCCTTATAAATTCCAGGCTCAGTTCACCACCACACAGTAGCTGCTTTGCCTAAGTGAGTTGATTTGGACTAAGCAGCCAAAGTGCACATTATTCTGCTAGTCCGTAAAATTGAGAAACTGCTATATTATATTCTTTTGTTAAAAAAATAAAGTCATAATGAGAGTCTATGAAAATCTACATGTTTTCTGGTTCTGACAACTGCCTTCATTTTTCTAAAGCTAAATCTTAGTGCCAGTAAGTCCACAAAATATTCTAAAATAAGATAACATGAATATTGATGGTTAACATGACTTTAGTGCCACTGAAATCTGCAAATCTGACAGTCAAAACCATCATACAAAAGTTACCTTATAACACAAAACACAATACGTTATATAAGGGAACTGGTTTTTAAATTTCACAACATACAGTGGTGCAGCTCATACAAGCTGTATGCATGCTTACCAAAGGGCTCAATGAAACCAATTCAAACAATTGTTTTGTAATACAGATTACATAAAACCATATGGGTTACACTATTTATGGTTAGATGCATGTATGTTGGTTTCTTCCTTTGTATTTGGTGATCTGTGAAACAACAGCATTGAAATATGAGAATCAAGCATGTGCCAAGGAGAAAAAGGAAACGGGGAACTATATATTCCAACTGCACTCTCTTCCCTTACACTGACCTAAAGTACAGACAGTCAAAAAAAACCTGAGCCTGAATTGGCTCAGTCTTTGCAGGTTTAGACTAAACTGCATCAACTGAACAGATAAGCCCTCCCTGCTGGTCTGGAGCAACAGCTTGAGCCAAAGTTAGCTCATCCACCCCGTGAGGGGAGCTTGTAAGGAGGTGCAAAGCATCTTAGGATGCTGGGGGATTGTGAGTTAACTTGAGGGGAATCTGGGACAGAAGTTCAGTAAACTCATTTAACCTAAATCAATTAAGTCTGATACTACATCCATCCAGGTTTATCTTAAACTGGGTTCGGCCATTTTGAAAGCAGTGTATGTGAACTGAAATTCTTTTGTTACAGCTTTAAACCAGTTTCTGATCACTTATACCTGTTTATGTGTAATTTTTGCCTCAAGCCAAAGGGGTTAGGGGATTAAGATGGAAGTGAACAGCTATACTTCTAAAGGTCAAATTGGAAGTGCTGGGAAGAAAGAATGCCAGGTTGCTTTGTGCAGATAGGAAAGTGTTAGCAAGAATTAAGGCAGTGTCCAATGGAAGTGACTCTGGCTAGACTTTCCCTGCTCCCTGCACTGTAATCAGCTACTTGCAAGTGATGAGGCAGTTTTCTATAGGTATGCATTGGGTGGTTGAGGACACTAGAGGTTCCCGATCATTCCTGACCCTTTGCATGTCTGTCCTAGAGGAAGGCTTGGAAGGCTTTTTCCTTCTTGTTACTGGGTAGAGAAGCTCATTGCTCTCCTTAGCTAGTCCATTAATGCAAGACTTTGGGGAATGGGAATCTATAATTCTGTCTTTGAGTGTGAAGACTGAAGTCAAAAAGGGAATGTTTTTTTCTGTGAATAACATTCTCCTCACTCGTATTCAACTGGCTCTGTCCTTTGTCTTTTTCTGCAATCATTCTGGTGAAGTTTTTGTCTAGTTTCACCCACATAGCTTGTGGGGACATTTGGTGCACTGGACGACATATACCACATACTGGGATAGATGTGGATTCTGCTGGTTTCATTGTGGAGTGTGTTGATTGTTGTAGCAGTAGAGAAGAGTTGACAGGTTTGCATTTTGCAGGCAAGGTTGTGTCCCATTTGGTGTCATACCCACATGTTGCCCTTCTATGGGTGATCTGGTGCCATGTTTTCAGATATCACTCCCAGCTGTGTGACCGACAATGAGTTGTGAATCTGTTGTAGCTGACAATTGTAGCTGTCAGTGGATGGGCTTCTTGCCTAACTCTACCATATGCACGCCTACTGGCGTGCTGTGTTCTGAATCAAGAACTCTCCCATGAGAATGCAGGCATGTAGAGAAAACTGACTAAAAGCACAGATTGCTGGAAGAGCCACAAACCTTAGCTATACTGGGCATCTGTCATTGACACACAGCATGGACTTCAAAAACCCTGAGCAGTTGGTTCAGCAGGATGTAGTAGGACTAAGAGATAAGTGCCCTAACACCACTTCAGCACTAGACTGCCAGTGAGCTTCGCCAAAGTTAACCAGCTGACTTAGCAGGATAGAACAGGTTAAACAGACCCCTTATGAAGAAAGAGCTAGAACAAAATTTGTGCATCGTTTACTTCCCTCCTAAGTATGCATCGTCTTTGTACTGACCCTTTGCACAAGGATCAGTGTGACCCTATTGGATTAAGGTGTGTTGGTTGCTGGGCTAGTCACCTTTACATTTTGTTCTGTTATTTATATGAACACTCTTAAAATGCCTGTGTTCTTGCTCTTGTCCTTCCTGGGGTTTTGAGATAAATGTGACTTGCATAAATGAATTTCTCCTGTACTGTCAGTGCAAGGTTCTGAGCTCTGTTAGGTCTTGTTGATTTCTGAAGGGATTAGGCAACTCAGTACCTAATAACAACAGGTTTGAGGAAGATTTACATTAATTAACAAATAAGAAGGCATGAAGTAGTTGCAGCATTGGGGGTGTCAGGTCCTAAGCACCTCTGAAAATCAAGGCACTTACTGGGGTGCTTCAATGTTGATTTAATTGATATTTATACTCCCAAAATGGAAATGAGTAGTTTTACTTCTTAATTATGTGCACATGAACATGAACAGTACAGTATGTTATGTTTATCACTTTACAGGAAGGCACTGATTCTTATTTGCTATCAAAAGATGGTCATTATTTTCTGAGCTGTCATTTTCATTTGTCACTTGGCTATCATCTTATTTTTAGAAATCAGTCCCAAACTCAGGTTCTTCATCATTTGAATTTTGCTTTTTCCTCTGTCAGCTTCAAATGTGTCCCTCAACACCAATATAAAAACTAGCTGTGAGGCTATGCTTCTTAAAGTGTTAACATAGTACACATTCAAAAAACAAAGCAAGTGAAGATAAAAAAAAAGAATTCAAACTGGCATTAAGAAATTAATGTGGTGACAATTATAAATTAGGTATAAAATATGCAATAAGGGGAAGACTGTTAACATTATATTTATGCAAATTAAATGTCTCTAATTTTCATCATATGTCTTTCATTTTAAAGGTTATTTGCTCTGATTCTGTGATTCAAGTGTCACAAGGTCTGGCTTTATCTGCCTTGTCATAATTTATTTGACAGATCCATATGCTATAAATATGTAATGTAATGAGGAAAGGTATTTTCATTGTTTAATGAAAACATTAATGCATCAGTAGTGGCTATGGATATTGTGTGACATTTACTGGTTACCAAAATAAAACATGCTGTACGTCTTGAAAATACAGCATTCATGTCTTTGGAAGGATAGCATTTTATCTAGAAGGAAAGAAGTTTCTCATGAATGAGTGAATGAATGCAGTCTCGTACTGGATGTTAAATGGTGCTTTCATTGTTAAGATGAATTTTTAGTAAAGATCTCCCTATTTTCATATGGTTTATAATGCATTTAATTGTTTCTTTTTTTGTTTGTACTTCTTTGTATTAGCATATGCAACAATAAATTTATATGGAAACAAATTGAAATATGTGATAAATGCCCTCATTATTTCAATACTTAACAGGTTTTGCACCATACTAAACAGTCTATAATGATATATGGTTCCTTCTCCAACCTCATAACATATTCAATTGTATTAATGAGAAAAAAGAGTTATACTATAATCAGAGGCCTTGCTTCTTTGTTGGTTATCAGGAAATGGTCATATTTTTACCTCCATATAGCTGAATATATTAATCTTGCACCATTTAATAAAATTTGGCCTCCATTTACACAGTTTACATGTACAATCATTTTGTGCATCTCTTTATGCACTATTGAATGTGCATGTGTGTTAGTGGGTGTTCCTGGGGCTTGCATATCTAAATCTATGATCTGCACAGATAGAGAAAATTGTACCAAAAACCTCATGTTACAAATGGAGGTTCTTTGAAAATTTGTCACTTTGAGATTAAGAAGCTAATTTCCATACCACACAATCTTTTAGGGAATATATACTCATGTGAAATGAGTGAAAAGCCCTAACCATTCTCATTTGGTAGCACTTTAAACTCATTTTTCATGGGTGCAAGTGGCTTCTGGAGATGAAATATGGTAGCGAATAAACTCCTAACGATTGATTAGCCCCCTCTGTTTCTTCCTGATGCTAACGTCTGTTTTTCTGAGCTGTAGTACAACATTGTACTCTGTTCAGCAAGAGGTAGGAAAACTACTAATCCTGATTCAAAAACAAAACTAAACAGTCTTCTGATTCCAGAATCTGCGTGTGGAATCGCAACATGGCCAGCAACATAAAACAAACATTGAGGTCATGGCTCTGAAACTGCCTCCTCTATGTTGCATTTTAGTCTGTATGACAGGCCAGCCTGGCCAGAATGATATCCAGATAGTCTTGTTGTATTTTCTGATTTTCTTTTCATACAACAGAAGTGTTTTGTGGAGCCTCTCAAGGCAATTGAGATTTATGTGTATCTAACTCCAGCTGAAGAGCTGAGAAAATTGATATCATGACCATCACACGAGTCAACTGGCCTGCTTTGCCAGTACATTGGTCTGCTTGCTGATGCCATATACTTGATGTCCCCACTATTTGAAGCATAGCCAAACCTTAGGAAAACTAGACCTTAAAAGCTTCACTGTGGTGAACCAAGCAGAGCCCTGGGTATTCATGCAAATCCTATAGCTGTATACTGCCAAATGGAGCTGTCTCTGCCAATCCTCTGCCAATAGCTAACTATTATTGCCTGACAAAACTTCTTTCATGATTGGTAATTTTTTAAAACCTTATTCGTTAAAAGTTCAGAAAATAGAGACTTGTTCAATTTTTCAGGCAGCAAACTACTGAAGTGTTTCTACATTTATCAGCTAGCTTTTCTCCCATTTTAGTTTGCATGTCTGTGATGAAGGAGCCTACTTTTGGCTGGTCAGCATACTGGACACCCCTCCATCTAGGGCGTCCAGTCTTGCCTGCCATGAATTTTTGGGTTTAATAAGAGGGAGGATGCCTATTTTAATGCCTCGATCCCAAGCGGTTTACACATGGCTCCGACCTCTCCTTTCTATGCCCCATGCCTTGCAGGTGGCATTCACAGGGCAAAGTCCTTCACTATGACCTGTGCTCCAGGGTCTCACTGGAACTCTCACTTCCCCCTAGAGCTTGCCATCACTGTGCCACCACATTGTGCACCAAACTACCCACTATGACTTCCCCTGGCCTCTTACAGGCCACCCTCAGCCTTTGGCTCTGCTTGCCCAGGTATCCTCAGTCATGGACTGTGCACCCTCTCACCAAAATTCAGGTCTGCCTTTGTCCCTTAAACTCTCTTCCACCCCCTCGCTGAGGCTACCTCTTCACCCTCACTGGAGCTCTCTTACAAGCAGTCTTGTGCAGCCCTTCAGGTCACCCCCTGCCACCTACTCTCCACTGCTGCCTCCTCGCTGTGGCCAACACTTCAATCCCTACACTGGGGCCACAGGGCCTTATACCCCCTGGGCTCAGGTGCCTCTCCCTAGGTGTACCTGGCCCACTCCGCCCCTTACACTACAGCCACAGGGTCTTACACCCCTTGGGCTCAGGTGCCTCTCCATAGGCATACCTTGCCCCACTATCTTCTCTATGATGAACTGGGTAGTGGGGGCTGGAGTTACAAGGTGCCCCTACTTGCCTTTCACTGGGGAGGCAACTGGCTGGGCATTTCTGGGGAGTTACTCTGCCGTGGGTAGCCCCACCAGGCCATCCTTCCTCAGCAGGGTGCAGTTTTTGGTCATACCCAGGACCAGGACCAGGAGCCTCCTGCCATCCCCATAGCTCCTACCCTTACCTCCAAAGTGTTCCTGAGCAGCTGCTCAGCCAGGTGTTGCTCTTTCAGCTGCCAGCAGCAGACCACTGCCTCAGCCCTGAGGACTTGGATCTAAAATGGAGGCTTCTCAGCCCCCTCCTCCAATCCTAGGGCCCTCCTAAGATCATGTGACCAGCTTGCTACTCCAGCTCACACCTGCCAGCTGCCCTTAAAGTGACAGGCACCCGAAGGGGTTCTGTCACAGTGTCCCAAAGGAAAGATTCCAGAATTTGTGAGACTAAAGAATCTAGATAACTGATAAGCGTTATTGTTAGTAGAAATCGTCATTTTGGGGGTGAATTTAGTCTGGTCCATAGGCTGCAAAACTGTATCTGTCATTTTATCCACAAAACTGGTAGAATGGACACCAGTAAAATATCTCCACTTGCCAAGAGTTATCACATATCTGCAATACAGCACCATTATTAATGCTGGTCAGGAAATTATTTTCTTATTCTTCCATTAATATGTTTGGGTTTTCTTTGAAAAGGGTTTTCAAGAGCTCTATTTTTGTCAGTAGTTCACTGACAGTTGCAATTTTTTTCCAGGAAGACAGAAGTTTGTTTCATACTTTCTATTTTCTAAAAAGTCATTTTTCGTCTAAATAGATGAAAGAACAGCTCTATAAGGGAATATTTCAAATGAAGAATCCATGATTTTTCTCCAATCCAGGAGCAGCGTAGCAGTTGGAACGTTCTGGCTTTTTTTAAAGCAGGACCAACAGCATCATCATTTTTTTTCATTTCAGACTTTTTGCCCTGGAGTCTTTGTGTCTGATTCTGATGTTATTTATGCACATTTTTTGTACTGTTTTGACCTTTGTTGTATTCTTGAGATTGGGGGAGCAGAATAGGTTTGTTACATCAAAAGCTAAAAGTAGTTTAGTTGTCATGTCAATTTAGTATATGTCTTTGCTGGGTTAACATGATTATCAGTTATTGTCAGTTGTGGATGGTCTTTTGCACAGCTTGGCTTCTGAACAGCTTCTCACTTTTTCTATGGGCAAATCACTACACATACCTATCAGCCAGTACCTCCCCTTGCTTTCTTAGTCTGTTCTACATACAGTGCTGAGCAGCCAATCATGCTGTATAGTCTTGTCCCTCTGGAGTATGGCACTGGGTAAAATCTCTTATCCCTTAAATAAGGAAAGCTGGAGCTGGGAGAAGCAGACATTTTCTTTGTCTTCACTGATTCAACCTAGCAAGCAGTAACTGCTTTCCATCTCTAATCCAGCTTCCATGCTAAAGAGCATGCAGTGTCTCTCATGTTTTTAGTTCCTTTGGAGGTCTCTCATTCCTTCTACCTCTGCGTGCAGTGGTCCTCTCATGGACTGAGACCTTGTAGTGGTGGAGAGGCTTGTGTGTCCCAGTGAGCCTCAGAGCTATGTTGCCCAGAGTCTCAGCCTTCTGGCAGGGTCACCCATGGTGAACAGGCTTGAGGGAACATTTTAGACAAGCAATAATCCATCCCCAAGTCCTCTACAGCTGATCAGGTAGAAGAAGACTATCAGGATTTTAATGACTGCGAAGATGGAAGAAGGCTGAAGTAAGATGGAGGTCTCCTGTCGTCTAGGGTGCTCTTTTGCCACTAGGCTTATGTCTCCACCTTGTCAAGATCATGTGGTTACTGTTTCTGTGCACCAGCTTCCTCACAACAAACAGTCGTATGCCGGCTTTTATCACAGGAAACAACGTGTTCTTCTGTATTTTTTTGTGGATGAATCTGTGGCTCAAGGACTGGACTTGTAAGTCATCTTAAGACCCATCAGTGAGCCGTGGTACAGATCATCTTCAAATCAAGGGATTACCAATGAGAAGTGCAGTGGCAGCTGTGGTTGCTGCTCACTTGGCAGCACTGTACTTTAAAACAGCAGTACCCTTACTTAACTTGTGCTGCCAGACTATGGTCTCTAACCTTACATCTTAGCGGACCAGCTGCTTTTATATCTTTATTAGAAAAATGAGGTTATAACAGAAGTAACTATAAATAATATTGTGAAATTACCTATTCCATTGAGTTTAATGATCACTTTACTTGTTTATGAACAACAGTAAGTGGAATAGACAATCTCATCTTTGTTTTAAAATCAGTTTCCTTCTTTGTCAATCTGCCAGCATGTTTAAGCCATTGGTACTTTTTGTTTGCTCTTCTCATTCTTCTTGCTTTCTATATGTAATACATTCTTAATCAAATACATCTTTAATTTAGAGCACCCATAACAGGATGATGATTTGGAAATAAATCAAATGAAAACAATCTTGCTGAATAAGAAGCAACACGTTCTTGGTCTTGGAAAGGTTTCAAGACTGAGCTAGGACTTGAAGTATGACATTGGTGATTCCAACTTTGAGATCATTTTCATGGTATTTTCATTAGTGATATTCACTTTTAAATCTGGTGATCGTTGTTCAGATTCTTTGCCTGGTTACCATGCTGGTGAAATTGAACGTGAACATATATCATATAGAACCAGATATGGAACATCATGTGCAAGGAAGCAGTTGCAAAATTACTCACACAAGGCTTGCAGGTAAGTGCCATTGGCAGAAAAGGGAAAGTGTTATGCATTCTACCTGCTTCTAGTCTTACCTTTCCAAGCTACCTTTTTCAGTGGACCAGGATATTTTATTATTTACATTTTGAAAAATATGAAAAACATTGTAAACAGAATAGGGGAGGGGAGGGCTAGGATTCAGAGTTATGCAGACAAATTGGAGGATTGGGCCAAAATAAATCTAATGAAGTTCAACAAGAACAAATGCAAAGTCTTACACTTAGGATGGAACAATCCCATGCACCAATGCAGGCTGGGGGCCAACTGGCTGGGCAGCAGCTCTGCAGAAAAGGACCTGGGGGTTACAGTGGACAATAAGCTGAATATGAGCCTACAGTGTGCCCTTGTTGCCAAGAAAGCTAACGGCATACTGGGCTGCATTGGTAGGTGTGTTGCCAGTAGGTCCAGGGAATTGATTGTCCCCCTCTATTCTGCACTGGTGAGGCTACATCTGGAGTACTGTGTTCAGTTTTGCCCCTGTCCTTGCCCTCATGCTACAGAAGGGATGTGGACAAGTTGGAGAGAGTCCAGGAGAAGGCAATAAAAATGGTGAGGAGGCTAGGCACATGAAGTATGAGGAAAGGCTGAGGGAACAGGGCTTATTTAGTCTAGAGAAAAGAGGATGGAGGCTATTTAATAGCAGCCTTCAACTACCTGAAGGAGAGTTTGAGAGAAGAAGGAGCTAGACTGTTCTCAGCGGTGGCAGATGACAGAAAAAGGAGCAGTAATCTCAAGCTGTAGCAGAGGACATTTAAGTTAGATATTAGGAAGAATTTTCTCACTAGGAGGTTAGTAAAACACTGAAACGGTTTACCCAGAGAGATGGTGGGTTCTCCATCCTTGGAGGTTTTTAAGAGCTGTCTAGACAAAGCTTTGCCTGAGATGATCTTGTTAGGGATGCTGCTGCTTTGAGCAGGGGGTTGGATTAGATGACCTCCTGAGGTCCCTTCCAGCCCTAATTTTCCATAATTCTATAAAAACCAAAGCACCACAGTAGCATAGAATAGCTATCAATGATGATAAAGCTCTCTCTATACTTTTCACTGGATTGTAATCCAGCCCCAATTTAAAAAAAGAATATTTATATATTTATTCAAAAGAAGCTATTAGTATGTACTTCTATTAATATAATAAATAAATGTATATATAAGATATATAATTCTAGCTTACTAAATTGGCTTGTAATGCTTTAGAAAGTATGTGGTTTTATTTTGTTCTGAAATATATTCTAATTGGCACAGTAAAATTCTCTGATCAATTCCATTGATCCTATTGATGCAATTTTTACCAGCCTGTGAAGTGTTTCATTTCAGTAAAAAACAAAGAAGGGGGTGGGAGGAAGCTTTTTACTGGAGCAGGTTTCTTTTTTTTAGACAAAGGAAGTGTTTACCAGGTGTTTCAACAACATCAGTGTGAAATGGATATTAGAGCAAACTCACAGCTTCATTTCAATCCTATATGCTATATTCTGGTGACTATCCCAAGGAGGTGTTCATAGAAAGAACAGTTCCTTCACCGAGAATACTTCTGAGCCAACTCCCTTAAGGAATCTCAATTTCTACTGAACTCAGTAGGAAATGATAAATAGAAGCCAATCTGGCAAACTCTTACCCTCTTTTATGTGTGTATGCCTCCTGACTTCTAGTCTGGAAACCTATCTAGTCACTGCAGGATTGTTTGTTGTACCCATGTTGGTCTAGGATATAGGCAGACAAGGTTCTTTGGGAAGATGTGATATGTTTTATTAGACCAGCTAAATAGTTGGAAAAATTGTTCTTTGCAAGCTTGCGGGCACAAGCACCCTTCTTCAGGCATAAGGAGAGTCTGTTGGTGTTTGTGTGCTCTTCTGAGTAGTACAGAAGCCGCTATGCAAAATGTAAATTGTCACCATAGGCACTAAAGTAAATTAATCAGGTGAAACACAACACTGTCAAGGGAAAAGGAGGAGAAACCTTTTTTTAATACTAAGTGGCCAGCAGCATTAGTGATAGTAATGACTTTAACTTTTGCTCTCCAGGTCTGTGAGCAGAAAAGCTTAGACCATTCACTAGTGACCTCAGCTGGGCATTGAGTTCTATAATCAAAACTTCCTCCGTTGGCTGGAAGCCAAGTGGATGCAGCATGCTAACAGCAGTGGTAGTAGTGCAATTAGCTAAATTTAGAATAAGAGTAAGGAGTCAACAGAGGCTACTTCTCTACTTCTTCAAGCAATGATGGGGCTCAGGGAATTTACCATGGGGTAAACATCAGTGACTTCAAAGTATTTGTCCAAGTGCACGCTCTTACTCCAGCGTAAGTGAAAGCTGAACCATGGTAGTTCTCAGTTATAGAGTAATAGGGTGCTTGCACACGTGATAGTTGTCACAATGTACACATTAAATAAATGTTATTTTTGTGGCTTAATGGCATCATATGTTACACGTGTCAGCTTTGAGGGTTTTAGATGAGATTGCATCATTGTAAACTAAACTACATCCAGGTGTAATTTAGTTTGCAACATTTCAAATTGCAATGATGCAGCTGTCAGCTTGCCCCCCCTCTCCCAATGCCCTGGCTGTTGGAGAGGTGGGCATGCTCTACAGAAAAAAAGGATCAGACCTCTTGCTGCTTCTGCTTTCAGCAGGTACCTACTGAAGGCAGAAGTGATGAGGGGCCCACTCATTGTTTTTTGGTGGAACCTGCCCATCTCTCCTGCAACTGGAGAGGTGAGTGGCCGGTGGGCCAAGTGGCTCCTGAGCTGCAGAGGCCCCAGTCCTTCTCTCTGTGGCAGCAGCAACCCCCGGGGCCACCCAAGCAGGCTGCTAGCAGGCTGGGTACTGCCCCAGCCGGGAGGCAGAACCCAACCTGACCCAACTGTTCCTTGGGCCTGCCTGCTGGAAGCCCACCAAGCACTGCTCCCTGGGTGGGCTTGGGGAGCAGTTGGATCAGACTGGGTGCTGCCTCTGAATGGGAGCAGCACCTGGCCTGATAGCAGCCTGTCTGGGGTGGGGGTGGTGCTGCTACTGTGGAAGGAAGGACTCCCCCAGCCGTGGGCAAGCTCTGGCTCTGCCAGAAAAAAAGGATTGAGCCCCTCACTGTAATGTAACAGAAAAATTGAAATGGTGGGTTTCAGTTAAAAGCCCACCATTTCAATTTAGGATGCATAGACTAAAACCCTGAGGACTAAATCCCCATCATGTGGAAAAGTGCCCGTAAAATACTAGTGTTTTCGGTATGTTGTAGCTGTGATGGTCTGGAATTTTTGCAAGAGGCAAGGACTTTTCTGGGATGATCTCTTTTATTAGACCAACTATATAGTTGGGATAAAATTTGAGAAAGCATTCTTCTTCAGGTTGGCAGTTTCAACAAAACAACCAACAAATGGCGAACCCTTGTTGAGCCCTTGATAAATGGCTCATCCTCTCAGAAGTAGAGAATTAAGGGTGTGTGTGTGCACATACATACAGACAGACAGACAAACACACATACATTTATATCCCTCAGCTGGCATCTTGGAGGCACCTTTACATAAACTCACAAGGTGCCTTGTCTCAGGATGGTGATCCAAATGGACAGGGTTAGATGCCTAGAATCCCAAGGCAGTCAATTGGAGATCCATAGTCTTCCCAAGGATGATTTGAGTATTTGAGTGATGAACAGGGAGGTACCAGCAGTTAGCCAAAAGGAACACTAGACCAGTAGACACCAGGGTAAGCTTAGTTACCTGCTCTTCCTCCGAACTTAGACTCATGGCTCCAGGGGCATTTCTCTTTTATACTTCATGATCCAGAGCTCCTAAAGTGGGCTTGTGAGCTCCACAGAGCTTGTAATTCCCTTAACCTTGTAATAGTCCTGTGTGCTCACAATTAATAGAAGACAGTGACTTAACAAGCTGCAACTTCTGTGGTAGGTGTCCCTTTGCCCACAACCACCCCTTGGTATGTAAAAATTAAATTATGGCAACTTATCCATGTTTCATTAATTGAGCAAGAGAGAGGACCTTGGGAGAGAGCCACTGTAGCTTAGTGGTTTGGGCACCTAATTAGTTGGCATTCTGGTCCCTGCTCCCCAGAATGTTTGTGCATTTTTTTCCATGACTGCCTTAACTACTAGGGTACAGGGACATGCCAGCTTTTTCTTGTGTGCACTCTTTTTCTTAGTGTATCCTGAATTCTTTCCTGGTATTGGCATAGCGTCAGCAAGAGGGGTGGGGTTTCACTTGCATCTTACGTAGACAGTATAGCCTTGTGGATAGGCCATTGTCCTGGGAGAAGGTAGGCATGAACCCCCAGGGCACGTCTACCTGTGCAGTTATGGTGTCTGAATAAACTGAAAAGCTTATTGCCCCAGGATTAATTGCTCCTGGTCGCTCTGTTTGAATGTGTGCCCAGAAGCAATTAACTGTGGAGCAATAAGCTCCACATTTTATTCAGGCACAGCACATGGAGCCTGGGCAGAGCAGCCCTGGCTGGCAGGAGGCCCTAAGGGCCAGCCTGCTAGCCTAGGGCTGCCCCCCTACTCAATGTACTGTGGAGGGGCTGACTGGGGCACAAGGGAACTTCAGTGCATGGCAAGCCAGCAGACAGCCCTCTGCATTAAAGCACCCTTGTGCCACAGCCGGCTAGACAGCATCTACACATGTGCTGCTACAGAGTAAATTAGTTTACTCCAGCCTAGCATGGGCTCATGTGTAGAAGCTGAGATGTTTACCATGCAGTCAACTGGGAAAGTACTTTGACTGATAGACTAAGGCAGGGGCAGGCAAAATACGGCCTGCCAAGCACTTTCCTCCTGCCCACAGTGCCCACCAATGAATTGTGCCCTGACCAGCCCTTCTACCTATGAGGGAGAAGTGAGGCGGCCACGTGTATAGAAACCCCCAAACATACCCTATTGTGCCTTACTCCCATCTCCATGGGTGGAAGGGCCTGGCTTGGTCATAATGCAGCTTCCAGGTGGGGTGGCTGCTATAAGGCCTTCAGCCGTCAGGGACCTTCTCCATTTCCCCAGTCTCCTGCTGGCTCTGGGCAGCAGGTAAGGGAGCAGCAGGGTGTGGCTGCAGCTGGGCAGGAGCGCAGAGCATGGGGCAGGGCCTGGCAGCAGCGTGGAGCCCACACCCAGGGGGCCGGTGGTAGCACGGAGCTCAGGTGGGTAGCGTATGGGTGTGAGGGAGAGTGTGAGATGTGGAGACCCAGGCACACTCCCCCCATGGTGCACAACCCTGGCAGGCAGTGGCAGCGGCAGCAGCAGCAGCAGCAGCAGCAGCAGGCAAGGCACTCAGGGTATTTGTGCCCACTGTAAGTACCCTGCAGGGCGCAGCTCCAACCACAGCTGCACATCCTGGCAAGGGGTGCAGCCTCTGCCAGGCAGTCTGTATTACCAGTGCTCCCCACGCGCACAGGCAGTTCTTGTACTTGCATGGCACAGGAGAGAAGCCCCAGGTGCTGGAGCCAGCTCTCTTCCCTGCCGGGGATACGTGACATGGGAGGGAAGCCTCAGGCACCCTCCCCTGGGGGGGCAGGGAGGGCAGCTGGCTCCATTGCCTATGGTTTCCTTCCCATGCTGTGCAAGTGAGGGGAGCACCAGCAATACAGACTGCCTGGTGGAGACTGCACCCCTCGCCACAATGTGGGAATTTCAGAGTGAAAAAGTAAAGCACCTCTAGAACTGAAGCACCTCTGGAGTGAAACAGCAGCTAAGCAAGGGTTTTCAGGAGCGCTGTTTTCCACTTAAGTCCCAGTGTGGACACCTAAGTACTATATTGGATTATAGTGCTAATGGGTCCCAACACACAATTGATTATTAATGCCATAGCATGTAACATCATTCAGTACTTGAGACTTCTTCACTACCTCTGATATGTCAGGTAACTGTCCATCAGGGTCAAGTTCAGTGCATTTATCCTGAATACCCTGACTTTTGTCTATTTAAGACAGTCCCTTAGTGTTATTTCAACGTAGATTTTTGTGTGTCAATTAAAAACTAAATTCATTAAGAAAATCCATTTACCACAGGCTGACACTAAACAAAGCCTGAGGCAGCCATGGCACTCTGGGACACAACATCTGTTCCATAAAATTTTACTCAGACATTCCAAGTCTTTGCCCGTTCATCGCTGCTTTACAGCTTCTCAAACAGCTACTTTTCTCCTCAGGACATACAAGTTCTGACACAGACCCGCAAAGGCCAAATGTCTCATTTAATTCTCTCAGGCTTAACCACTTAAAGGTAGGTTGCCAAAATACACAGCCCTCTGACATACTTAAAAGGAAAAAGCAGCCCACTTTCCACTTTGATTTGTCACTTAAGGTTTTATTTTCACTGTTTTAGTTATTCAGTGTTGAATTTCACCTTTGTTTAAAGAACTGCATGTACTTCATGAGCCTGCCTACTTTATATTTTATAGACCTCACTTCATAATTAAACTGTGTAAATGCCTTCAATAACTAATTGGTGATATTTTCTATGACAACAGACTGACTCAGGAAAGAGCATATGCTGCTATTACCCAGACTGCAGGAGCTGCATTTCAAAGATTTGAGGCCAAAATTACCATTTGGCATGTCTGTAAATTCAAATATACCTTCTGTCCTGAGTTGAAATCAAAGAAATTTTGTCTGTTCAGAAGCTCCTGCTTTTAATGAGATTGTAAAGGGTTTTTCCTTTAGTATTTATGTTGTAGTGGCTATTTTATCATCATCGGCAATCTCTCACAGTTGAGGATGATTATCTTCCATGATTGTCCTGTCTGTGGGTTCAAAGACAAGGCCTTTCTAGGATCATCCAGACTCTGTTGCAGCTTGGGCATATGTTTCCATGTAAGGTGGGTGGTTCTGGGTTCTTGATTCAGTCCATGAGACACTGTTTCTGCTGCTCCTGCTTTTTCATCTCCTTTTGTAAGTTTTCAAAGTACTGAGATCCTTGCAACAAACTCTTCCTCTATTTGGGGTTGTCCTTGGTGATAGTCTCCCATGGTTGAATTGCATTTTTTCACGTTGGCCTGGAGGACATCTTTGAAACACGTTCTCTGCCCTTTTCTTGAGCCTTGACTGAGCTGAGAGAATAAAACTTGGTTTGAGAATATGGAGTTGGACTTCCAGATCATATGGCCCAGCGAAGGTAATGTTGGATGATCGTTGCCTTGATGCTCATGGTGTTTGCTTGCAAGAGGATGTTAATGTTGGTGCATCTCTATTTCCACTGAATTCAAAGGATTTTCCGCAGGCAGTATTAATGGTACTTCTCTAGCGACTTGAGATGTCACCTGTAAGTTATCCATGTCCCAGCTCCATATAGTAAGGCGGTTATTTATCAATATTTAATAGGTCTCTTTAGGCAAATCATATTAGTTGAAACTCAATAAAATGCATTGCCATCAGCCTCTATGCAAAATCCACTATATGTATGAGAATCTCTGTATATATAACATGTTATGTTATGTTGTGTTCTGTTAGTTTGAATATGGGCAGCAAAGGGTTTCTTTTGAGAAATGATTCTTTCAATCTGCAATATATTTATGATTTCTTAAAGAGGCAGGTTCCAGTATAATTCCAGTTCTGCAAGCCATAATGCATTGAATCTTCTTTTTAAATCAATGACATTTCTTTGTGGCTAATGGCTTATCAGGATTGAACCTTATATAGTCTTGCAAGATTTCATACCATGCATTATTGTATGTATTGTTTGCTACACTAAATATATTCAGACAGCTTCTCATTCCAAGTGAAGCCTTTGGATAGTTGAAACAGCATTAAAATGCTTTCATTGTCCTATTGCACTTGTATCTGGTCAATAAATGTACAAATAAAGACAGGCAAGTTAGAAGAAGTTCTAAAACTGCCATGTAATGTTTCATATCTGCAAAGCAGAAATGAAATTAACTGGGCAATGAATTTTTTTTATATTTAAACCAAAGCACTGGTAGTGAGAAGGCTTCTGTCTGATGCATAAACTCTCAGGTCTTTTATTTGTTCACTGTTTCATTCAACTTCTCAAAGGCAAATTGGGTCTGAAATGGATGAAATATAGCTCTCAATAAATCAAGCTGTTAGGAGTTTTCCCTTAAAAAGGGAACTGCCTATGTGTGGATTTAGTGTTTATTAACAACTGGGGTGGAGATGAAGTCTACCATTCATGTAGATGCAGCAAGAATAAGATCAGTGCAAGCTCCTCCATCCTACGCTGCCAACACACCTGTGGATGGCTGTACCCAACTTGGCCCTGTCCCTGGGAATAGGCACTCCTATCTGTTGAGCACCAGTTCTTAGGACCAAACAGCTTGACTTCTGCTTACTCTTACTTGTGGGGCACAATCTCCGCCTTCCCTGCCGTGTCTTGATGGTTTTAGGAAAAAAGGAGGACCTTGGTTATTTATATTTGCTTTCACGAGTATTTTGAGTTGCTGGTCCTTGGGGCTTCTCCTCTCCTTACACCACATCTATGCACCACCCAGGTCTTACAGGATCGCTAAGCCATGGATAATCTAGTAGAAGGATCATGCAGCTAGCGGGTCACTCAGTTAGCCATGGTCATTTATGGCTTGTAGTCTTGACCAGTTGAAAAGTCTCTTCCAGCTTTGTCTTAAGTCACTCACCTAGGGGAACCGGGGTTTGTCCACCCTTTGGGTCACAACACTCCTTGTCAATTGTAGCGCAGCTATTACCTCCTATTGGTCTAATCTATAGGGTCCACTGGCTAGGCAGTCTATACCTGGGCCCTGTAAAAGGTGTCTGGGGTCTTTTTTCTCTTGGCACAGCCTGACAATATCAACCCCTTTGCTGGCCCTGAGGCCCACCAGTAAATTGTGTCCCCTTTTATCTCAGTCTTCTAGGGGATTAGCAGCTTCATCCATCAACACAGTTCTTTTAGTTTTCAGTATCCATGACCTGTGGGGCCAGGCTGCCATGCCTTGAACTCTTTGAAAGGGAGCCATCATGAGACCGGTCCTGATGTTGGACTGCCCACCTATCTAGGGCAGTCTGCCCTGTCTCACCTGCCACATCTTCCTGTTCTAAAACTTATATAAAATATGGGAGCTTGCCCATTAAATGCCCTGATGCCTAGGGTTTTATACATGGTTCCGACATTCCCTATACCTTGTCCCATGCCTCGCAGATGGCATCCAAAATCAATACTAGGCCATAGGTTCACACTACCCATTATAACTCTCCCAGCTCGTTTGCTGAGATGCACTCAGCCTCAGGCCCAAACTCGGCTTCAGGCATCTGAAGACTAATGTTGGCCTTTATGCCCCCTTACCGGGGCCTCCATCTTATGCCCTCTCACTAGGGCTTTATGCCCTCCCACTGGACCATCAACTGCTCGCTAAATTATTTGGGGCTTGCCTGTGCACAGCCCTTCAGGCCACTCCTGCAGCCCTACTCTGCATGCCCCTGTGTAGCCCTTCAGGCCTGCCCACACAAATCCTACTTTGTACCCACTCAGTGCAGCCCTTCAGGTCACCAATGCACACCCTACTCTGTGTGGCCTTCTTCTCTCACTACACCCTCTCACTGGGGCCACTCTACTGTCCCCCTTACTGGGGCCACCAGGGCCTTACACTCCATTGGGCTCAAGTGTCCCATGAGGCATGTCTGGCTCCTTTTCTGTCCCTACTACTGGGTTACCCACCAGGTTGTGGGGACTGGGGCTATAAGGTGCCCCATTCTCACCTTTCACTAGGGAGGCAACTGGTGTGGCATTTCCTAGGAACCACCCTGCCATAGACAGCCCCACTGCACCATCCTACCCTAGCAGAGTGTAGTTTTAGGTCATGCCCCATGTCCAGGAACCTCTTGCCATCCCCATAGTTCCTGCCCTGAACCTCCAGCCAGGCAGTGTTCCTTTTCTGGCTGCTTGCAGCAAACTGCTAGCTCATCTCTGAGGGCCTGGGTTAATATAGAGGTTGCTCAGCCACATCCTCCAATCCCAAGGCCCTCCTGCAGGCATATGATCACTGCATTAAACTAGCTCACACCTGCCAGCTGGTCTGCTTCCTGTTCTGGCCCTTAAAGTGGCAGGCACCAAAGGTGCTATGCCACAAACTCAAACAAAAAAAAGGACTGCTGAGCTCAAAACAATAACATGCCCCAAATCCTTTCCCACAACAAACTCACAGTCACTGTTTGTGGTCCCACTGGGGAAGGCGGCCTCTCTCTCTGGGGCCTCTCCCAGGGTATAGCTCATTTCCCACGGGGCTCAGGTCCCTAGGGCTAGAGACTCCTCCAAGCCCCTAGTCTGATGAGCAGGCTCCTCTTCTACTCGCTTTGCCCCTGCCAGAGCATCCTTCAGTCCATGCTCCCTTGCCATGGTCCAAGGTCTCTCTCTCTCCCCCTTCTGCCACCATGGGGTGTGATCCCATGGTGTACATCTTGGAGCGCTGACCAATCTGCCTTGAGCACGAATTTGTAAACTGGGGTAGATGCGGTGCCTGGGGTTTACTGGTCTGGACTACCACTGACCCTGCAGGTAAGTCCCAGTCCCAGGATGGCTGAATGGTATCCCCACCCCATCCTCAATCTCTGGTAGTGGTGCCTCTTAGAGTCTTGCCACCTAGATGTTGCTTGTCAGGGTATTCCCCACTGCGACAATGCCTCAGCACAGAAAGGAAGATCAACTGAAGGAAAAGGAGATTTGTTCATAGATTTCATAGAGTTCAGAGCTGGAAGGGACCCCGGAGGATCATTGAGTCCAGCCCCCTGCCCCAGGGGCAGGAAGTCAGCAGGGATCATAGGATCCCAGCAAGATAAGCATCCAAATGTGTCTTGAAGGTGTTCAAAGTGGGTGCTTGAACTGCCTCTGATGGCAGTCTATTCCAAACCTTGGGGCCTCGGACAGTAAAGAAGATCTTCCTTATGTCCAGCCTGAATTGGTCGCAGTGGAGTTTGTGACTGTTTGATCTTGTCATCCCTTGGGGGGGGGGGGTCTGGTGAACAGTCATTCCCCCAAATCCTGATGAGGACCCTGATAAACTTATAGGTGGCGACCAGATTACCCCTGAGCCTGTGCTTTTCTAGGCTGAAGAGTCCTATGGCCCTCAGCCTTTCATCATCATGTCTGTTTTCCTGACCTCTGATCATGTGTGTGGCTTTCCTCTGCACTCTCTCAAGCTTCTCCACATCCTTTTTGAATTGTGGAGCACAAAACTGGATGCAGTACTCCAGCTGCGGCCTCACCAAAGCTGAGTACAACAGGAGAATAATGTTCCAGGATTTGCTTGAGAAGCATCTATGGATGCAAGCCAGCATTTTGCTCCCTTTACTAGCCACAGCATCACATTGAAGGCTCATGTTCATCTTGTGGTCAATCATGACCCTTAAGTCCCTTTCATCTGTAGTGCTAACCAGTGTAGCACTGCCAAGCTTATAAGCATGCTGCAGTTTTTTCCTCTCAAGGTGGAGAACCTTGCATTTTTCAGTGTTGAACACCATCAGGTTCTCATCTTCCCATTTCATGACACTGTCAAGATCTGCCTGTATTGCCCTCCTGTCTTCAGGTGTGGATGCTTTACCTCAGAGTTTGGTGTCATCGGCAAACTTGGGCAGTCCACTTCTGACACGGATGTCCACATCATTGATGAAGATGTTAAACAGTATAGGCCCTAGGACAGAGCCTTGAGGGACCCCACTGGTGACCTTGCACCAAGACAATTGGCTCCTGTCAAACACCACCCTCTGGGTCCTACTGCAGAGCCAATACCCCAGTCAGTGGATTCTGGTGAGGTTGAGGCCACAGTTAGCCAGTTTTGCCAAGAGGTGATCATGGGATACCAGATTGAAGGCTTTTTAAAAGTCAAGATATACAACATCAATCTCTTCCCCCTTGTCCAGGTGATAGGTCACCTGGTTGTAAAAGGAAATGAGATTGGTCAAGCAAGACCTAACCACAACAAACGCATGCTGGGTATCCCTCAGGATATTGCCATCAGCTTGTCTGTTAAGGATGGCCTCTTTGATAATCTTTTCCAAGGTCTTCCCCAGGATAGAAGTCAGGCTGATGGGCCTGTAGTTTGCCAGATCTACTTTCCTCCCTTTCTTGAAGATTGGCATGACATTGGGCTTCTTTCAATCCCTGGGGACTTTACCAAAGCACCAGGAGTTCTCAAAGACCTGTGCCAGGGGCTGAGCTATAATGCTTGCCAGCTCCTTGAGTACCCTTGGTTGTAAACTGTCAGGGCCAGCTGACTTGAAGGTATCCAGCCTGTCAAGTTGTTCCTTCACGAGGTCAGCTTCAATGGAGGGTAAGGCATCTCCCTCACCTGGGCCTTCCTGTCCCACAGTGGGCAGGGGTGTCCCATTGGACTGGTGAAAAACTGACCAAACTACCCATTTAGCAAGTTTGCTTTTTCATGGGCATCGATTATTAGTTGTCCCATTTGGTTTAGCAGCGGTCCAATGTTGCCCTTGCTTTTCCTCCGGCTCCCCACATATCTAAAAAAGGACTTTTTATTATCCTTGATATTTGTAGCTAGCTGGAGTTCCATCGCAGCCTTGGCTTTCCTGGTTTGCTCTCTGCAGGTCCGGACCAGAGCATTCTTCCTTGGTGATGGTTCCAGTCCTCCATTCTTTGTACATCTTCCTTTTAAGACACAGGAGGTCCACCAGTTCCCTGGAGAGCCAAGGGGCTGTTGTGCCCTTTTGTTGCCTTTCCTCTGAGACGGGATGGACTTTGCTCGTGCATTCAGGATTGCTCCCTTGAGGAGCAACCACTCATCCTGAACCTCCCTCCCTTTGGGTTGAGGCTCTTTAGGGCCTCACTGACAAGCCTCTTTAGCTTGTCAAAGTCAGCTTTCCTGAAGTCAAGGACTTCTGTATTATTGACTGACTTGTTAGCTTTATGGCAGATGGTGAAGGTGATCAGTTTGTGGTCACTGTCACCCAGCTTCCCTTCGATCATTAGGTCGCTGATTAGGTTTCCCGGTTGCCAGTATGAGGTTGAGCAGCACTTTACCTCTCGTTGGCTTGTAGACTTCCTGCGGCAGATAGAGGTTATCCATGTGTGAGAGAAAGCTTTGCGACTGCTCTGATTTGACTGAGCGCTCCTCTCATGAGATAACTTGGTAGTTAAAGTCTCCCATGACAATCATGCACTAGGAGCACGCAGCTTCAGCCAATTCCCTGGCAAACTCCTGGTCAAGGTCTTGACCCTGTTATCCTGGCACAGTCAATCCTTCTGCTCTGTGCAGAGATTGCTAATGAGGTGACCAATTTGCCCCACTTGTGGTAGCAGATGCTGAGATGTGCCCACTTTGCCATTAAGAACTGCATTAAGTTAATCACCAAGCCATTGGATGGTAATAGGTTTGCCCACTACAGTCCTGCCTTGGTAGTTAACTTTAATGTAAACTGCTCCATAATGCTCTATTATACAGCCCATTTAAACAAATATTTTACTATCATTTGCAGTTTCTCTTCATGATCTTGTACTTAGTTGTTCCCTTTGCTGCCCATTTTTATTTAGCACATCTTCATCCTCCTTTTGTCTGCCCCCTGGCATATTTTCAACTAAGTCAATATTAACATGAGTCCATTCTGTCATGTTTTGAGAATTTCCTTTTTGTGCAGCAGCATCATCAGTGATGTCAATAGACCTCCAGGGATAGGGTCTGTTTGCTAACATGTGTTCCCGCTCCTAGCTGTCTGGTTTTGGAGAGCACGAAACATTGCAGATCATAGATAAACAGTGGCTATTATATTTAATTTCAGTGAAAACAGTAGTGGATTTTAACCATTCCCTCTCGGTTATTTAGATTCTACATGTTCCTCATCATATAACAACAGCTTCAGAATTGGGACTCAGGGTACTTAACTGTTCTGTTTAATGTGAGTCTGAATTGTGCTGTTCAATTATAGGTCTGTATCAAACACTGAGGAGCAGAAGAGTCTGAAGCTTTGGAAAACTAGAGTTGTAGCTGAATTTCACCCTCAGCCCTATCTTTAGTCCCGAAAAGGAAATACATGTGCAGTAAAAGTACAATACTTAATTTCATAGACATTAGGGCTGGAAGGGACCTCGGGAGATCCTCAAGTCCAGCCCCCCGCCCAAAGGGCAGGAAGTCAGCTGGGGTCATAGGATCCCAGCAAGATAAGCATCCAATTTACTCTTGAAGGTGTTCAATGTAGGTGCTTGAACAACCTCCGCTGGCAGACTGTTCCAGACCTTGGGGACTCGGACAGTAAAGAAATTCTTCCTTATGTCCAGCCTGAAACGGTCTTGCAGGAGTTTGTGACCGTTCGACCTCGTCATTCCTTGGGGTGCTCTGGTGAACAGATGTTCCCCCAGATCCTGGTGGTCACCCCTGATAAACTTATAGGTGGCCATCAGATCACCCCTGAGCCTATGCTTTTCCAGGCTAAAGAGTCCCATGGCTCTCAGCCTATCATCGTAAGATCTGTTTTCCTGACCTCTGATCATGCGTGTGGCTCTCCTCTGGACTCTATCAATCAATCTGTCCATCAAAGAAAGACAACATATTAAAAGATGAACAAAAAAGTACATAAAATGTGACAAAATCTAAAGAGTTTTTTTACTGCTTTAGCCATAAAGATCTTTATAATGTTTAGATTTTGTAGCTAACAGAATTCAAGAGGCATAGTGCCTTCTGAAAAAATCAGCAAATGTAGAGTTAATGAAGCTCAATATAGAAAGTGTGGAGAAAAGGGAACTCAAAGAAACATCCCAAGGCATAACATGAAAAACTGTTTTTGCTAATCAAAGAATCATTGTGAACTTGTCTGACAGTTGCTTTAATGAAAGACATTCATTGTTGTCCAGCATCATAATTAAGTTCAAAAGTATATATACTGTGTATGTAAATTCCAAAATAACTAATATTTAATGTTGAAGGACTGGACCTATTTATCATAGGAAACCCCAAAGGATTATAAGCTATTGAATTTCCATCCTTTCGACATTATTCAGCTGAGATAGCTGACTTCTTCATGTTTATATTACTAGAACTGTAATCCTAACCTGATTAATCAAGATGAAAACAATATTAATTTTGTTTTATGATGAATTTATCAGAATAAACTTCCTTTGCACAAGTGCATTGAACCAGATAAATCAAGCGTATCCTCTTCATACATTCCATTTACTTCAAATTACCCAGAATTTCCTGACTGTGTAGACATTCCCGTCCTCCACATTTTAGAAAAGCCTAGAATTTTTTAATGTTTTCCATAAGCTTTCTGAACACTTGCTTTCACATTACAGGTGATGGCTGCTCAGTGGATATGCTAAAATCCACACTAGTGCCTAGACAATTCTCTCAAAAATCTTCCTAACGCCTGAAAATCCATGATGAACTGTATTCTGGAATTTGGTGCAATTACTAAATTTCTCCATCACTGTGAAGTTTAGAAAGTTGGTTTGTTCTCAGATTGGATAAATGCACAAACAGTTCTTGTATGAATACTTACCAGGGTATATTTGTGTTCATACACACAAGTCATGACAAAATTCAGTTGCTCAAATGCTGATGGAAAGTGATTACAGATGGGGCACAGCCATAATGGAACATATTTTAAAATGTGAGTGATTACTGAGTGTTCTTAAAGCAGATGTATGCAACAGCTAGATTTTGCTGTTGATCATTGATGAAGGCTGAAACTACAGATTTCCTCATGGTTCAGTCTGTTTAAATGTGAGAAGCATTTTTGCATTGTCTAGTGTCAGCCCCCTCACAGTCTGCCTACACTAGTATCTCTTGGAATGGTTAAATATGCAGGAATGAAGATGCAGTCTAGCTGCCAGTCAGGCATGGCGGGAACTGTTGAAAAATGCTCCCAAGCCTTTTGAGTTCAAGCACTGAAAAGATCATATGTAATCCAGACATGTGGGTTACTTAGGACCTATACCTCAACTGTCTCTTTTACTGTTGCTTCTTAGAAAATTCACCAACTCTTCCTCAACATGACAGTTCTGTACAGGCGTTACATTTCAGTAGACCCAGCTAGGGTAAGGTTGATCTAAATACTTAATCATACAGGTGTTCAGGGAGGTTAAATTGAGCAAAAAATGGCAGGCCTGATCTACGTTAGGTCACTGAGAACGTGCACTAAGATAGGGCACAGGTTAGCCCAACCTATCAATCACCTGCATACATTCAGAGTGAAGATCTAGAGTGGGAAAAGCCCAGCTGTTCACCCCAGTCCTGGGGCTGTACTCTTCCTACCCCCTTTGCCCCCCATAACCCTGACTGTGCTAATTTTTTGACCCCCAGCCCTCCCACCCCAGAGGGAACCACTCCCCCACCTAAATCCACCAGCACCTTCACCCTGGACCTATTAGCCCCCTGGATCCTGCCTGCCCTTCCCGCCACCCTGAGTTACTTACTTTGGTTTTCCCGCACAGCTACTGGGACTGGCAGAAGGCTTCCAGCCTATGTTCATATGCCTTAAAGTGAGCCACATGAACATAGACAGGGTGTGGCAAACAACTATATACTCCCTTTGACTTCTCATTTATACCAGTATTGCCCCAGTGTAACTCCACTGCCTTGAAATTATTCCACTCTCATTTATATAAGAACTTTTATACTGAATATTTTTTCTAGAAAAACATTCAAATAAAATGAATGAATTCATGCATGCATGAATGAATAAATGAATGAATAAAATGATTTTTGGAAATTTTAGTGAAATACAGTTAACTTATTTTAATCAGATGTAGGTCATTTTGGTGTCAGTAAAATGATAATTATGCCTTTGTCTTGGATGGGCAGTGCAAGCTCTGGCATATTCTATCATGCCCTCTTCAGGAGACAACATATCAACTTCTTGTGGTGGTTCTTTCCCCGGTCCCAGTTCTCCACCCACCCTATAGTAGACCAGCATGTCTCTGCCCTTTCACTCATCAATAAAAACATAAACAATGCTGTTTGATTGTTCTCAGAAGTTATATTAACCAATCCATTTGAATAACAAAAAATGGAAACTAAACCCTTGGCAAGTAATTTTTCATTTACAAAAAACAGAAAATTGGAATAATATTACATAAAAATTGAAGAATCTGTGATCTGCTCATGTATGGATTCACCAAGGGATGGATTCACTAAGGGCAAGTCATACTTGATGAACCTGATTGCCTTCTATGATAAGATAACCGGCTTTGTGGATGTGGGGAAAGCAGTGGATGTAATATACCTTGACTTTAGCAAGGCTTTTGATACCATCTCCCACAGGATTCTTGCAAGGAAGCTGAGGAAGTATGGGTTGAATGAATGGACTGTAAGGTAGATAGAAAGCTGGTTGGATTGTTGGGTTCAATGGGCTCATCTACACAAGCATTTAAGCACAAGTAACGCATCTACATGAGAGGCGTTAATGCACTCTAACTAATCATGCCTATTTGATACCTGCACTTGCAGGTATCAAATTTAGGCACAATTAGCATTGTGCCTAAATTAGCACATTAAGGGTGTGCACATGTAGACAAGTGCCTGTAATGTGCATTAAGTTAAACTAATGTGCATTAACACCTCTCATGTAGACATGTCCAATGGGTAGTAATCAATGGCTCAATGTCTAGCTGGCAGCCAGCAAGTGGAGTGCCCTGGGGCTTGGTCCTGGGACTGGTTTTTTTCAATATTTTCATTAACAATCTGGAAGATGGGATGGAGTGCACCCACCCCCAACCGGGGGTGGAGAAGTAGATACACTGGAGGGTATGGCTAGGATTCAGAGTGACCTAGACAAATTGGAGGATTGGGCCAAAAGAAATTCCATGATGTTCACCAAGGACAAGTGCAAAGTCCTGCACTTAGGATGGCAGAATCCCATGCACTGCTACAGCCTGGGGACTGACTGGCTAAGCATCAGATCTGCAAAAAAGGACCTGGGGGTTACAGTGGACCATCAGTGACTGGTTCCTCCTGAATCTGGGGGGACACCCACAGAAGCTGCCAATGGTGGTGGCCCTGTCAGGGGGGTACACCCCTACTGACAGCATCTGTGTCGGCTATTGGGGGGGACACCGGCCCTGTCGGGGGGGGGGGGCACATGCACCCCCATGCAGCCTCTACCAGTCACCTATGCAGTGGACAATAAGACGGATATGAGTCAGCAGTGTGCCCTTGTTGCCAAGAAGGCTAACGACATACTGGGCTGCATTAGTAGGAGTGCTGCCAGCAGATTGTGGGAAGTAATTATTCCCCCTATTCTGCACTAGTGAGGCCACATCTGGAATAGTATGTCCACTTTTGGGCCCCCCACTATATAAAGGTGGTGGACAAGTTGGATAGAGTCCAGCAGAGAGCAACAAAAATGGTTTGGGGGCTGGGGCATGACTTACGAGAGGCTGAGAGAACTGGGTATATTTAGTCTGCAAAAGAGGGACATTTGTACATGTGACACTATTAAAATGTACACATAACAGAAGTGTCACTTTGTGTGGTTTAATGGCATCACAGTGTACACATGCAAGACTTTGGGGGTTCTTAAATGACTTTGCATTGTTGCAAACTTAACTAAATCTGGATGTAGTTCAGTTTGCAATGTTGCAAATTGCAACTATGCAGCTGTCAGCTCACCCACCATCCATGAGAGAGGTTGGCAGGCTTCGCAGAAAAAAGGTCCCTCATTACTTCTGTCTCCAGCAGGTTCCCACAGCCAGCAGGATGGCTGGGGCTGACTGGGAATGGGGTTGCTTTCCCCTGAGGCAATGCAGGAAGGCAGAACAAGGGCAGCTGGGTTTGCTGGCAGCTGAGAAAGGTGTCAGAGATGGTGCATGGGGCTCTGGAACACTGGGCAGGCTGCTAGCTGGCCTGGTCCTGTCCAATGCAGAGGTGCCCAAACCAACATTTTCCGAAGCCTGCCCAGGCTTCTAGTGCTGCATGCATTATCCCTGCTACTTTCTCCAGCTGCCAGCAAATCTGGCCACCCTCCTGCTGCCTTCCTGCACTGCTCCAGGGACAAGACAGCTCATTCCCAGCCTGACCCAGGCATCCTGCTGACCACAAGACTCTATTTTCAAGCAGAAGTGGTGAAGGGCTGAATCCTTGCTGTTGCAGAGCCTCCTGCCCCACAGCCAGGGGTTGAGCTGCTGGTGGGATGAGTGGTCCCAGAGCTGCAGAGGGCTCTGGACTTTCCATCTGCTTGGGTGGCCCCCAGGCCTTCCCTCTGCAGTGGTACCCCAACTTGGAGGCAGCACCTGGCTCCGTCCAACTGTTCCCTGAGCCCACCTGCTGGAAGTCGACTGGGTACAGCTGCCCAGGCAGGCTTGGGGGAAAGTTGGATAAAGTTGGGTGCTGCCTCTGAGCTGCAGCAGCACCTCTTAGCTGGGACAGTCCCACAGGGTGCCGCTGGCATGGAGGGAAGGACCAGGGCCCTCCGCAGCTCAGGAGCTGCTCAGCCCACCGGCAGTTCCCCCTCCCCTCCCCCCCGACCATGAGCAGGTTCTAGTTTTGTCCTCAGGGTTTTATTCTATGTCCCACTGTTTCAATTTAGGGAGCATAGTAAAAAACCTTGGGGATTAAACCCTGTCATATGTACAAGCACCCAAGAAGACTGAGAGGGGATTTGATGGCAACCTTTAACTACCTGAAGGGTGGTTACAAAAAAGGATGGAGCTAAATTGTTCTCAATGGTTACAGATGACAGAACAAGGAACAACAGTTTCAAGTTGCAGCAAGGGAGGTTTAAGTTGGATATTAGATAAAAAACATTCTCACTAGGAGGCTGGTGGAACAAGTTACCTAGATAGGTGATGGAATCTCCGTCCTTGGAGGTTTTTAAGGGCTGGCTTGACAAAGTCTTTGCTGGAATGATCTAGTTGAGGATGTTCCTGTTTTGAGCAAGAGGTTGGACTAGATGACTTCCTGAGGTCCCTTCTAACTCTAATTTTCTATGATTCTATGATATTCCATGAGCAAAAAATGAAACTAAATTTAACAGATACGTTTAGTGTTATGAATGATTGGCTTAACTCTATGGTCAACAGGGCAGCTGCTGAAAAATTGTTTGGTCTTTCTTTGTTTGTTTCCATAAAATTGAAATGCTTTATTCAATGAGGTAAAACTGTTTTTAATATTCTTTTGATTAATTTTATTGTTAAATTACAGTCATATACTTATTTTCTATGCAACAAACTTTAATATAATATAAAATAAAAATGAATGTAATAAAAGTGAAAAAAATTAAATTGAAACAAATGACTTTACTGAAATGACATATTTTTATTGTTTCAAAACAAAACATTTTGTCAGAGTAAAATGGTTCAACAGCTTCATAGCGAAATATTTCAATGGTCACATGAAAATTTTCTATATGAGATTTATGTTCATATATTCCAAGCAGTGACAGCTGGTTGGGCTTCCTACCAAAGAGAAAGGGAATCCTATGTGCTGCCTTACTAGCAGTAACAGCTGATTGGGCTCTAGTGCCTCTACTATGGCAAGCAAAGCTGCAGCTCTGCTCTCCGTGACCTGTCAGGGAGCCAGCCTCCTTCTGCCTTGGAGTGGGGAGGAGATAGAATAGAGAATTTTGGGATACTGAAGTTTCAAGACACCCTCTGTTGTGCTACATATAATTATCCACATGTTGCATGTGGTGCTAGAAAAGGTAATGTTAAAAAAGGTTTATATTGAAACAGAAATTTTGTTGTGGTGGGCCCACCATTTTTGTGGTCAATTCTGTAGCCCTGCAGACATCTTGAACATAGGCATATTAGGTTTTTTAGACCTATAAGGGAGTATATAGTGCTACAAATGTAATGTATGTCCAAGCAAGAGAGATCAGTTATACATATATAAAAATTATGTTGCACGTGTTATTAACGGATGATGATGCTAGTGATTTTGCATATATGGGCATGGGAAATAAAAAATGAACAAGCTGGTTTTCACTTTATATAACATATTAAAGGGAACAATCATCATTATCCCCTTATCTCATGCTTTATATTTACCATTTTATGAGGATATATAAATTATTCTTGCACTATATTTGACCTGACTCAGTACAGCTAAAATCCCAGCATGAATTCCATACAGTTTACATAAAACATGTTCTCACCTTTGGCATACCATTGCAGTAGAATAACTTAACAACCCCCCTTTAGAAACCCTGCATAGTGTATTTTAAGTATATTTTATATAATGTTTATCTATTTTCAGTATACTTTGCATACTTTCACTTTGTTAATATGCTTTATGTTCTAAGTATCATAGATTCCATTAAGAACTGTAGGGAAATCAAAAATGGAAAAACAAATCTGTCCAATTGTAACAGGGAACCCTGGCCCTATTATGAGAAAGTGGTGCAATTCCTTTAAGGGCAGATTTTTTTAGACACAGTCAGCCAGCAGAGCAAGGATTAAAAGACAGTCCTGTAGTCAGGTTAGCTGACTAGGGCATCACATGATTAGGAGAGGGCTCAGGCCAGAGCTATATAAGCCCTGGGTTTGAGCCAGCTGGATAGAAAGGGCCAGTTCTGAGAGTTGTGGAATGGGGGCTCTTGAATGCCCAAGCAGGCTGGAAGAAGGCAGCTCTTCAGGCTGGGGGGCAAGACAAAGTGACCCAGAAAGAGAGAGAAAAAGATACTGGGTAAGCAGGCATGCAGGTTCCATTTTTTTCTTACATTACAACTCAGGGGCTTAGTGTTCATATTGCAGTTTAAATTGGTGGTTTGGGCTAAGACTGTAGGGGTGGGTTTTGGAGGTCCCATTAGTGCTTGTCTTGAGCCCTACCAGGGCAGGTTCAAGGCAGAGCAAGGGCTGGGGCTCAGAAGAAAGGCCTAGAGCAGTAAGCATGGACTGTGGGACCAGGCAGAGTAGAGGGGCAGCATTTGGGAAGGCTAAAACCCCAACAAAAAGGAAAAAGAAAGGCCTGGAGTGACCCGGATAGGCTGGGACAAGGGTCCCACCTGACTGGAGATTCAAAATATGGGAGGCAAGGGGCATGGTGCAGGGATGGTATGGAGCTGTGCAGTTAGCCTGTACGGCAAGAGATCCACACATCCAGATGTTCCTTAGAGCAAGACCAGACCTAGGAAGCCCTGCGGAAGCCTCTCCTTTAAAACCATAAGTGACATCAAGAGATAGCAGGTAAGTGAAGGGAAGACTGTTCCCAGAGTAAACAAGGAAAAAGAGGAATTTTGAGGGGGCCATCAGGGACTTGCAACTATCCTTAGGATGGCACCCTGTTACAGCATCCTGTAGTTTCATTTGTGGCCAGCTACCATTGTACTTCTACTCATTTCTCCTTGAGCTAGGTAGCTAATAGCAGATCTGTGGCCATCTGTTTTTAATCTGCTCTTCAGAATGATAGTTTGTGCATCAATGAACCCAGGCTCTATTCCATAGAGGAACTGCAAATCTTTTGAGGATAATTTCCAACAAATAATAATAATATTCACCAGAGACTTCTTTTTTGCTTTGCTTATCTCAAACTCAATATTTTTTCATAAAGGAGCAGTATCATAGCTGACTTTTCCAACAATTGGTCCTGTCATGATGCATTATTGCCATCTAGCTCAACAATTGTAATAAATCTTTGAGCTTTTAACTAGGCTACCACTACCCTAAAGAGACTTTGTGAGACACCAGTCAGCTGAAGCCAGCCAAACTCATAAGAGCAAGAGAGTAAAATGAGACTGACATTTCCTTCTTAAAAGTATGTTTTTGTGTTTCTTGTAGGAAAAAGTTACAAGGGCAGTTCCTTGGCATGTTCAAAAGAGATTCAAAAGAGAGACCTTTGCTTCAGTTTAATGAACAATAGAGCTAAAACACTGATATAAGCTAGTAACTCCACTGACTACAAGTTATGCTAGAAAGGAATGTGTAAAGAGGAAATAAATACTCACTTGCTGCTTTTTTACCCATTGACTTGGCATCTGCTAATGATAAAATAGAATAAACAGACAGACATATAAAAATGCTACTCACCCTAGGTGGTAGAATTATTCCCACCATTATCAGCCCACACTTACTCACCACACCCACTCTCCCAGAACTGTACTATTAGCAGGCAAGAAAATGCCAGGTTTAATAAATGTGGCCTATATATAAAGGCAGCTGCCAAAATGGGATTCTTGTGGACCATAAAAGGCAATGAATTATAGAGCTAAAAGACTTAGCACAGAAAATGTTGGGCCACAAGCTCCACTACTTTCCTGAGCAAAATATATCTCTAACACAAAAGACCTGAAACAAGGTCCACACCTCCAGGTGTTCCTTGGAGCAAGACCAGACTTGGGAAGCCCTGGGGCAGCCTTCCCCAGTCCTGCACCTTTTGTGCATTAACTAAAATAAATCATTGTGTTCCTTCCCCTAGAGTTTAAGGGAAAATTGAATAGTACCTAGCTCTTGTACTGTCCCTCTTCTCAATGGAATTTCATCCACTGCCCACAATTACTTTTGTTCCAGGCAGGCAAAATCTGTGGTTGTGTTCTGTCAGATTATCTTTGATTTCACTCCTGTTTACAATCCTGCTGTTGGGGAGAGTTCATATATCTTATAAAGACAATGGGAATTGAGCATACCTGACATCATATAGAAAATTAATATGTATTTCATAGCCTGAACTCTCTAGGACAAAAAGAATAACAAGACACAAACATGCTTAATCTTGATTTCTCTTCTCCTGCTGTAACTTGAAGCAATTTGTCTTTTGGCATAGGAAACAGAAGCCCAAATACAACCATTTTTAGCCTCAACATTTTCTTTTCTTTCAGATTATTGTCCATTTGCACTTTCCACTGTTGGTGTGCATGCAGCTTCTGTGCTCAGATTCATGGATTTGTTTGGCCAGCAACACCTCCATGAGAGGGCTTGTGCCTAATGTGAGCCAATCATCCTTTAGTCCTTCTCAACTGCTTCTTGGTAGTTGGTGGAGCTTCTTGATGTCAACTTACAGACTTCAGCAAACCATTAACTCCTTTATATATTTTATTATTTAGATAAGTTAGCAGGTTTCATTTCCATGTTACTTGTTGTCAACATGTTTATTTTCAGAAAATAAAAAAGGGAAAACAAACATACCTTGAACTACAAATGGTTTCCGTAAAGTGACCTAGTTTCAGTGATTATCCTCTATATGACAGAGATTTACCTAACAGAAGCACTCAAAGTTTTCCAACTGCCTCAGAGAATCCTACTTCCTAGGGAAATGCTCACCCTCACCTCCCTACTCTCTCAATTCCCAGGCTCACAAGGCTTGGAAATCAAGGTTCCAGACATACCTTTTGGGCAAATCTATGGGGCCAACCTCAGATCCAAAGGTACACAACCTACCTGCACATGCCCCCACCTAGCTGCACCAGTGAGGGCTTCCTACCATGCAGATCTTCACTCTTAAAGTCAGGAAGAAAATGGTGTCCGATAAGATAAAACAAAGACAAGAAGATATCCCAGGAAAAGCCCAACTGAAGTTTCATAGATTTCATAGACATTAGGGCTGGAAGGGACCTTGGAAGATCATCGAGTCCAGCCCCCTGCCCGAAGGACTGGAAGTCAGCTGGGTCATATGATCCCAGCAAGATAAGCATCCAATTTACTCTTGAAGGTGTTCAATGTAAACACTTGTGATGGCAGGCTGTTCCAGACCTTGGGGGCTCGGACAGTAAAGAATTTCTTCTATATATCCAGCCTGAAATGGTCTTGCAGTAGTTTATGACTGTTAGACCTCGTCATCCCTTGAGGTGCTCTGGTGAACAAACGTTCCCCCAGGTACTGGTGGTCACCCCTGATAAACTTATAGGTGGCCATCAGATCACCTCTGAGCCTGTGTTTTTCTAGGATAAAGAGTCCCATGGCTCTCAGCCTGTCATTGTAAGGTCTGTTTTCCTGACCTCTGATCATGCACATGGCTCTTCTCTGGACTCTCTCAAGCTTCTCCACATCCTTTTTAAATTGTGGAGCCCAAAACTGGATGCAGTACTCCAGCTGCCAGGGCCGGGTGGGGGGTGGTGGTGAGTCTGGACAAGCCAGCAATCTTTGCAAATGGGTCCTGGTATGAAAAAGGTTGAGAATCACTTCTGTAGAACAAACAACTGCTTTTTGGAAGTAACAGTCTATAATTTATGTCTTCATAGTAGGTTTTGCCCAATGATTCCTTGGAATAAGCAATGACAAGAAAGTCTAGTGATGTATTCTGGCCAGTACTTGTGTAGTAGGTCTTAACTTTTGAAACTTTTAAACCTTCTGGTACTTTTGAGGAAACTAGCTACAGTGAAACTTTAAAAATCTCAAAATTATCATTCTTGTTTCAAATTAAGTCCTGGCCCCTGAAGTGCATCACTTGTATTAACAAATTTCTTCATCTACATGAATCCGCATTTATCAAAATTAGTTTTATAGCCAACATTCTAGCTGTACCATATTTCTCTCCTGAGAAGAGTAACCTTAGGCTGACTGTTTTCTTCACCAGACTCTTTTTGACTCTAGTTAAACATGTTGAGAATCTTCATTTTAAATGTGTAGAGCTGAATGCATTTCATACTGAAATCAATTAGAGCTGTTTTGCAGTCTTTGGGAATGCAATATGAACACTTGTTCATAACAGCTTAACATCACTGGAGGTAGCCTATGTGGCAGAATGCCATCTCTGTCTCTCCACAAACTCTGCGATCAGGCAGATTCCTAAGATAACAACTTGGTTACCATAATCACTGCAGACATCCCTGGCCCCAGGTTACCCTGAGTTGCAACCTGAGCTGGATACATTTCTGAGGGAGGGGGAAACCTGCTCCCTCTGCCTATGTGATTGGCCTCACATACCTGGGTGGGGGCTTATACTCCCTATTGCTCTAAGCAATGTCATCGTGACTGGGAGGGGACTAGAGACCCTGCCAGTCTACCTGGCAACCAGTGCTGCATGTCAAATTGGTGGCTGGCAGCCAACAGTTGCTGGCCTTCATTGGATCAGGTAAATGAGGTCATAAGGGCTATATAAGTTAAGGACTGCCCAGGAGGTGGGGTAGCAGCCATGATGAGAACTCTCAGAGATGCTGGGCCATCTGAAACTGGTTCTCTCTCTTTAAACTTATGTTCAATGAACTGCCTGCCTCCAGAGGGAATCTCCACTTGCCTCTGGATGATACTTGTGAGTAAGCTACTTGAGATCTTGCAGTAACTCAGATGCGTGATCAAAGGCTACCATGCCACAGTTTGCTCTAAGGTATTTCTCTGATATTGCTGTACCCTGTACCCTATTCCAAACGTACTCCTTGTAACCACTAAAGTTCTCCTCTGTACCTAGTGTGGGAAACTTATTGGGAGAGAGTCTAGATTATGTCTGACTAAGGAACACCACTATTTGTGCTTCAGATTGAGGGAAGCACCCCAAGTTCTTGCAGTGGGTCAAGTAACCTCAAAGACTACTAGGTCTGTGTTTCCCAGGGGCACAGGGCCAAGATAAATCCAGACCCTGGGTGCCTGTGGTGTTACCCTCAAGCTTGCAGGTGTGCTCCAGGAAGAGGGCAGCCAGAAGTGAGGAGCCCCGAGGGAGGCACTCAGAGCCTGAAAGGTGGTCAGACACAGTGAGGTGGGTGTCTCAATGCAGGAGTACCCCCTATTGGCCTGCCACGGTTTAAGCACTTGAGAAAACCTGTGTAATGGAAAGAGAAAGCAGATTTGCTGGACCCAGTGGCACCACCGACACACTCCTGAACTGTAGATGTCCATGCTCTGCAGCCATTCATGCCTTCCTAGGTGTCCAGATCCTTTGGCTCTGGGCCTGCCTGCCTAGCCAGGGTACCAGGTGTGAGAAGCACTGGATTATCACCTCCTTCCGCATTCCCCACTGTAGCCCACCTGGACAGTTGCCCATGGACCCACTGGCCCACTGGCCACCTCCAGCACTATGCTTACTGCAGACAGTTCTCAAAAAAATACTTTATTGACTGCACAGCAAAAAACCCTCTGACTCCCCTCCCTCCCCAAAACCAGAGCCCCTCCCCTTATCCACAGCAACAAAAGAGCCCCTCCACCACCCATCCTACCCACCAACAATAAAATACCTTCTTCCACATGCAAAATATGTACAGGGTGTGGCCTCCTGGGGTGGGAGGCCATGGGGTTGAAGCACCTATGTGGCAGAGCCTGGGGGCAGGTGGACAGCACCCCAGCCTCTGACTATTCCCCCATGGGTGCAAACACTGTGGTGAGTCCAGTGGTTGGGGTCTTGCCCAGGGGTGATGGCAGGTGCTGGTCTCTTGGCACAGGCAGCTCCACCTCTTGCAGCCAGGGCCAGTGCATGGTGCTGGCCCCACTGCAGGCAGCTCCTGCTCCAAATCCATGTGGACCCAGAGTGAGTGGTGGGACTGGGCACAGCCAACGGACCCAGGGTGGAGACTGAGGCAGGGGTTCCTGGACAGTGTAGGTGGTGCTGGACCTTTACCCAGGCCAATGAGGGGGCTGGCTACTGGGTGATGGGTGGCTGCCAGGGGCCAGGCAGGACTAGGGTCAGAGCCAGAGAAGCAGGTGGCGTAAAGGTGATCACTAGGGCCAGGATGGTGTCCAGCATCTGGCAGTCTTTCTCCATGGCCTCCACTGCCCTAGCCACAAGTGAAGCCTGTTGCTGCAGGGCCTCCATGTGCTGTTCCTCCAAGGCTACAAGCTTTGCTCTGAAGTCCTGGTCTGCCTAGTCCCATGCATTCTGTCCTGGTGGGTGATGTCCTCCACCCACCACACCTATGCCTCTGGTTGCCAGTTCTCCATGGCTATCACTAGCTGGTCCAGAAGGAGGGTCCACTCCTAGGTCTTCTTCCTGAAGGGCTAGTGCATCTGCAATGCCCCAACCATGGGTGGCAGTGACCCTGATAGCATGTCCCAGCTGCCAACTGCAGCCTCTCCCCCATGTGCATCTGTAGGACCTGCAGAGCTGGGAAAGAAGCTGATTGTGACCTGCAGAGCTGACCTGCAGAGCTGAGAATCACAATCACCTGCAGAGCTGATTGTGACCTGCAGAGCTGACCTGCAGAGCTGAGAAAGAAGCTTATTGTGACAGTTTGCAACATTTCTGAGATAAGATGCCCTGTACCAGGGGGCCGTGCACTGCCCAGCCTCAGACTGATGGTCATGCATGCACAGGTGCCTACAGACCATGGTAAGTAAGCTGGGCAGGCCCATGCCCAGGTGGCCACTGGCCAAGCCCCCCCATCCTCATTCTCTCCTCAAGAGCTGGTGGGCTGCAAGCTGCAAGCAGCCTGCCTCCCCCATTCTATCCACAGGATAGAATAGGCGAAGATCCTGGCAGCATCTGCTGCTGTGGCTCCAGACCCTACTCTCCAAACTTCTCCTCTTGCAAGACAGCCTGTCTCCTGTGCTGCCGCCAAACCTCAAAGCCTGGGCTTGAGAGGTGCAGGGCTCCCAGATGACTGAAATGTGGAGCTGCCCACACCCCTGCCCTCCCTGCATGGGGCCTCTTGGGGGAGGCACCCTGGGGACAGCACCTTCCATGGACACTGTGTGCCCTGCGCATGCCCCTGCTGTGTGTTACCTGGGTACAGTGTAAAGATCTGTTTGTGTGGACTGAGGGGTGCCCAGCCCACTATACCCTGCTGCTGCTGCTGCTGGCCATAGTGCCCTGGAAGCAGCTGGCTTGGGACCCTGGGCTTCAATGGTGTGGTAGGAAAACCCGCGCTGCCCCACAAGCTCTGCTGCTGCTTGGAAGGCTACCTGTGACTTTGCTATGTGTTCCTTCCCCCCACAGCTGAGGAGGACATCACTGCCAGCATCAATGCATTCCTTGACATATATATGAGTAGCCTTTGCCCACCTAGCAGTGTGGGCACAAGCTGGTCAATAAAGTTTTAAATTTTCTGCTACCTCCCTGCATGCTATGGGGTGGTAATCCAGGGGTCAGGGGAGCACACCCAGGCTGGGCAGGGATGGGGAGCAGGTGCTGGGTGCAGGGGCTGGGGCAGTGAGACATCCCCAGTGCAGGGCTTACCATGGGGGTGGAACTGGCATGCCCAGTGGCTCCAGTCTGTCTCATCTGGTGGTGACCACGTGTAGTTCCCAGTGGACTCCTCAGTCTGAGAGGCACAGTGTGTGGGTGTGTGGATTAACCCCCCCCCCCCCCAAGGAGCTAGTGCTGATGCTAGCCAGCAGTGACATGGCTGGCTGAGTCTTGTGGTTGGGGCTAAGGTCACAGAGCTGGTGGGAGAGGCAGTGGCCCAGGCTTTCTGAGCTGCTGGAGGAACCTGGAGGTAGGGAGTCTGGTGGGATGGGCTGCTGGAAGCTTGAAGAGTCCTCCCCCAGTGACATGTCACCATGAGTGCCAAGCTGAAGCAGAGGCTCGGGCAGGCCACCCATGCAGGAGTACACAGCATTGCTGCAGCATGGGTCCCAGGGCACAAGAATTGTGTCCAGTTGCTGCATAAAGGGCATGGACATTCCCTGACCTTTGGTTGTGGTCAGTGATGGTGACCCACTGTGCTCATAAGACCTTGACCTTGATGCAGCACTGCTGTGCTGACCAGTCAAGTCCATGCTCCCATATTCAGCCTGACAGCCCCTCATACATGTGAGTGTTGGAATGTTCACCCCACATGAACTGCTGCTGCAAATCTGCTTTATCCCACACCCCCATGAGGTCACCAGTCCCCTCCTGTGACTAGTTGGGGCTCTGGAAGGCTGTGTGTAGCATCAGCAACAATATGATCAGGTCTCTGTGCAACTGTCCCACTGCTGCCGGGCCTGGGCAGCTGCCTGCAGTGCCCAGCATGGGGACATGGTGCAGGACTGGCAGTCACATGGTAAGGCTAGGCTCCACAGCATCTGCAGGGTCTAGGCAGGCTGCTGGGAGCCGGCTGAGGCCAAATGGAGTTCATCCCAGTGGGATGGGTACAACTGGGCCTGGGTGCTGGCAGGCCTGAAGCACCCTGCAGGGCTGTACAGTCCATGAGTGGCATTGTGGTGCCAGGGAGCACCATAAGGGTGCAGGCAGGCTGGCACAGCTGGCTCCCTGCACATGTGTCACAGGGCTCAAAATTCCTGCAGGCTTTTAAGGGCCTGGAGATGGGGCTGCCATAGAGGCAGATCAGCTCTGGGGCAGGAGAGGCCCTAGGGCTGCACTAAAGCTGGACCCCTAGTGGCAGAGCTGACTGGGAACAAATTTGATCCTAGTTGGAGTCTATACATGTGTTACTGTGCAGTAACTACATGCAAGTAAATTTGCTACTTGCATTTGCAGGTAGCAAATTTACACAAGAGTACTGAAGTTTACTGTGCAGTAAGTGTGTGCATGTGTAGGTGTGCATGCTTACTGCACAGTAAACTGCTACTGTACAGTAAAGCATCTTGTATAGACACACCCAGTAACCTTAAATTTTCAAAGACACAGCATTTGAGCAAATTGCCATTAATGTAAGTTATTTAAATTCCACTGTGCTTATTTTTTGTTCTTGCAAGCCTAGTATGGATTTCCTATGAAGGAAAGAACTGTCTTGGCCAACTTTTGTCCTTTTGTTTTTAAAGATTTGAACCAGAGTATCTTGTTTTTATAAACTGTTATGGCTGCAAAATTTAATAGAGAGTATTTTGTGACAAAGTTAATATTATCCTGAATTAACCAAAAAAAAAAAAGGATGGCCTTGAACAGTGAAGGTCTAGTTAGGGATCAGAGCACAGGAACAGAAAACCAGACCCTTGGAGTAGAATCTTGGCCCCATTAAAATCAATGGAAATTACACCATTGATTTCCTTGAGGTCAGGATGTCATCCTAGATTAAATGTTTAGCTTTGCAATTGATACATTGGAAAAATGATAGGATAGTAATCTCATTACTTCTGATCCAAAGCCTAATGAAATAAGGAAGTCTCTGTGATAGCTAAGGGTACCTACCAAAGATCAAGCAAGAGGACCATGTGGTTAGTATCACACACAACTACCTAAATGACCAGGTACTAATATACACCTAGGTCAAATTAAAATAACCTTTGATATGAACCTACAACAAGGCTTGAACTGATATCTTTAGAGTCATAACAAGAAAACTTAACCATTTTGCTACTGTATCCCAGGGAGAATAGAGCTGGCCAAAATAAATAAATAAATAAAAATCAATGTTTGAGCAAACATGCCATTTCCATGGAAGCAAATTTACAAATATATCAGTTTTGTCACTTTTTTCAATTTTTTTAAAAGTAAAAATATAATTTGAACATTCCTCTTCAACAGTTAACAACAAGAAGTATTAGCATTGCATTTCAAAATTTACTTGTCGCTTGCAGACTGACTTTATATATAAAATTAATGGAGTCTTCACTGCAACAAAATATTACAAAATCATCAAAACCAAATATTTTGATTAAACCAAAATTACTTTTAATTTCTGTTTTGAATAATTTTTTGACATTTTGTCTTGTCCTTTCAGTTCTGTATGAATTGTTTTTTGGATGAACCCGCTTCCTCCATTTCCCCACTTGAAATATCATATTATATTGTGTGAATGAAAATCCTTTACTTGGCCAGATCTAACTGGGAGGCTTAATGAAGAAAACAGGGGTATTTATTTCTCTAGAAATGTAAAAAAAAGTATCATTCAGATTGGCACCCCTCAGAAGTTTAGTTGATTCAACTGTTAGCATGTATACCACCAAGAGCAACGAGCAAAAAGAGGCTACATTTTCCACAGTCCTCCTCTATTACTGTCCCAACTGTTTTCTTAATAGAAAACCCATAAACTTTAATTAAGAAAAATTTGAACAGTATAGAATATTTTCAGAGTAATAGTCTTCTGCTGTTCTGTAGCCAAGGCATTTATTGAAATGAGATTTATTTTCAAAGTAGGGGATATTGATTTTATGCTATAACAATAACACTATTCTTCCTTTGCCATATGATTAATGGTGATGTAGCCATTTTGTGTGATATATCAGCACAAGAGAGACAGTGGCTTTGCATGCTATTATTGAATAGCAGATTTGTAAATAGTTGAGGTCCATTTAGATGATTATATTGGTGAAATCTGTGAATCTATAAACAGTTTAGAAAATAGCATGTACTTCATCCATGGAACAGCCTACCCACTAAAAAGACTGTAGAATCTGGATACATTTTTAATCAACTGGTTTATAAACACTAATATGCAATCACTTAACTTTTTCTTAACATTGCAGCAGTTTTGCTAAATAACGAACAATTATGATACTTAGCCTTTTTCTTCAGCTTTTCATCCAAGAATCTTAAAGTGTTTTTATTAGTACACTATGTACTCGTTGTAATCATTTACCTACATACTTTCCCCTCTTTTAAAGCACAACTGTACTTAGCTTTAAACTTTTTAATAGGATTCTTTCTGCCCTCTATTTTCTGATGTGAGACATTAGTGAGGGATGTGTGCTTTTTTGTTTTGTTTTATCATAGAGATAACTGCAAGGTTGAAATGCAGTTTCCAAAGTTCAGAGGGGGAGGTCTGAAAGATTGTTTTAAACTTTACCAGCACTTGTGGTGCTCTGGTGTGGTGCCAGAGGACTGGAAAAAGGCCAATGTGGTTCCCATTTTCAAAAAAGGAGGAAGGAGGACCCAGGAAACTATAGGTCAGTTAGTTTTACCTTGATCCTGGGTAAGCTTTTTGAGAGAATTATCTTGGCGCATGTCCACGAGGGGCCAGCAGGGGAGATTATGCTTAGGGGCAACCACCATGGGTTCATTAGAGGCAGGTCCTGTCAGACCAACCTGGTGGCCTTCTATGACTAGGTCACCAAATCCTTAGACGCAGGGGTAGCAGTGGACGTAGTCTTTCTGGACTTTAGGAAGGCCCTCGACACTGTCTCTCACCAAACTAGGGGACTGTGGTGTCAACACCTACACAGTCAAATGGATCGCTAACTGGCTGGAGGGCCACACCCAGAGAGTGGTGGTGGACAGGTCATTTTCGACCTGGAGGGATGTGGGCAGTGGGGCTCCCCAGGGCTTGGTCCTTGGTCCCGCATTGTTTGACATCTTCATCAGCAACTTGGATGAGGGGTTAAAAAGGACCCTGTTCAAATTCGCAGATGACAATAAGATGTGGGGGGGAAGTCGGCATACTAGAAGGGAGGAATAGGCTGCAATTGGACCTATACAGGTTACAGGGGTGGGCGGATGAGAACGCTGAAAAGTGCAAGGTAATGCACCTGGGGAGGAAGAACCAGCACCATACCTACAGGCTGGGGAACTCCCTTCTCCTCAGTGCAGAGGTAGAAAAGGATCTTGGAGTCATCATTGATGCCAAAATGAACATGGGTTAACACTGTGGGGATGCGGTCAGGAAGGTCAACCTTACCTTGTCATGCATCCACAGATGCATCTCAAGCAGGTC
>NW_017728886.1:227980895-228045139 GCF_001723895.1 Crocodylus porosus
TACGAAGAGAGACTAAGGGACCTGAACCTGCTCAGCCTCCACAAGAGAAGGCTGAGGGGGGATCTAGTGGCCATTTACAAACTAGTCAGATGGGACCAGCAGGCATTGGGGGAGTCCCTGTTCCCCCGAGCACTACCAGGAGTGACTAGAAATAATGGGCACAAGCTGGCAGAAGGTAGATTCAGACTAGATATCAGGAGGCGCTACTTCACTGTTGGGGTGGCTAGGATCTGGAACCAACTTCCAAGTGAAGTGATGCTGGCTCCTACCCTGGGGGTCTTCAAGAAGAGGCCAGATGAACACCTTGCTGGAGTCATTTGACCCCACTACTTTTTCCTGTTATGGCAGGGGGCCGGACTTGATGATCTGGTCAGGTCCCTTCCGACCCTACCATCTATGAAACTATGAAACTTATGTTTGTCCCTCCAAGGTCCCAGTTAGTCTAACTTTTGGTTAAATGAGCTCAGAAGATATGGAGGGATATGGAACTAAATCCATAGTCTGCTCCAAATTACATCAAACATCAAATCAAATGCACTATTACACTAATAGTAAGTTACACTGATAGTAACTTAATCATAGGAGGCAATTGAAATTAAAAAATCCTCTAGATTTTAAACATAGTTTAATACCAGAAGTGAACTGTTAGATGTGACTATTCTAAACACACAGGCTTGGGAATGTTGTCTTCCACTCTGATATTGCAAATTAAACAAGCCAAACTCTACCCTTAATCTGTGATTGCTAATTTACCCTTGAAATTCTCAGTGTTGATTGATATCTTTCCAGAGTGGTTTTCTGGTGCCTTGCCTTTTAAATTTGGGAGTGAAAAGCAGCTGCGCCTTTGTCGGCCATTTTAATCTGAAATCTGCAGGCTGTATTTTCTTTCCTTCCCAGCTAGTAGGTACTCTCAGCTCCTCTGATGGTTTCACAAGGGTTTTCTATTTTGTACCTGAAAATATATCAGAAACCCTTTGTTAAATCCGTCCTGAAATTCTATATTGTTACAAAGGTATAGGTTGTAGCCATGTTGCTTTAAGGACATAAGCAGACAAGGTTCTTTGGGTAAATCCAATATCTTTTTTTAGACCAGCTAAAATAGTAGGAAAAATTCTCCTTTGCAAGCTTTTGGGGACAAACACCCTTCATCAGGCTGAGGATGCATCTGCAGTTGGTCTGTGCTCTTTCAGGATGGAATAGAAGCCAGAGCCAGGTATGCATGTGAGAAAGCCAGTCAGTGAAAAAGCAAACTGAGGCAATCAACGGGCCTCCTCTTATGTCTCTGTTGGAGTCAATGCATCACCAAAAGGAAACTTCCTACAGTCCAAAACACACCGAACAGGTCCAGACCATGCCATGACACGAAATGTAAAACCTGCCAATGTATTTACATTACCCCACAATAACTACACCCCACAACAGAAACATCACCATTCCTGGTGCTTATATGTGCATGTCCAGAAATGTAATTTATCTCATCCAGTGAACTAAATGTCCTGATGGAAAATATGTAGGAGAAACCAAACAACTGTGTACCAGAATAAATGCATACTAAAAATCAATCAAAGAAAAGAATACCCAATTACCTGTGGGGTGACATTTCTCACAAGAAAACCATAGATTCATAGATTGTTAGGGGCTGGAAGGGACCTTGCAGATCACTGGGTCCAGTTCCCCCGCTCTAGGCAGGAAGACAACTGGGGTTAGGTGACCCCAGCGAGGTGACTGTCTAGTCTTCGCTTGAAAGCCTCCAGGGTAGGTGAATGCATCACTTCTGGAGGCAATTTGTTCCACACTCTGGACACCCTGACTGTGAAGGAGTTTTTCCTGGTAATAAGCCTGAAGTTGCCTTCCAGGAGTTTGTATCTATTGGTCCTGGTCTTCCCAGGGGGTGCCCTAGTGAACAGTTGTGCACCAAGCTCCTGATACACTTCTCTGATATAGCAGTAAGCCGCTATCAAGTCCCCTCTCAACCTTCTCTTCTTTAGGCTAAAGAGGCCCAGGTCCCTCAGCCTTTCCTCATATGGCTTACCTTGCAAGTCCCTGATCATATGGGTGGCTCTTTTCTGGACCCTCTCAAGCTTTTCCACTTCCTTATTGAAATACAGCACCCAGAACTGAACGCAGTACTCCAACTGCAGTCTTACTAGTGCTGAGTACAGCAGGAGTATCACTTCCTTAGTTTTACATGAGATGCATCAGTTGATGCATGCCAGTGTGTTTGTTTGCCCTGCTGACCACAGCCTTGAACTGACAGCTCATGTTCATGTGATGGCCAGTTATTACCCCTAGGTCCCTTTTGGCTATGGTGCAAGTCAAGCTGTCACCTCTGAGCCTGTATGTATGTTGAGGGTTGTTTGCTCCCAAATGGAGCACCTTACACTTGGAAGTGTTAAACTTCATCTGGTTCTGGTCTGCCCAAGTCTCAAGCCTGTCCAGGTCTGCCTGTATCTGCAACTTATCTTCTGATGTGACCACACTGCCTCATAATTTGGTGTCGTCCACGAACTTGGCCAGTGAGCTTTTCATTCTCCCATCCAAATCATTGATAAAGATGTTAAAAAGCACCGGTCCAAGCACGGACCCCTGAGGGACACCACTGGCCACTTTGTGCCAGGATGACACAGATAAGTTCATGAGAACTTAGCCAGTTTCCCACCCACTGAACTGTTGAGCAGCTGAGCCCACAATCTTCCAGTTTTCCTGCAAGGCTATCATGGGATACTAGAGCAAAAGCCTTTTGGAGGTCTAGGTATATAATGTCTACCATGTGTCCTGTGTCCAAGTGGTGAGAGACCTGGTCACAGAAGGAGATGAGATTGGTAAGACAAGACCTACCCACGACAATGCCATGCTGGCTGTTCAGAATCTTAACTTCCATGAGCGTATCACACATAGATTCTTTAATGAGCTCTTCTAGGATTTTTCCTGGGATGGAGGTTAGGCTGATTGCCCTGGTCCTCCCTCTTCCCCTTCTTGAAGATGGCCACAATGTTGGTCCTCTTCCAATCCAGGATTTCCCCTATGCGCCACAAATTCTGAAAGAGCTTTGCCAGGGGTTCCGTGATGACTTCAGCCAGATCCTTCAGCACTCTCGGATGGAGTCCATACAGTCCTGCTGACTTATAAATGTCTAGCTTTTCTAATTCATGTTGCACCTGCTCAGCATCCACAGTGGGGAGGCTGTCAGTCCTGGCATGTCCCCTCTGTTCTTTATCTTACTTGCCTTTCCCCTTGGTCCAGTGAAAAACCGAAACTAAGTGGGCATTCAGGAGTTCAGTTTTTTCCTGAATGTTGGTTACCAGCTGTCCTGAGGTGTTAAGCAATGATCCCAAGCTTTCATTTGTTTTCCTTCTGCTCCCTAAATACCTAAAGAAGGATTTTTTGTTTTCCTCGACTCCTTTGGCTAACTTAAACACAGTCACCACCTTAACTTTCCTAATTATTTCCCTACAAGTGTGGACCACTTTTGTATAAGCCTCCTTGAGGACTGTCCCTAGCTTCCACTGCGTGTATGCCTCTTTTTTCTTTTTCAGGAGGACCTTGTTGTCCCTATTGAGCCACCTTTCCTCTTCATGGGAATGGTTTTCTTTTGTGCTTCAAGGATCATGTCCTTGAGGAATGACCACTCTTCGCGCACCCCATTTGCTTTCCATCCTAGGTCCCTCATCGCCGCCCCTACTAATGCCCTGAGCCTGTTGGAGTCCAGGACTTCAATCATGCTAGTAGATCATTACCTTGGCTAAGACCATTACCTCTGGTTGGCCCTTGCACTTCTGGGTCAGGAAGAGCTCCTCTATCACAGTCAGGAAACTGTGTGAATGATCTGACCTAGCCAAGTGTTCCTTCCAATCTATGTCTGGGTAATTAAAGTCACCCATGACAACTAAGTCCCTTGCATGCACGGCCTCTGTCAGTTCTCGACAGAACTCCAGATCCAGCTCCTCCCCTTGGTTTGGTGGCCTGTAGTAAATGTCTATAGTTAGGCTTCTCCCACCTTGTCCCCCCCTGCCCCCCGTATCTTGACCCAGATGGTTTCAAGCTGCTTATCTTTGGAGCCACAGTCAGGCTCCAGAGAGGTGTTTTGTTCTCTCACATAGAGAGCTACTCCTCCACATTTCCCCTCTACTCTGTCCCTTCTGTTCAAGGTGTAGCCCTCTATGGCTACACTCCAATCATGAGAGGAGTCCCATCAGGTTTCCGTGATCCCTACCAGGTCATATTGCCCACTATAGAGCAGGAGGGCTAACTCCTCCTGTTTGTTCCTCATATTCCTGGCATTGGTGTACAGGAAGCTGAGGCTCCCAAATGACACCCTCAGTTTCCTGCAACACTGTGGGAGAACTGTTTGTTTAGCATTTTCAAAAACAGCCCCTAGTCCCCTGAGCCCAACCCCCAGATCCCTGTAGTCACTCATGGCCCAGACCCAGCCAGACCGTATTGTTCATGCCCACATGTATGAGGAGCATGGGGTAATAATCAGAAAGATGGCCCAGCCTGGGGATCTTCTCCACAGCATCTTGGATGTAGGCCCCAAGGAGACAGCAGACTTCTTGGGCTAAAGGGTCTGGACGGCAGATAGGTCCCTCCATACCCCTCAGGAGAGATTTCCCCCCTCCCACAGTCACCCGGCATCTCCTTCTTGGGTGGGAATACTTATCTCCTGAATACTTCTCCTCCTCTTATGTCTCTGTTGGAGTCTCCTCATGCGTAGTGAGGGGAGCATACCTGTTATGCAGTGCCAGGGGAGGAGTGGCCCTAGCTCTGCATGCTCTGGACCTGGGGATGACTGTTTTCCAGATAGCTCTAGGGGGGTATTTGTGGCCAGTGTTCTTTGTGGCCACCTCTTCCCCCTTCTCCACATTCTTCCTCTCTCCTCCATTTCCTTGGAATAGGGCCTAGAAGTAGTTGTCAATATAGTCAATATAGCCTGCATACAATATAGCTCGCTTACCTCTTCCTCAAGCTCCCACACTCAGACCTGAGGAGCATATCCCACAACTGGGGGTGCTCCCATGCTTGGGTGTCAGCGGCTGCTGCTGCACCAGGCAGCCACGGCCAGGGCTGCAGACTCTGTCTGTGTGGAGGTCTCAGTGGGGAGAAGATGAAGCTGATGGGCATGGCGGATCACTGTCATGGCTTTGAGGTACTTCTTGTACTTACCTGGTCTCTGCAGCAGCTTCTCTTTAGCCCTCTGGGCTCAGGCCGCTTGCTCGGACCAGCCCTCTGGGCACCTTCTGCGAGCCCCTCTGTGCCAACTCCCACACAAACTGCTGTGTCTTAGTTGGGCCATACCTGCTTGCATACTCTGTTTGCGTGGCTCCAGTTGTGGGGCTCCCTGGGGCTCAGCTAAGTAGGAACCGGGTAGGGGTGGATTCACCTCCTGGGCTCCACTCAGCCAGCATGTCCCATCCGGCACAGCCTCATACGCATGCACACACAAGCAGACACACCCACACACACGCACACACACTCCCTCAGCTCCCTATGAGTGCCCCTGCACTCACCCGCCCTTTCTCTCAGCGCAGCTCTTACCTCCTGGATCTTCACTGGGGGTGGATCCGGGTCTGGGTCTTCATCTCCCAGGGACACAATGGGTATGAACCCATGCATTTCCTTTAGGGAGCAGGCTCAAAAGAGTGGCCCATGGCTGGGCTTAGTTTAAAAACTATGGGGAGTTCCCACAGAGTCCCATGAGACCCTGTGCAATTTCATGGGACTTCATGAGATCTTGGGGGACAATGCAGGGCTCAGTTACCCTGCGGGGGGGTGGGGATCCAGTGAGTTTCCCCCTCCCCCTCCCTTCCCTGGGACTCTTCCTCTCTACCCCTCCTGGGAGTCTCAGCTAAGTAGGAACCGGGGTGGGGTGGGAGCGTTCACCTCCTGGGCTCCACTCAGCCAGTGGATCCCTCCTGGCACAGCTTCACATGAGCGCATGCACGCATGTGCACACACACACACACTCTGTCAGCCCCCTATGAGCACCCCTGTGCTCACCCGCCCTCTCTCTCATCCCAGTGCTGACATCCAGGCTCTTTGTTGAGGGGGGTCCAGGTCTGGATCTTTGGCTCTCGGGGGCGCAGTGGGCATGAGCCCATGTATCTCCTCCAGGAAGCAGGCTCTACAATCTCTTCAATCTCTCAGTTCTAATCCTCACAGGGAATTTACAAAACCCTTTTTGCAAATGACCATACGAACTTCATGTCATCAACCTAGTGAGTACAAAAAATCATGGACTAAATATAGAGATTGGATTTATGACACATTATAATTTGCCTAACATCTCATACTTCAGGTAACCTCTGCACTATTTACCACCTATATTCACATCACCAGGTTTACATTCCCTTTTCTCCCCCCTCCACATGTCTCTTACCCATTGACTACCTCAATCTACATTTTTACTGACTGGCTTTCTCACATGCATACTGGCCTCTGGCTTCTATTTGATCCAGGAAGAGCATTCACAAACTGCAGACACTTCCTCAGCCTGACAAATGGTGTTTGTACCCAAAAGCTTGCAAAGAATTTTTCCAACTATTTTAGTTGGTCTAATAAAATATATTGGATTTAACCAAAGAACCTTGTCTGCATATTGTTACAAAAGTTCTGCAGATGTTTGACCTCCAGTGACCTGAAATACAATATAAAAGGTTAATATTGGGACAGATTTGTTCAAATTGTTTTATCTTTCTCTCAAGATCATTGATGCATTTGTTACAGTTTAAGATTCTAAAAGAATGTATGTTGTCTGTAATCCTTATTTTGGTGAGCATAATGCCAATACCCTGCTTGACAGGATGAGGAGAAGCCTTTGTCTCTAAAAGTTGACAAAATTTGACCTGATTAACCTGAGTCAACCAGTTCCCAGGCAAAGGCAGATGTGCTTAGGAGTAACTTTTGCTGGTTTCAGGGTGCCACAACATGGGGTATGAGTCTTTTCTGGATACTAATGTATCTCCCTTTGCTTTTAGAGGTATCTAAGGATGGGGGGAAAAAGGCTGGGGGGGAATTCTGATGCATCAAGGGAACTGTTTGACAAAAGATTATGCATGCTTTTCCCTTTATCGCTGTACCAGGAATCTGTCTTGTACCCATTTATGCTTGTCTGGAGGGCTTTCTCTGAATACATTTTGACCCCCACATCTTTCCATTGTTGTTGTGTTAGTGCTCATAGGACATACTGTGTCATGTCTATATGATTAAACATCTGATGCATGGAGGGTGGGCCAGATGTGTACAAAAGCCTATATTTTTATAATGAGGAGGGCTTTAAACTAAGTTCACCAGGGAATGGAAGCCAAATCCTTGAAGTAAGTGGGGAAGTGGGAGACCTAGTCCAACTTGCAAAGACTGAACTGATTTTCAACTGAATAGACAGACATTCAGGAACTAGAAACCAGGGGGCACTAGAGTAGCCCTTTCTTGCCTTCAGCAGCAGCCACAAGGCTGAAGGCAGTGGTAGACTGGTGAGGGGGGTGGGAGGGGGCCATGGCCCTCAGGCACTGGCCTGGGGGGGCGGTGCCAGCTGGGCCCTTCAGAGTTTTTATAGCATTTGTTGTTTAACCCACCCTCCCACCACATGGGTTAGGTGTTTACTTACCTGTTCTGGCTGGAAATTCTGCCCGCCACCCCTCTCCCCACGTCTGGTGTGCCGGGACATTCATTTGCTTTTCAGCTGAAACAGGTAACCAAACAGCTGGGGCAGGAGTGGAGGAATTTCCAGCACAAAGGATGGAGGGGGGAGGCGCAAATGCAAGCATTGGCCCCCAGGCACTGGAAACCCATGGTACAACACTGGCTGGAAGGGAGCTGACAGGGGCATGGCCAGGCCCCTGGCAGGAGCTAAGTATGATTGCAGAGGGGTTAAACCCCAACCTTGGCCTTTAGGGACCCATCCAAGGTGTACCTGGAGGAGGAGTAGGGAAGTAGCCCATGCCAGTCTTGTCCCTGAGGCCAGACATCAAGTGCCTCAGGCAAGGAAGGGTGGGGGAGATTAAACTCCCCTTTCTCCAGGCAGGCATGGGACCCTAGCTGGGGTCTGCCCAGCTTTCCCCACTGCTTCTGCTCAGGTGGTGAGGGACCTAGCCAGAGCCAGCCAGCATGGCCTTGCTATCTGCCCAGGGCTGGGGCTGAGGTGCTGTGGGCCTCAGTCTGTGGGGCTGAACTAAGCCAAGCCCCTCCCAGAGGGCTGCAGCTCCAGCTGGGGCTATGGGGGCTGCATGGCTATATTGTCCCCTGCTCCCCACACTCAAGTTGGGCTGGACAGGGCCCTGCCCATCAGCTGCAACTCTGTGAGAGCCCAGCAGCATGGGCAGAGGCTGTCTGGGTAGCAGGGTCCCTGGGTGGCTTGAAGGTGCTGGTGGGCCCCAAGCCCAGCAGTTGCCTGCTGCTGCTGTGCCCTCTGCCCTGTGCAGCACCCAGAGTCTATGGCTGCATCAAAAGCTGCGGGCTGGTCGTGGTGGGTGGGTGGGTTGTTCTTCCCCCCTCACCTTCAGCTGCCACTGCCACGACCACTGCTGCTGCTACCCGTGCCATGCTGGACTGTTCTGGGTGTGTGGAGCTTCAGCCTGGGAGCTTCTGCCCAGGGCACAGAGCTCCAGCTCCAGCTCTCGGCTGCCTTTTATCTGCTCCACCTGCCTGCTGTGATGAGCAGCCCCTAAAGTTGGGGAAGGCAGGTGGAAAGCAGTCAGGGGCTGGAGTTGAAGCTCCATTTGCTTCACCTACACAGCATGATGAGCAGCCCCTGTGGGTGGGTGCAGTGGGTAGAAGGGGTCTGGGAGCTAGAGCTCCATGCCCTGCGCAGAAGTCACCAAGCTGAAGCTGTCTTCACCCACCCACAGTGGCTTGGTGTGGTAGGGGTGGCACTGGCCGTGGCTGGAGGTAAGGGGGGCAGAACAGTTCTCTTGGCACCAGGCAGTCTGCAGCTTTCAATGCCACCACAGCTGTGGGGTGCTGCACAGGGCAGGGTGTGCAGCAGTGGTGGTGGCAGCGGGTGGTTGCCAGGCACATGGTCCACTGGTGCCTCCAAGCCACTTGGGCAGCCCAGTACCCAGCCAATCCCTGCCTGTGCTGCTGAGCCGGGCTGTCACAGAGCCACAGCTATTGGGCAGGGTCCTGCCCAGTTGGCTGTGGCCCTATGGCAGTCCCACCTGGCCTGGGCATGGGGAGCCAGGAGCAATCTGGCCACACAGCTGCAGCCCACTGGGAAGGGCCCAGCCCCCATGGCCAAGCTCAGGCCAGCTGCTCTGCCTTTGCTCAGCAGCACCATCTGGCTCAGCCCCAGCCACTGGCGAGGCAGGCGGATGATGGGGCCACTCCTTCCCCTACCACTGGAGTGGGGAGGGGTGAATGGCTGATAGGCTGCTCTGTCCTGGCCAGCAGACCCGTGCTGCCTGTGGGACAGGGGATGGAGGGGGAGATTAAATCCCCCTCCCTCTTCCTATTTGCTTCAGACCGTGGGGTGGGGGGTGCTGATAGGGGCTGCTACACCCTGGTCCAGTGGACCCTGGCTGCAGTCCCCTAGTTGGGGAGGGGATGGAGGTGGGGAGTAAGCCCCCTCCCTGCTCCCTTTGCCTCAGGGGCCCATGCTGGCATCTGGTGGGCTGTGCTATCTGATCTGGACAGCAGGGCTGGCCCTGTGCCTCTGGGAGCAGGGAGGGGGATTATTCAATCGATCAGGGGTGCTGAGAGTCTCTAGTTTAAGTTAGCCAGGAAGGGGTCTAGGACACAAGTTACATAAATCAGTTTCACCCAATCAGTTAAGTCTGATACTACGTTCAACCAGGTTTATCTTAAATCAGTTTCAACCATTTCGAAACTGGTTTTTTTGTGCACTGAACTTATGTTCTTTTACAGGTTTAAACTAGTTTCTGATCACTTAAACCAGTTTATGTGTAACTTCAGTCCCTAGCCTTGGAGGAAAAGAAGGTGATTAGGAACAGTCAGCATGGATTCACCAAAGGCAAGTCATGCCTGACCAACCTTATTGCCTTCTATGATGAGATGACTGGCTGTATGGATGGAGGAGCCCAGTGGATGTAGTGTACCTTGATTTTAACAAGGCTTTTGATACAGTCTTTCACAACATTCTCCCAGGCAAGCTAAAGAAATACGGGTTGGATGAATAGATTGTAAGATTGATAGAAAACTAGCTGGAGCATTGGTCTCAGAGGGTAATAATCAATGGCTCAGTGTCTAGCTGGCAGCCGGTATCAACTGGAGTGTCCCAGTGGTTCGTCCTGGGGCCAGTTTTGTTCAATGTCTTCATCAACAACTTGCAAGATGGCATAAACATGCACCCTCAGCAAATTTGCAGATGACACCAAGCTGGGGGGAGTAGTAGTTATGCTGGAGGGTAGGGCTAGGATTCTGAGTGACCCAGACAAATTGGAGGATTGGGCCAAAAGAAATCTCATGAGGTTCAACAAGGACAAGTGCCAAGTCCTGCACTTAGGTTGAAACAGTCCCATGTACCAGTACAGGCTGGGGGCTGACTGGCTGGACAGCAGCTCTGCAGAAAAGGACCTGGGGGTTACAGTGGACAATAAGCTGAATATGAGACAGCAATGTGTCTGTGTTGCCAAGAAGGCTAACGGCATACTGGGCGGCATTGCCAGTAGGTCCAGGGAAGTGATTATCTCCCTCTATTCTTCACTGGTGAGGCTACAGCTGGAGTACTGTGTTCAGTTTTGGGCTCCACCACTACAAAAAGGATGTGGACAAATTGGAGAGCGTCCAGTGAAGGGCAACAAAAATTGTGTGTGGGCTGGGGCACATGATTTATGAGGACAGGCTGAGGGAACTAGACTTATTTCGACTGCAGAAGAGAAGACAGGTTGTAATAGCAGCCTTCAAATACCTGAAGGGTTGTGAGAAAGAGGATGGAGCTGGACTGTTCTCAATGGTGGCGGGTGGCAGAACAAGGAGCAATGGTCTCAAGTTGCAGCAAGGGAAGTTTAGCTTTTTCTAATATTTAGTCTTTCTCGCTAGGAGGGTAGTAAAACACTAGAACAGGTTACTCAGAGAGGTGGAGGAAGCTCCATCCTCAGGGGTTTTTAAGACCCAGTTAGACACAGCCCTGGCTGGGATGATCTAGTTGGGGCTGGTCTTGCTTTCATCAGGGGGTTGGACTAGACTTCCTGAGGTCCCTTCCAACCTATTGTCTATGATTCTAACTGCAGTCACATGTAAGTAAATGTGAACTAGCCTGTTCCAGAAACAAAAGAGTTATGTATTCTACACGGTCAGGGTGCCTGTCTTGCAAGGACTCTTTTTCTCTTACTGCCTCAGTCAGCATTTTGTCAGCCTAGGCTGTGTATTTGGCCAGCTGCATGTCCCCAAAAATCAGACAGCAATCAACCTAGGGCCTTTCCCCCTTTATCCACAGGGTAAAAGGTAAAACAAACAGCTCTCCTTGTCCTCAGGGTTAAAAGGCACCCCCCTCACAAAGCTCAGACAACTCTCCCCTCCACTTTACACAAGGTCCTTCATTGCTCCCAGCTGCTTCCTGCTCTGCTGGGAGATAATAATCAGCTTCATGCGGAGGTTCTCGCCTCCATGCCTGGCAGCGATGAGACACTCCGTGGGGTAGGGCCTGTTCCAGACCCTCATTCCACAGCACTCAGGGGAAACAGTGCTTCCAGGCTCAGTGTGGGGGCATATATGCCCTGGCACAGGGCTGCAGTGCTTGGATCAGTTTCTGCAAACATTTTGTAGTGTCTTGTTGTTCCTGTCTTGATTTCTGTTACTGCTCCTGATGTCACCATCTCTTCCTCCAAACCTTTCAGTAAATTCACTGCAGGCACAGCTTGTGCTTAATTTGAATAAAACCGTCATCAAAAGCATTCAGTTGAGTCAGCTATTAAACTACTTAATTCTAATCCATACCATGGGTGATTTAGAAAGAACAATTAAAAAGCCAGAGAATAGTCTCTGTTTTTTATTGTGAACTTCATCAGTTCAGAGTATCACTTCCCATCAGTCTCACTAATAAAAGTCTCAATACGCAAATTGAAATAGTATTTTATTGGCACGTGCTTTCCCCCCCAGAGAAGCCCTTCTTGGATATAAATCACTCTTTCCATTTATTTATTTTTGACTAAAGATTTAGGGTTAGGCAGTGAATGGCCTTGAGGTTGCCACTTAGGGGAGGAAAAGGAAATATAGTCCCCTTGTGTGTTAATCCTCCTTGTATCAAATGCTGGGCAGAAGAGGGGGCACTTTTGGAGTGAGGGTATTAGGACACATCACCTTGACACCTACACCTCTCCCCCAGCCAAAAAGCATCGCACTGATGTGCAGGGAGACTGGAAAACAGAGGCAGGAAGTATATTGAGTCACAGTTCCCTCTCAGCCATACTCCAGTAACAGTGTAGCTAAACATCACCCCTTTCTCAGGGGTAGGAGTAAAGGTTCAGTCCTTATAGCTTAATGTTGAAATAGTCATTGAACCAGCAGAATTTCAATTCACAATTAAGCCGAGTTAAATTTTGTTCTCATTCTGCTGATATAATCACAGTATAACTCCATTGGGAGCAATGAACATTTGGCTCAAACCTCATGAAGGTAAGAACAGAATTTGGCCAAAATCATTCTTTCATGTGATTCTTTTTACCGCTGAAAAAGAAAGTTTAAGGCTTTCAGAAAATGCACTGTGATGTGATACCATTCTCCCATTTCATATAGAAACAAAATAAAAACCAATTGTTCTCAGATTATTATCTGAATGAGAATCTGGCCTCACTTTATGTGTGTGGTTCACCCCATAGTTTGTTATAGGTTTGGGGCCAAAATCTGTTTATAAAAATGCTTGTAAAGCTATCTCTCTGCATCTGGCTTAAACTGCAGAGAAGTTCATGTGCTATGATTCTGGATATTGGTTTGAGTTACCTTTTTTTGTTTTAACTTGGACTCATTTTCTCCTTTCCACTATAAAAAGGAGAAAATTTTGTAGGGCAGAGGAGTTGCTGGGAGTGTTAAAATAGACACACTATGTGCAGAAAATAAGGAAAGGCCTTGCTTTTATTGTGCCCGATCTGCAGTCAGCATTAGAAGGAACACAGGTCTCAGACCAGCCAGGCTGGTGGAAATGCTTTCAGTTGAGTGGTTTAAAAGCAGTAGCACAGCATTGACCATACTCTACCTCTCCAACATCTGCAAACTTGACTGAGGGATGACTGCAAAATGAGAAAACAGGCAGGTAGAAATCCCAGACTGTCATCCCTCTAGCATACTGCCTTTCAGAAAGATGTAATTTGTGGTGATTTTTGTCACTGGCATTTTCACTGCGTGGCACTTAATTAAGCAGCTTTCCTCATTATTTTTACAAATGTTTAATAATTCACTAATCTCCCAGCTACCATTTCCTGCTGGCAGTGCATTCTACCCTCCTTTCTTCCAACCCTTCCTGCTTTCTGTGGGGCACCAAAGACTGAATACAGATTTGGGGATTTTAGTTGTCACACATTATATCAACATATACGTCAGCCAGTTTTCTCTCCTACACCCCACTCAGTGGGATTTTTCAATGCTCTCACTTCCCAGCTCTCATGCGCAGCATGTGGTCCGGAGTGCAGGGGAATCACCTGGGTCCAAGGCACTGCAGTGCGCACAAGGTATGTTTCTGAATTGCGTTCATGTTACTGTCAACAAGGCCTAAGAGATCCTGATTAACTTGCCAGTACTGCTGAGCTCCAGCGCTACAATCCATTTTCTTTCAGCTTCCCCTTTATGACCCTCAATTTAGCTTTCCACCTTCAGAGGAAAGCTGAGGTGAAAAATTATTTTGATTTTTTTGAGAATATTGCAAGATTAAGGGCTCTACATTCTCCAGCAAACACCATTTCAGTCACCCATGCTCTTGTTCATCTGGGTTTTCATGACTTCCAGGATTGACTACTTTAATTTGTTCCTGGTGGTATTCCAGATTGTTTGCTAAACTGGCTGCAGATGGTTTTGAATGTTACTGCTGCCAGAATTGTTACTAGGACTTGATCTGCAGACCATATTTCTCCAGTCTCATGTTCCCTCTACCCAGGTTGCCTGTTAAGCAGCATATGGCTTTAAAATGCTTTAACTAACTTATAAAGCTCACAGAGGTCCTGATTCTGTTTACCTCTCAAACCTTTTAACATCCTCTACTCTGGCTCACTCTCTCTCCTCATTTGAAACAATGGCCAGGTGCAGACATCACACTTTTTCTGGTCTAAGTGGTTGAAAACTGGTCTAAAGCCGGAACAAAACAGAAGGTCGGAGCACACAGACCAGTTTCAAAATGGCAGACCTGGGTAAACTTGGATCGATGTAGTATCAGACTTACTTGGTGTAGATTAGACTGTTCTACTGAATATCAGTGCCAGGCCCACTCACAAATCAAGGTAGTTTGTTGTCCACCAATATCGCAGGTGACTTTGCGGGGTCTCTTAACCCCCATGCAAGGAGCTGTAGCTTGGCTGAGCAGCTAGAGCCCAGCTAGCTCTGCCTCGAGCTCTCTGTCTGTTAGCCACAGGCAGGACAGAGGGAGGCTTACGAGCTGCTGGGTGGAGACGGTGCAAGCTGTATACCCCACATCCTTGGCTGGGTCAATGGAGCACTGAGTGTCCTTTGCATGTCCCGTCTGAGCCCCTAGACCCTGCGCTACAGTGAATCCAAGAGCGGCTCACAAGATTTTCCCCTCCAGAGCCAGCACTGAATTCCTGGTTGAAGCCACTTCTCTGTACCCGCCAGGTATCGGAGGCCCATGTCTGCAGAGAAGTGGCTTCTGACAGAAATTTGGTGCTGGCTTTGGGGGGAAATCCTGTGAGCCCTTCCTGGAGCTGCTTCAGCACAGGGTTCAGAGTGTCCCTCCCCATCCCAGCTGAGCTCTGGATGCTGTGCTGCAGCGACTTCAGGAAGGGCTCACAGGAGTCCCAGTCCCCAGACCTAGCACCAGCACCAAATTCCTGGCTGAAGCTACTTCTCTGCAGATGTGGAGCTCCGAGTTCTGGGGAGGGAGTGCAGCTGCAGAGAAGCAGTTTCAGCCAGGAGTTCAGTACTGGCTTGGGAGGGGAATGAAATTCTGCAAGCCCTTCCCAGAGCCACTGCAGCACAGGGTCCTGGGGCTTGGATGCAACAGAGGAGGGGTACTCTGTGCCCTGCTGACCTGGCTGGGAGTGCAGGGTGCACATCTGGCACTGCCTTCCCCTAGCAGTTTTCAATCCCTGCTCCCCCACTGTCTCTGTCCTGCCTGGGGTGGATCCCCCTACCCCCATCTCAGACAAAACCCAGGGACCCCCCATGCTGCTGGGTGGGGAAAGCATGCCTCCCTCTGCTGGCTGCTCGCAGCTGCCAGCTTACTGTCAGATGACAAGGCATTGGGATGGCCCCCAGTTGGCTGGGCTCAGCTGCCCTTGGTAATGCCAGCAGGCTGGGAGGCATGTGGGAGCACCTGCAGCCGTTCCATTCAATGCCACTTAGACAACCCTGAGTAGATTTGGTTGATCCCACCTTGGTTTTGACTGTCTGTACTTAGCCAATGTCTATTGGTTGTACATAGCTGTTACTGAAGAGTTAATGCTGGATGTGCTGTAGGATAGTGATTCTAGGCCTTGGTGTAGTTTCAGTGAAAAAGTTGGTTCATCTCCTGTTGCCTATTATGTGTCATGACAATCCTGAGTACTCTGTTTCTTAGTGGTTAACTGTTTAATTCATCTCCTTTGATCTTTTTAAGACTCATCAGTGTCTCTGTCTTTTCTTCCCTATTTCCTGTCCTTTGTATTTAAATGACTTTATTCCTTTCTATGCAGTACCTCTGCTCATACCCCTGCTCTCTGCAAGTCCATTCATAGCATATAACAAACTAGGTTGTAGCCTAGAAAGGCTCATGGCTTTCTAAATGAGTTAGTCTAGGTGTCATCCTGCCCTGTCTTCTACCTAACTAGACTAACACAGCTAACTTCCTCTCTGGTTACTCTGTGTTAGAGTGTCACAGTGTATGGGTATAAAAGGCAAAATGGCAGTTTTATAAAGGTGCTTTAAAGCTGTTAGAGTGGGCCACAATTAAATAGAGCTGCTCCCAGGGGCACAAGCTGAAGATTGGGTCCATTATATTTGTATTGCCCTTTGTGGTGCTTCACTTGAAAAACTGTGGAGAATTTTATAAAAACCCCTTGAAAATAATCAGATTATTCAACGTGAAATAGTGTCACTGTTACCTATTTTAAGTACAGCTGGCATATTTCTATAGTTAATTGAAAAACGTGTTTTCCTTCTGAAATGTAAGTCTGCAAAAATGTCACAATCCCCCAGTGCATTTAGTCACATTTGCTTCCTTTAATAACAGCTGCTGCTTATTCCTATTAACACCACAGGCACAATAAGCAATGAGAGTGAGCTGAATTCTTTTTCTTTGCTGGAGTCACCAACAGAACTCATAACCAAATTCCCATCACAGAGCCAAAATTTGAACTAACTGGTACCATCACATTCCTACTGAAGATGCAGAACATCGGGCCTGCAGGAGCATATCTGAGGGGGGAACTGAATCTACAGTCTGCTGCTTGTAGTGCTATATATGAACCAATCTAACACATAGTAAGTGAACTTTTGGTCCCTTTGTAGTCAGTATACATTTTGCCTTTAACTTTACTATGGCCATTATGGTATTATGGCAAACTTGTTTGACTAGTATAGCGAACACATTACCTCTGGAAGGTACTGAGATCCAAACATAGAAGTCTACAGTTCCCTTCTACAGTCTGCTATCAGGGACCACAGCTTTATTCTTAAAGCTTTTTACTTTTCAGCATTCAATATGTATTTTTCCAGCTACCCCCAAGTACTGTTAAAGTATTTTTGTCACTTTAGGGAAGAAATGTCAAAATGCCTGCTTTGCACTGACTCAAACCTTCCAAACCAAAACAAGAAATACCAATCTGTTCCACTGCTTTGTTCATGTTCATCTTGAATGAACGTGTATTTTTTGCCTTGAATGTTAGTAGTAGGCAGGTTGGAAAGATGGAGAGTACCAGTTTCTACCTGGATTTCTCAACTCTGTTGACTGCCATTACCAAGGACTTTGTTCTGTCTTTCCCAGGACTTGTCCTCTGTGATCCTAGTAAGAAAGTCGAGCTTGTCTGAGCCCAATAACTTCCTGCCCACAGCAGGGTACCCGACTTGATGATCTTACAGGTCCCTTCCAGTTCTATGATTCTATGAATCTACTTTTCAGTGCATCCTAGTTATCTTGTATTCTAGTAGGACTCTCATAGTTTCATAGTTGGTAGAGTCGGAAGGGACCTGAGCAGATCGTCAAGTCCGACCACCTGCCATGGCAGGAAAGAGCGCTGGGGTCAAACGACCCCAGCAAGGTGTTCTCAAGTGATATCCCTATCCCCATGAAATCTGACCATCACCTTACTTTCCAGTATCCCGTGTTTGAGTGTGGTTTTGCCAAAATCAGACCATAATATTCCTGGCAACAGGACTGGGCACAAAATTGATGTGTCATTGTTTCCCTATGGAAGATCCTACTAGTGAAAGAATCTATTTGTAATGTGAAAAAACACCCTCACAAATCTCAAAATTGTCAGTGGGGAGTTATCATCAAATGGTGAGTGTGCCAGCTGAGGTTCCACAGGGATTGGCCCAGCACTCTTAACATACCCATCCATGATTTGGAAGTAAATATAAAATCATACAAAGACTGGTGGAACTGAAAATAATGCTGGGAAAAAGTCATACAAAACAGCCTGGATCACTTGGTAAACTGAGCCCATTCAAACAAAATGTACTTCATTCCAGCCAAATGCAAGTGCCTGCATATAGGGATAAGGAATGCAGGCCATGGCTACAGAATGGGACACTGTGTCCTAAAAAGCAGTGACTCTAAAAGCATTTGAAAAGATGCTTTAAAAGGAGCCAGTGTGGACAAACAACTCATTATATATGCTCATTGTACTTCTATTGTAATGAACGAATGTAATGCTTGTGCATATGAAGAGTAGTGAGTGGGAGTGAAGAGATGATTTTACCTCTGTATACAGAATGGAGAGGCAGGAATATTGGCTCTGCTTCTGGTCTTTGTTTTATAAAAAAAGATGTTGAATAATTGGAGGTGGTACTGAAAAAAAGTCAAAATAATTTGAGAAAATGCTGGATACTGAAAGGCTGTTTAATTTAGCAGAGAAAGATGCAATAAAAATCAATGGCTGGAAGCTGAAGCCAGATAAATAAAAATTGGAAACAAGGCACAAATTTGTAACAGTGAGGGCAATTAACTTTTGGCACATACTATTGAGAAATGTGGTAGATTGTTTTCTAAGCAAAACTGAATGCCTTTCTAAAAGAGAAGCTTTAGCCCAGCATAAATTATGTTTGTTAAGCACATTATTGGGCTCAAGACAGACGTAATTGGGTTAAATGAAATGGCCTGTAATGTACTGAATGTCAGATGATTTGATCTCTTTAAATTCTATGAATCTGTAAATTCTAGTTGTGTTATCTTTTATTAATATTTTCTGGCACCACCTGATATGAGTTAAAATTGGAGCTTATGTCCTGTTGGAAATTTGTTTTTTATCTTCAGTTGGTATTAAAATAGGATTTTTTTTCCAGAGGAAAATTCACCCAAGTTGTCTTCAAGTAAGTCAAACTTTTATTTTAACATTTCAGATTGAAAGTAAAGGCTTTGATAGTCTTAAAATAGTCACTGGTTTGTTGACTTGAATCTAAACACTGTGTCTGGTCAAGCTGTGTCCCACTGAGCTTTCAAAACCCCTCACAACAGTTGTAATTCTGATAGCCATGCCTCCTTTTTCTTTTTCTGGATAAGACTCCCAAACCAAGTGACACGTCCAGTGATGAGATATAGAGGAGAGGCCATATACCATCTGATATAGTTCAGCCAGGCATCCTGGCCCAAAAATGAGAAATGGAGCATGCGATATCTGAAATAAAATTCCCTTGAGGCAATGTGGAATCTCAGGTGAACATAGGTTAGTGTAGAACTGTACTGCAACAACATTTGACATACTGTGACCAAAATGAAATATTTCATTTTGATTTTTTTTTCCTAATAGAAAAACTAAAAACATGGGCAAAATAAAAATTTTCTCATAGAAAAGTTTAATTTTCTAGAAACCATATGTTCTGTCAAAAAAGCATTCTTGGAAATTTCCTGACTAGCTCCATGCAAAAGCTAGAGCATTAGCTCTTAATTGAAAAGAGGAGAGTGCCAAAAATTAGCACCCACGGGCACAGCAAACCTGATTAAATAAGTGCTTAATGTTCTGTTTTTAATCCAAGGGGGAAAAAAACCCATATAGTGTACATGTTGTTTTAAGTTTTGTCATTTTTATGAATAAGTGTCTAAGTAAAACAGCATGTTTTTGATATTTGGGTTCCATTCCCTAAGGTTACTTTTATTCTGCTTATTGACTGTAAGCCTTGCTGTTTCCTTTAACTGAGCAGAAAAGCCAGTACCAAGAAGCCTGGAAGCAGCAATAAAGAAAACACTGAATCAACCCTTGTGCATACCTGAAACACTGCCAGGTCCTGAGCAGCAGTGATGCAGGAGGAGACCTGATACACAGGCATGAATCCAATTACCCATTAATTTTCTGGATAGTACTTTTTGAGTGTTATAGCATCTACTGTAGTGATGGGTACAACGCCAAAAGGCCATGATCCTTAAAGCAGTTTTGTCCATTCCTCAAAGTTAAGCTATTATAAACAACCTGACACAATCACTAGAATTAAAAGACAGGGAAATATTAAAACAAGGAAATATCTTGCTACTGTTGGTGTTACGGAGGACTGTTGATAGCAAATTCATATTTAAGGTGAGTATTTCTCAATTTTCACCACTCTCTAGACCACCCAAGACAAGTTCTAATGTCAAAGCTGCTTCGTTCAAGAAGTCCAGCAAAGTATGAATCTTCGCTCAAATGACGGGTGTTGGAATAAGTTAGCAATGCCTTATGGCATGTACCATGATGCTTAGAAGTTCCATTAAAAGAACAGTTTGTGTTTGAAGAAGTTGTAAATCTGATTGGTGTGGTGCAGCTGGCAGAGTTTGTAATCTTCAACTGGGTCAAGACAGTTATGGACATGATCAGTGCCAAACAATTGTATTTAAGGAAACTGCAAACTCTGCTGGCAGAGTTATTTAATTACAACTCTACATTGTCTTTTTCTCCATTGTCTAACCCACATTGCCTTTTATACAACATACATATGTACAAGGAAATCCAATCCATCAGAAGGGAGGGAGTACAGGAAACTTAAGACTTAAGTCTTAATGAGACTGAAGTAAGTCTTTAGTAAATTCCACACATCGATGTTTTAATAGTTTCTTATAAAATGTATCTTTCCTATCCTTATTAGATAGAACTTATATTAACATGTTATTTAGAGAATAACATTAAAAAATGTTACTCTTTTCCTATACCAACACTCACTTCCTACCTACCCACTAGCCACCCCTTACACATACAAATCAAAATAGCTACCATTGTATAGTATCTGCTCCACCCCTTCAAACCATTCAGTAATAGAATTTAATTAAGTTATATATACTGGCTTGAAGTTACTGTGATTACCCTCTGCATTGGAGTCATGTGATCAAGACATTATTTCAAATACCAGTTGGCAAGTAGATAAACCAGAACCTCAATACTTATTCCTTTAACACTCCAGCATTCTGCCATGAGCCAAAGAGCACCATCTGTCATCTCTTGAACATATGCTAGCTGGAATACAATACATGGCTATAACTTCCTGGTAGCAGTCAGATGCTGCAATATCATACAATTGGTGGTGGACGAGAGGTAGTTGGGGAACTTTCGCTTTTGAATAACTTTAGTGGCAAATGTTTTCTGGATTTTAACATGGACATTCTAATAATATTTTAGATCAAATATCTGTTTTCGCATTAGTTAAAATATACAACTATAACTGAATGTTTTGCCCTGTCAGATTTATATCATTATTTTAAAATTAAGTCTTATAAATTGCCTGGTCTTGCAAAGATTTGATACAAGCCTGTACTTGATGCAGAATTTTTGTTTCCTAGAAAGACCGACAGACAGTTGCAACTTTGGCAAATGATTGCTTTAGGCCAAATTAAGGTTGGGAGAAAACTTCATCTTCTGGAGTGTTAAAGACCCTCCAAAGAAAGGCTGTAATTTTCATGGAAATGTATGGTTAGGGCCACCTAAAAGTATAATACTGTTCTGTAAAAAAAAAATCCTGAGAAAAAGTAGAAACTTGGAGACAAACTCCTCTGCTCAGCTCATCAGCGAACACAAATTATAGAAGCAGCAAAGATTGGTGAGGCATCGGGTTACCCCTACCGCTAATTTGTGGATGAGTAATTGGAGAGCATTGTGTGACAGTAAGCAACAACTACTCAATGTTTATATCAAATAATTCACTGAAATTGCCAAAGACAAGCCAAATCGTTTACAAGAGGCATTCAAGCATTCTCATGGCACAGGGCTTGAAAATAACTATGCTTACATGCAGCCAAACTCTGTCATAAATTTTGTGCGCATCTGATTCCCAATTACTTGATTCCTATTTTCCCATATGAGAGCAGCCACTTAATCTGGCTGAATAAACATGTTAAACCTGCCACTGAATCTTGCTTGCCATTGAGGCTTCAAGAATAGTTGGGACTGTAAGACTGAAAAGGACCTCCTGTGTCAGTGACCCAGTCACCAGTTATGGCTGATAACTATGTTATATAATCCCTTCCATAAATGGGACTTAAAATATGTTCTAAGAGCATGTAGTAAATCTGTTATTGCTATTAGGTTTTAAAACATGACAAGAGGGAAACAACTTGAAGTGTCACAGAAAGGATAGGTAAACATGCCAGTCTTCTCCTATCTGAATAGCTAATATGCATGCGTATGCTACAAATATGTTCCATGTAAGAAAGAGAATGAATTCCCTGGAGAGATCCATCTCTATACTAGAAATTAATTTGGCCCATGAGGTGGGAACCTTACTACACCCCTGCTGCATATTTTACAGATTACAAAATGGAGTGTCAAAGCACAACTGTTAAATTTCATTCAGGTGGTACAAAAAGCTTTGTTTTAGCACAGAGGTCCTATACCATGTTGAGAATGGGATTATTTGAAGGCAGCATTACACAGCTGAAGCACTGCAATATATCTCTCATCTGAATAAAAATTCAGAATAAAATAATGCTGCATGATCCACACTTGTACAAGTGCATTGGATGCTATTTGAGATCCTTTTGATTTAATCTTTGCAAATATTCAAGCATTGCAACATCTTGTTCTCCAGAATGTCTGCAAGAATTGTGAACACGTCTGTGAATACCCTATTTGTATGCAAATATATGTATGTGTTCAAATCTGCATGCAAATATATATTCACTTGAACGTTTGCATGGCTATCTTGAAAGATATCTACAGATTTGGGAGTTACAGAGCAGATGCTATGTGGCTCTGGTGACCAGTCACACAGCTTGACTATCACATAGTGGAAGTAACGGTCACAGCAAAATAGCAAGTATTTCATAAATGCCAATATATATGCATACATAATCATTAGGTAAAATATTTAAATTAATTGGTAAAAACCAAGTCTGTTTCCTGATAACTAGTATACAGAAAAAGTATGTAATTAATATAAAAAATCATCACTGTGATTAGTTTTCCCAGCTATAAGCAATGTGCAGGTCAAAATTCAACTGCACATAGAGACCCTGGGTAACCCTGAAAGAAGGATAATGGGGAAAAGTGAACTGAAAGGAGGATCATGCGGGGAAAGTGTACCATGTATCTATGTCACTGGTGGGCACCCCTCCTCTAGAATCTTCTTCTCCATAGTCCTTTCAACGCAAGGCCTAAATATTATGCGCTGACATACAAACTTGCAATGACATTTTAAAGCTTGTACAATGAACATGCACCCTGCTCCCCTAGGCAAAGTCATACAAGCACCTGGCGCCTGCTGGGAATTTAGCTGTGGGTGCCAGACAGCTGCTGCCCATCAGAGTTTCCAGGTGTGGTTATTCATTTATGAGGTCGCTGCAGCTGCAGACAGGATCACAACAGGGACCACGCAGGCTAGAGAGAGAGTAAGGATATGTTCAAAATTTGCTGCTTGGGCTGACTTTGTTTTGCCCTGATTTACAGCACCTGGCTTGTTGTAGGATGCAGATGTTTGCTCTATTGCCCAAGAACCAGCACTTCATTCCCTTTATAATGAGCACTGTGACCTGGGGGAGTTTTTAAAGCCCTGGTTCAACACAATTTAGTTTTTCTCTTTTGGCTTCTAAGCTGACAGTCTGACAAGTTCACAATCAGATTAGTGGAAGAGGTATATTGAAATTAAAAACTTAATTTTCAAACTCCTTTGAGTCAAATGTAATTGACAACTTGAAACTATAGCATGTTCTGTTCTTTGTTTCATTTTTCTGTGGGGAAATCCCTGGTTCTATTTTTTCTTTGTCCTCTGCATCACTTTTCCAAGTCTATATTAAAAAGGATTCTGTAGCGACTTCCAGGATCTGCAACAATCTTAGCACCACTAGTGATGGTGCGAGAACAAGCCACATTGAACATTGAAAGGATTATAAATTACTCAGGAGACTAGGAACCTTAACATCACTGACTTAATTAAAAAAAACCCACCAACACTAAATTAACAGCAAGCTTATGGATCATCATATGCCAATCAAACATAATGAAATAAATGCAAATGTTGGATGACATATTCTTTTGTCTTGGAGATACACAGTCTTAGGGCATGTATTCAGTTCTAGGTAGGAAGATTTGTTTGTTTATTTGCTTTTACGAAAAACAGGTTTGTTTATGTAGGTACATTTTGAAAGGGGGGAAAAGGTGATAATCCATTATTGGATGCATTTTTAACTTATTATTTGGTCTATTGTTTAATATTCGTATCTTTCATTAAGGATTATCTCTTCTTCTAGTGCCAACGCTGCCAATATTACACACAAAGATAAACCTACCTTCTTTTTCCTTGTTGAAAATTAGTTGCATTAAGAAAAAAAATCATGAAACTGAAGTTGTAGAAAGAGTCATTAAATTCAAGAAATGAATTAATAGAATAAATTTTCAACCTTTTGATTTAAAATTTGTGTGTCCCTATCCACTTTCATTTTGGGTCTTTGTCACTCATTGGATTAGACTTTTGGGTTTAGAAGAAGGCAATGTATGGTGACATTAGTTGTTTTTGTTTCAGCGATGTCTAAATGCCGCAGTTAGGATCAGAGGCTCACTGTTATGTAAAAGTTCCCATGCCTGAATGCCTATGGGTAGCATAACCAAAATAAACTAAACATAAATAAGGAACAAATTTGCAGCTGAGCAGCATGCAGGTAGCATAAGACTACAGTACCAGGACAAACAAATTTCAGAATGAGAACCAAATCTGAAGGAAAGAGGAAAGAATCCTCTATCTAAGAGATGCGGTTGGAAAAGAGAAGAATATTTTTTAAGTCAGGTCTTAGAAGATGTCCGCAATGTATGATGTTAGGCATACCTCAAAGGGAGGGAATTCCACGGATGTGGTTCTTCTTTGCCATTGTGTTTAACATCATTTTACAGAGTCTTCCTTTCATTAGTATTAATTTGTTGTACGTTAACTTGTATTGTTTTGACCATTCAACTTAGGGTCATTGTAAGGCTTCCTCTGTAATGACAAAGTAATAGTATTACATAATGGCTGTATGGAAATACATTATCTTTCAAATGGAAATACATAGTCATTTTCTTTGGTTTCTTTACAGTAACAACCATTTCAATTTTTTTATTTAATAAGTGTTGCTGCAGAAAAAAAGGTCTTCCTTAACAAACTACTATTGCTACTTCATGATGCAGCCTAGTTTAACCTTGGAGATTTTCTCTCCAGGTACTGAGTATGAATTTAGTCTTGTGAACATACTGCATGTGTACTTTTGCTTGTGAGAATTCTCTCATTGATTTTTACAGGCAACACAGATACTTATGTAAGAAAGATCTTTAGCTTAGTCTATGAAATCTAAACAAATTCTGGAATATGGAGGCAGGAACTTGATGCATGTCCTTACAATAAATATCAGATTCACTACTTAATATTAGTTTTTGGTTAGCATCACACAATAAATATGATGAAATTATTTTGAATAAAAGTTTTAATATTGTAATTTTGTAATGATTGGAATTCTTTGCATGTATACAGAATTTTGCATTTCTCCTGTGCTGTTTAGAAATTGAATAATTACTTCTATTTTTTGTGCCTAAATTCTGGAATGTTTTTGCTAGATAGTGATAGGAAAAATAAAGATCTCAGTTGACACATGTCAGTAAATACAATGACCTGTGTATAAAACTTTCCCACAAGATGTCACTGTTTCTCTTTCACAAGAAATCAAGCTGATGTGGAAAACAGACCAGATTCCTTTTTTAAATGACACAGAAATTAAAGCAAGCATTTCTTTTTGTATGTGTGAGTCAACCTAGGCAATATGTTGTCTGTGGAGAATAACAATTTCATATTTCATTCTGTTCCATATGCATTCGAATTTAGATATTTTTGGGGACATCCCCCACATAAGACCTAGTGATGTGTGTTAATTCTGTGTTACACCAGGCGTTGGATAAAATTTAATGGAGTTAATGGGAAAGTTAATGTAAGACAATATTTTTCCCATTAAAACTTTTTTTTGCTTTACTATGAAATAACCCTCCTGAGAGTGCATAAGCATTCACAGATATGGATTCTACACATGCACAGAGTTGTTTCTGTGAAGGAAAACAGGCAAGAAAGATTGTGAGCTTGTAGGCCAGTTCTGGACCCTGCTCCCAGGACTGTTTATGCATTTTATATTGACCAGTCCTTGAATTTCAAAACCACAACCACCACAACAATATAGAATCAACCCTGTGAAGAGAGAGTGGATCCCTGATCTTACCTTCCCAGCTGAGTATCATAACCACTAGATTAGTGAGTCAGGGTCTGGCTTGTTGGTTTCTCATTTTCTGGCCCTGTGATTCTTAGAGTCTTGGTTGTGCAGGGGCTAGCATCTGCACAACAGGATGGGTGGAGGGGGACCAACCTCACGTCTGGGTTGGTGGCTAGAGCACTCTTCTGAGAAGTGGGAAGGCAGCTGTGAGTACAGTTTCTTTCAGGTTGAGAAGGGCCTACAACCAAGTTTTCCCATTTTATGGACAGGTAGGAAAGGGTGGACACCATTATTATAATAGGTGCCTACCTTTAGAAGCAGGATCTCAAGTGAATGGAAGTGCCTCAGATGCCTTACTGCCTTAGATGGAGTGGGAAATGACTTATTACTTTCCTCTAAGACTTCCAGGGCCTCCAGATTGCCCTTTGGAGGTGCCTTCATCTCCTCATTCTCTGTATAAAGGGCCTGAGAATCTAATCCTTGTCTATGAAATTTGCTCTTTGGGGATACCTAAGTATAAAGTTCTTAGGTGCTTAAACCCACTCATGGGGCAAGGTCCTTAAGTTTTTCAGTGTTCCAGTGCTTATACATAGGCAGAAATGTTACCAGACTTGATCTGATCCTCTGTGCCTTGCAGTGAATGTTTGAGATACTGAGGAATAAAGTCATTTTTCAGTCTCTTACGCTCCTCACGGTGTTTCACTTTATGCTTGGAAGGCCTTTCTCATCCCAGCATATCAAGAAACCATGCTGTCCATTAAATATCCTCCAAGCATAGCTGTTGCAGAAGCTTACCAGTGCACTGGAATGTACTGTTGTAATTTATTTACTTACCATTGTCTGATGAATCCACTCCCTGGTCAGTTAGTGGCTTCTTTGGGCAGGAACCAGGCTCTTTCTGAGTCTTTTAACAATATTAAATACACTTTCTGCACTACTTAAATAATGGAACACAATATATTAATAACATTGCCTCCTTTTCCCACATCCACTTATGTTTATGTGGCATAAATGTGCAGGAATATAGCATATAGATAAAGACTGAAGCTTCCTGATTTTGTTGGGATGGCTGGTGTCAAAAACTAGGCACTTCAACGATGCTTGCTTACAACATCATCCTATTCTCACAATTTCAATTAAATGAGTTAAAGACACTTCTGTTTTCACTCTCATGGAGGGAATGAATGTGAGATATATGGAATGTGTGTAGGAAGACTTTTCAGAATCACCAGCTTCATCTGGCATCCGACTGAGCTTTCATGCTAAATCACATCCCATCTTTCTTGTGTCTGAAATACCTTGTGTACCATCATTTAAAATCACAGTCAGGAGGTGGGAGAAGGAGGGTTCACAGAAGCAGCTGTATGATACAGGAGGTAAGTAGCACCTGAGGGAACATTGTGAAGTTTTTTCCCCCCAAAGATGGGAACCAGAACTTCCAGCCAACTTATTTAAGACAAAAAAATGGATATTGCTGTAGAACACCTATGCATTGCTACAGTTTAATCTTTATTTTAAAAGATTAGTATTTTTTTATGTAATAGCTATATCTTGCATGAAGGAAAATAGATAAAACATTAGGTGGTCAGAGAGACAAATAGAAGCTGTTGAAGTCAATGACAAAATTCCCAATTGCAACAGCAGAATCAGAATCTGGCCCATAAACACATTTTCATTTAACAAACCATGGTATAAATTTCCAACCATTTTTTAAATTGACTGTATACTGCAATTATGAATGCCACCGAGGTCTGCCCATGCCAATGGCATTACTGTTGCCATAGTAACTAATGCACATCAAAGGGGAAAAAGTGGATGGAGTGTGAAAAAAGGGCTAAAATGGAACAAAGTAAATGCCATAAACAAGACATAGACTGCTGTTGGTTGCTAGAAAACATTCATTGCTATTTTTGAAGGAAGACGTTTAAAAAAATAACAGCACCTCCTACAGTATAGAAAATAGAGGCTGGTCTAGTAATTTATTTGTATGAAACTCAGTCGGCTGGATGCACTTAATACAAATCTTAGACTTGTATCACTGTCCTATTTTGATTAAAATTCTGCTATTCTTTAGTGCTGGACACGTCTATACTGCAACTGAGAGCATGTTTACAGTACAGGTAGAAATATTTTTACTAGCTTTAATCTAGCTAGCATGCAAAGGCTCAGTTTCTCTGCAGAATACCTAATTTTTATTAAATATATGTGTGCTCCACAGGGGGCATGTCTACATGTTCATTAATGTGCCATAATTATGGTGCATTAAGTTTAGTACCTGCAGTTAATTACAGTTACTAACTTAATGCACCATAATCAGTGCTACTGCGCATTAGTGCAAAAGAACAGTTTTTGTGTGACACTAATATGCAGGAGATTCATTTTACTGTGCATTAGCAAGGGTTTTGCCAGCTACGCTAACATACGGTATAATTAGTCTACTGCAACATTAGTGTCTCCTGTAGATGTGCCATGTGCAACTATGTTGTGGGTTGAACTGCACTAGCTACAGCTATTCTATAGTAGCTGTTTTGTAGTAGCTACTCTTGTTCTTGTACTCACAGAACGAGGAGGAGGAGGAAATGGCACTTTTATTTTAACCTGATTTTTTTATGAGTTCTGTTCTTGGCAAAAATGCTGAAACAACAGCTTTGGAGACTTGGATGATTTCTCTAACTGTTGGAAAAGTGCAGCATGCAAGACTTCTGTTAACATGCTTCAAACATAGCCTGGGAAAATCAGCCCCAAGGACAAAGGCACTTCAGTGAGGTGGCTAGTAAAGTCAGTCTTTCTCCTGAGCATGCTGAAAATTATGTTTATTATCAGGGTGTTTTGGAGGTGGGCATTTGCCAACTGGGGTCTGGACTAAAAACTCTGGACTCTTTTCACTTCTTGACTAGTCAGGAATTTATTTTAGAACAAGACAAAGTCTTCCTTAGAAATGGTATTTTTTTTCACGTACTTCTAAAATATCATTGGATCCTTAGTATTTACTTTTATTAAAGATACAAACAACAAGCCAAATTCCTCGCTGTGTGAGTGAAACATCACTAAAAGTAATAAGAGTTTTACTATATTAATAATGAGTTTTGTCCTTTTTGTACATTGGATCAAACTATTACATTGGTGTTAATGAAAAAACAATTTGATCCTGAATATTGCTGCATGAAGTTTATAAGAAATGTACAGAGTGAATTGGGGTCCGGGGAGCCTAACAATGCCCTTTTACAGTTGTATTGAGTCTTTTTTCTTATTTTTATTTCATTTTAAATTAATATAAATACACTAAGTCTTGGTACCCTCAGGGATACTAAAGCCTGAAGCAATATTAAGTATACTAACCACTTCAAAATGAGTTATTCTGCCTTTGCCAGAAGGCTATTTTGCAGACCAGCTAGCATTTCATGTGAAAAAAAATTCCAGGTATTTCTCACTGGTGGCAAGTGTGAAGGGAATATATTACTTTCCAACAGAAATTAGGTGGGTTTCTTTTAAATGTTGCCTTTTTCTGTATAGTTCTTTTCCCTTCACCGCCCATCAGCCCTTCATCCTGTAGATGGTATCAGCATCAGAGAGACCTAAACTGCAATACTCATTTGGAATCCAGAAACATATGGATATTTGAGGATGTTCTGATGCTAAATATTTGGTGTGACTAATTTTGTAGAGGGTTAAGATGCAAAATTCTTATCTAAATGGAACTATTATTACTATTTTTTATGAGCACTATGGGGGTCAGTGCCAGAGCAGCAAAGCTATCTTGCTGTGGTTCTGGGCACATGAATTTAAGTCTTATTCTGGACTCCTATCAAAAGTCAAACCCAGGTGATTGGTCTGTGAAAGGGTACCTAATCAGCTAGGCTAGGAAGCTGAAGGCAGCAAGACATAATGGTAGTCATATCACTCGCTTGTTTACTGTTGTCTATAGACACTGACATGCATAAAGGCTATAGGTCTATGTAAAGGCTTATGTAGACCTGTAATTATACTAGAGGGGGAAATGGGGTTTTACTACATAGAAATTATAATGCCAATAAGAGATTGGTCCAATATGATCAATCCTTTACCTTTTCAGGACTGTTCATGAAAACTAACGCACTTAACTTGTACTCAAAATAGGCTAAAATAGTGTGTGGACTACCTGTTGTGGACAGAGAGACATTTTCAAGGCAAAACTGTACTTAGAGCAGTGGGTCCTGGCACTGGAGGGAGAGGGGGTGTTGTCCCCCTCATGTACACATGTGTATTTACTAAACAGTAACAGAAAATACTGCGCAGCATGGGCACATGTCCACACATGCATGCTCATACTTCACAGTAGATATGGTGACTTACGTTGACTTGAGTGTAAATTTGATACCTGCATCATGTAGGTATCAAATTTATGTACGATTAGTTACTGTGCAGTAATGCATGTGTAGACACCTTGCAGTGCAGTAATACTATGTGTGTGGACTGACTTGGGACTAACTTTAATGTGCTTTAATGCCTGCATGTATAGATGCTGGCCTATTCCCACTTACTGTGCGGTAAATTTAAGCTACTGTAAATGCCCGTGTAGACATGCCCACTGTGTCCATGCTTCAAACCATTGGTGATGCTGCACTGGGCCTATCTCTCTGCACCTGCTCTTGAGCCCTCAATCACTGCTAGGCCTCAGAATGGCTTCTGAGGAGGAGGTCAAAGGAAGTTCTCTAGTGAACTGCTGGGTTTGGAGTGCACCTGCATATACAGTTGGTTTGGGAGGAACTCAGGCCTGGGCTGGGGGAAACCCTCCACATTGTGGGGCTCCCTGCATCTGGATAGAGCCTGGGATCAGGAGAAGCCTGGGGACAAGGCAAAGGAAACCCCTGCTGGCCAGACTCTGGGGCAAGAGAAACCACCACAGCTGGGCTCCCCTGTTGGGAAGACCCTGGCTTGGGGGGAGCCTGGGGTCAGGGTGGTGGAAACCCACTGTAGCATGGGGCTTCCCACAGCTGGACAGACCCTGGTTTGTGGGAGCCTGGGCCCAGGGTGGAGGAACCCCCCCACCATGGTTCAGGGCTCCCCCTAGCTGGGAAGAAACCAGCTTGAAGGACCAGGGCAAAGAGCTCCTTCCCTGGTCCCTCCTGTGGATCAGAGGCAGAGACTTGTAAGGGGCAGGGCTGAGCAGCCAGCCTGGCCAGCTGGAGTGGATGAAAACCACCATGGTGCAGGGGACCCCATAGCTGGGTGGACCCCAGCTTGAGGGAACCCTCCCCCCCTCCAGTGTGGGGCTTCCCCCATGTGGACAGATCCCAGCTTGGGGTGGGGGTCTTGGACCAGGGCAGGGGACTTCATTCCCTCTCCCCTGCAGGGGGACTTCAGTGTGTTGGGGGCATGTACTAGATTACAATCAGGGATGGCTCCCAGTTGGATGGGCTTAGCCATGGCTGGCAGCTTTGGAGGTGTGGGGTAGCACTCCCTGCCTTCTGGTCTGGGCCAGTACATACATCTGCCTGCCTTCCCCAGCTGAAGAATGAACATGAGTTCTGTTCATTATCAATCTAATTTATGCAGCTTAGAGAAACCTGTGAATATTTGGTCATTTCTACCTTGGGCTTTTTCACGGTCTGTACTTAGTGTAAGTTTCTAACTCCCATTGACTTGAAATGGCAATTATAGATGCCTTACTCAGACCTGTGGCTTTGAAAATATCCACCTTATTTCATTGTGCATCTGCTTTTATGAAAAAAGAACAAAGCTCTGAAACTGCTATTCAGGTGTAAGTCTCCAAATAGTGTAGTTATGAATAAAAAACTTGTTCTAATGATAGTTTTGTCCAACTATGGGAAGATCTACACAGGTACTTATAACTAGTAATATTATATGCAACAATGTCTATTAATACTGTAAAACTCTATTGGCTTTAGATCTACATGGGGACTTAGTGCCTAGATCTACACAGGGACTTGGCCCTAGCAATGTTGTGTGCTACACTGTGTAGATTTTAAGTGCCTAGCTGCCTAATGAACTGAATATAGTTTAAGTGCCTAGACTATTTATACAATACATAGCGAGAGTTAGGCAGATAAAATGGGATTGACAGAAGCCATCATGCTGAGTGGGGAGCCATGATCTAAGAATAGCTATGTCTGTGTTCTGCTATGGGTATTTTCCATGCTTCTGGACTTTGCTGGCTGCCACATGTGGATGGAAAGGAATTTTTTCCTCTTCTACTGTGACGTGTGGGAGGAGAGGGGTTCTTCACTTGAGAAATCCAAGGTACTTTCTTAATCTTTGCAGCAACAGGATGATGGCCACTGTGATCCCCCTGCTTTACCTGTGGCAGGTTATAGGAGATGCGTCATGGTTGATGGTATAGTTTTGCTAATACATTAGACTATAGATTTGTATGGAATGGTTTGGATTGGCATAATCTTGCCTCATGCAGGGAATCGGACTTGATGACCTTTGGAGGCCCCTTTGAGCCCTACTTTTCTGTGATTCTGATCTAAGATAGCCAACTGATAAAACCATAGGACAAATATAATAGCAGGTTTCTATAGTATTGTGGTTATGAAACTCATCTGGGAAAGAGGAGACATAGCTTTTGTTTCATGTTTCTCTATTATATGGATTTACTACAAGTATCAGAGACTGGTAGCCAGGGTCTCGGTCTCTCTTAGCAGAGTGTCCTAAGCACTGGGTTATATGGCCATTTTCACTCTCTCTGACCAAATAAATAGTTAATTATTCCATGCAAAATCAAACTACTTTAACAGGAGAGATAAAGAGCACTCCTATCCTCACCTCAAACTACCTCATGGCGTGAGCAGTCTTCTGTCATGTGAGAGATGTGGATTAAACTCCTCCAGGCAGAGAAGGGAATTGTAGACATAATAATGAGGAACTTCAGCTATCCACAAATAAACTAGGTCAAACTGTCATCAGGCTGGGATGCAGAGACCAAATTTCTCGATGTTATAAACGACTAATTCCTGGAGAAGTTAGTTCTGGAACGTAGTCCTTATTAGTGCACAGGATTTGGTGCAAAGGGTAAATGTTATTGAGCCATTGGGTAATAGTGACCACAATGTAATCGGGTTTGACATCCATGTAGAAGGGGAGACAAGAAAATCTACCACAGTAGCATTTAACTTTAAAAAGGGAGACTATGCCAAAATGAGAAAACTAATTAGACAGAAGTTAAAATGGGCCCCTGAGGAGGTGAACTTGCAAACAGCATGGGAACTGCTTAAGAACACCATGTTAGAGGCACTACCACAAATCAAAAACTGTGTTGTTCTGGATCTTAGGTAGAAGCAGGAAGACTCCTTGTTCTCATTAAACCTTTATTGCAACAACTAACCCCTGACCCAAAGTGATCAACCTACCACTTCCTGTGGATAACATTGCTAGCAGTTAACTAGTAGTGGAAGTTAACTCTTACTACTACATCCCTCTTTCTCAGGGGAAAACGTGATATACACGTAGTTACCAAAGGAACCTAAAGAAAGCAGAAACATTGGTACGTCTATTCATTTAGATCAGACTAATTCACAGGTCTAATCTTTTCAGTGAAATTGAGGTCACATCCAGACCTAGTGTAGTAAACAGGTGGAATTTGGCAGAGATGTTCTTGATTCCTATGGAGGAGACCACTAGGTGTCTCCACCCACTATGAATGAGGGGTATCTGCCCTAGCCTTGATGGTGTCTTGGACCCCTGGATCTGATATCCAAACTTCCTGCTGGAAGAAAAGACCAGGTACATGTCTTGAAGTATGCTTGGGGTCATAGTTCCATCTCCGACAATCCTTTATCTGTTTGTCTTTCTCATGAAATTTCTGTGGATTGACAAGTTTTGGAACAAAGTCATTGATTATACTTGGGAGGGTTGTACAGAGTTGATGACTCATAAGTAACTCAGCTGGACTCCACCCATGCTCCACTGGCATTGGATGGTAGATCAAGAGTGCCTTATAGAGATCTTTAATTTCCTGGAGCAAATTCTTCACAGTTCATACTGCATGTTCTGCTTCTCCATTACTACAGGGGAAATGTGGACTGCTGGTGACATGCTGAAAGTCATACTGGGCTGCAAACAGCTTAAATACGGCTCCAGAAAATTGTGGGCTTCCATTATCAGTTCTTAAAATTGAAGGTATGCCATGGCATGCAAATATGCCATTATAACTCTCTGTCATGGTGCTCTGTAATCTCCAAATAACAGCAATAATAATAGCAACAAGGTAAACTGAAGCCTTCCTTCCAGGTGAATAAATCAGCTCCCAACATCTGCCATGGATGATCTGGTAAATCAGTCATGAGGCATTGCTCCACATGGACCAGTTGGTGTTGATTGCAAACCTTACAACTGGCCACACAGTCCTGTATGTCATCACAGATGGAGGACCACCAAACTGTCTGGTGAGTCCTGGCTTGACATTTTGTTATGCCCTGGTGAACATCATGAATCTTCTCTAGGATTTCCTGGTGTAGTGCTGAAGGTATCAGTACTCTGTTGTAGAACATAACTAAGTCTCTGGCAACATGGAGACTGACTCTCTCTTTTTGGTACCTTGCTAGTTTACAGTCCTTGAATCTTATTTGATGCCATCCTTCCAAGCAGTATTTTTTTTATCTTTTGGCAAGAGGAATCAGCTCCTTGAGCTTCCTGAATTCTCATTTGTAGTGAAGCAGATATGGGTATCCCATCTGCAATAACCTCCACATAACCAGCAATGTCTCACTCCTGGTGGAGTTCTCAGTTTAGAAAAGAGATGGCTTTCTAAACAATGCCTATTTTCCACCATGAGTATTTCCCATGCTTCTAGGCTTTGCTGGTTGCTCCCAGTCCCCCAACCTGCTTTTTGCTATACATATTTTTAAGCCTCCCCAGAGGGGATATTTTTAAGGCTCCCCAGAGGCATTTCACACTGGCTACAGCTAAGGCTGGGCACTTCAACTAGGGTGTGCCAATTCTCCTGCTAGGAGCAAAGCCATTTCTGGCTAGAGGATCTTGCCCTTCTGCTCAGAGTCAGACCAATCACCATATATGGGGGCAGAAAGGAATTTTACCCCACGGTCAGATTAGTATGGACTGTGGGGGGTTTGCCTTTCCCTGCAGCAAGGGGCATGACCCTCTACCTGAGACCTCTTGAGTAGATATAGACAACATTTTATAGAAGCAGGACATTGCCTATGGTGGTTCCCTTGCTTTACCTGTGGCAGGTTAGGCTGTTAGATCTATGTTGTGTCAGAGTTGAGGATAGTCTTATGGAATTTAGCTTATAGTTGTATGGGATGGTTTAGATAGGGGTGATCCTACCTTAGGCAGGGAGTTGGACTAGATGACCTCTGGAGGTCCTTTCTAGCCCTACTTCTCTATGGCTTTGACTCTATGGTTTGAGCAGGGGCATGATACGGCTTTACAAAAGAGTAAATGGTGAAGAGAAAGTAAATAGGCATTTATTATTTATTTTCTTTCACGATACAAAATCGAGGGGGGTCACAAAATAAAACTACTAGGTAGTAAGTTTTAAACTAACAAAAGAAAATTCTTTTTCACCCAGCATGTCATTAAAGTATGGAACTCATTGCCACTGGATGTTGTGGAAGCTGACAGTTTAGGCAGATTCAAAACAGGATTGGAAAAATTCTTGGAGGAAAGGGGCATCAACATCAGCCGCTTGCATTCCCCAGCCGGTGCTCACAGGGGGGGCACCAGTGCTTCTGTCTGCCCCCCTCCCCACTTGCCTGAGCAGGGAGCACAGCCTGACAGGGTGCTCCGGCCCTCTCAGGGGGTGCAAGTGCACCCCAATGCACCCCTATGCATTGCCACTGCAGTGTAACTTGCTAGTAGCATATGGTGTATGCAACAGGCCAAATTTTGTTTCCATTCCTACCTCTTTGGTCCTTTGACTGTAGCAGAATTACCTCAGTGTGACCCTGGTGGGTGGCTCATAACTTCACCTACCCTGGCCAGTGATTGCCCTTTTTCTCAGGAGACTGCTATGCTGCTTTGATAATGTACAACTTTTACCCATTGCCACTGGCAGAAATTGCTTTCCCTCCAAAATATCAGTCCTTTGTGTCAAGGCCTTTCCTTTTTAAAATGCTATACTGCTTTCTCCTTGAGCAGCAAGCTGAAGATAATTTTTGCCTCTTTTTTCTAGACCTTTTGGTCGCCATACTTGGCCTTCCAATTTTTGCTTTCCTCCATTCACCCAGGAGAATGCCTTTGCTAAGGATAGAAGTGCCACTTAGGCCCAGCAGAGTACATCACCACTGCTCCTTCAGTCCACTCTGTCCTTGTGCCTATTTTCAGGATGTGGAGGGAGATCAGTATCTGAGGGTACCAAGTCAGATGATAAGAAGAGTGTGGGGTGTATATTTGTGTTTTTGTTTAAGTATTTGGAGAAAGGGGAATAAATAGGGGGAAAGGGCATATGCAAGAGGGAAGTGAATTCTTTGCAGGATTATGTAGGATTATCCCAGGGGCAGGGACTGAAGTGCAGGGTCTTCACAATGGGGACATTCAGCACAAGAGTTTCTGCCTTGACAGCTTGGCCCAGCTCAGTACAGCTTGGCTGCCACTCTGGAGAATATAACTGAATGGTAACTGCTAAACAAAACGTGAGACAGGGCATGTGTCACACTGGAGTGAGAGGAAAGTCACGCTCTGATTTGTCCACTGAGCCATGACAACCTAAGCAGCATGTCACACAAACAGAATCCCAGCTGTGACATGGGAACCCAGTCCTGAAAGAAGTGACCACAGCCTGGCAGAATTATAATAAAAAAGTAAGGACTGGCCTTTTTCAAAACTGTATCAAATTAATTTTGTTTATTAAACACCTTGGAGACCTCTCACATTAATTTCCCTCCCATAACTTGTTTTCTAACAGCACTAAATCATCCACCTATTCTTCAAATCTTAATTAGACAGTCCATTAGGTAAACTGCATCTGCTTTTCTGTCCTTTTCACTGCAGTTCCACATGTACAGTCACTTTTGGATGCCTTCCTTAATGTGTGCATCCATATTTGCAGGGTTAGTTGGCAGTGGTCCCATTGCTATTGTAACATACCCTCTGTTTTGAGAAGGCAGTACAGATGCAGCCAGGTCAAGAATCACTTATGGTACACACGATTTGGATTCAAACAGAATGTTTTTTCTTGCCTGAAAAGCTCTTTTCATATCTAGTAAATGAATCCAGCAATAATCACAATAAGCATGCTTAACAGTGTATTTGGATTAATACCGAAGTGGTCACTGGGATTCAAGCAGCTGCCAGACTCTCAAGCATCACTCAGTACATACCCCTAGTTCTGCACAACTTTCCCACACTAAGGGATGGGGAGGGTACCTCTGGTTCATAGGGAATGTGAGAATTCCCAATCAGTTTGTTCATCCTGAACAGTTTTCTATCACAGGTCATAAACTGATAACAGTGTAGGTGTTACCCAAATGTTCTGATTTCTCCTATGCTGAAGCTAATCGTGTTGGAACGAACCTCTTTCTCACTGTGTGGCTCTTCAGGATCTTGAAACCTCTGGTGACTCAATGCAACTGCTCGAAAAACATAAGCTTCAAACAAGGGGGCATGGCAAAAGTTGATTTTAATATTATAAGGTCTGATCTTTCCACATCTGCCACAATAAAGTGGCTGAATTCATTACTACCTTTTGTCACGCTGCTGATTTGCCTCTGATAATGGCATAACAAATGGTAACAAAACTTTTCATGGTGGCACAAATGAGATGTCAGGTGAGGTCTGTTTCTACTCCTACAGTCAGATCCATACATTGAATGAAGAAGTGAAAAAGTAACCATTCACTGAATGAGATGGGGATCCCATGGCATATTAGAATATGATTATGTAATAAGGAGATGTACCAACTGTACCACTGAGGGCACAGAGGAAATCACATTTGTACAGACAGAAACTAAAGACTAAAAAAAAAAAACTTGCCACCTCTATTCAAGTGATGGGTGCAATTGTTTGCCTTTGCTAGTATAAACACATGACACAGGGTAAATATAATTTATGAAAGATCCAACAATTGGCTTACATAATTTTCTCCCTAAGGAGAAAGAAGGAAACACAGAGCATTTCTCCCTAAGGAGAAAGAAGGAAACACAGAAGGAAATGGCAGATGCTACCCATGCCAATTACTGCACTTGAGGAAATCACTGAGAAACCACGATGGTATAGGTAGTATGAGAACTCAGAAAAAAATCTTGATAGCTGCAGTATGTTAACTGCACTGGCAAGAAGTGGTGGCCATACAAGGTTGGGAAATGAAGTCTCCCTACTTTCTCTCTATATTTTCACTTTTTTATATTTCCAGCCTTTTTGCAGTGGGGAAAAAAGGGGAAAGCAAAATACTGACCTATGTGGCATTTCATTAAAGCTATTTTGTTTAAGAAATATTTCTGCCTCCTCCCCATACGTCTCCCCCTCCAGGTTTTTTATTTTTTTGAGGTGGGGGCGAGAAAACCTTTTGGAAAACAAATTGTGACAAACATGACACTTTAGTGTTGTTCATGTTCTCATCCTGAGATAATATAAAAAAAACACACTAGGAGGACACTGTCATTATATCCTAACTATAAGTGTGGAGTCAGAGGTAGAGAAAGGGGTAGCCTGTAAGTACAGCCAGACATACGGTATAATTAGGATATGGCAGTGTATAATTCATTGTGATATTGTCTAATTCCCATTTTCTGCACCTGTAAATAAAAAAATGCATGAGTGTTGACCTTTTCTGATCAACATCAAATTGGTTTTCCCCTCTGAATCAATTCATCATGCTTTCACAGTCACAACAGTGTTTTCCTGAGCTTTTATTTGTAAGGGCAGGCTCCCCAAGACCCTTTATTTCTGTGGTCAGCAAAGTGGTCTCCAACTCAGCTGATTGCTACAAAAGCTAACAGTTGTCTAACAGAGATCATTCAAGCAAAGCCCTCTTTAGGTAAAGCATAAATTGGTGGTGATGGTGTAAAGTATCCCATCTCCAGCATGAGTTACTATTCTGTTCTCTAGGAGGACAGTATACTTGATGCTGGCTATCAATCTTACCTTTAAGGGTAAGATGGTCACCCTTTTGAAAGTGGGAGTACCTGTGTGCAAAGTAATGGATTTCATCACAAGCCCAGGGAGTATGGTTACATGTGCACACAGTGAACTCCTGCAAGAATTAGCCCTCTGAACCATATCACAAACAGTATAATAACAATCTGATAAGCAGAGGTATGCTCAATATTCATAAAAAATGTTATGGGCAGCTCTCATGTCTTCACAGTAATGCTGTGCCCAAGTCCATTTCATTTGTTTGTCTCAAGGATCCAATTTATTGTTCAAACAACAAAACTCAGGTTACACAAAAGCAAGTACGAGTGACTCCCTAACCAGACCCGGCTGCAGTACTTAGAGGTTTGTCCCTTCCTGCTTTCAGCAAGTCTCTTTGTTAAATCACTTGCTGAATCATGCTAAAAATAGTGTGGCACTTACATTTGTGCAAATATGCTTGTGCAAAATTCCCCTTCAAGGAATTCCCCCAGTTTTCAGGGAGAAAAAGTCCCATGCTAGTCTGTGTATAGGCCAGTGCTCCTAAGTGTTACAAATAGTAAGAGCCCTACATGGGTATCTTCATCTTCCAAACATGGGTGCCATTTTGAATGCATATATAAGGACGTAGGTAGAGACTTAGCTGAAAATGTAGCTCTTCATGTTTTGGTTTTAGAATAATCCTGAATTACTGCAAATATCTACTTCATACATGATGTACAAATTTTCCTTATTTTTTCTGATTTATAGTGCATGCCTTATAATATTTTTGTTACACAAATGGTATGTCTGCTCCATTAAAGAGACTTAAGCACAATTGCAAATTCTTTCCTTTTGCCTTTGTCTTTTAACATTCTTATCACTTACATTGTTATTTCAACTTCATTGCTTAATCTTGGTGCATTCTGCATAAATGAATGTGTAGAAACTCATCTGTTGAAATCGTTAAGTGGATATTTAGTTTTCATAAGCAATAGCTCAGGGTAAAGAAAAAACAGGTTCATAAAGAGGAATATTCTAAATTAAGCTTTTCATTTTGGGGAGGAGGCAGCCTAAGTGCACGTCATTCTCTAGCAATCTGTATGTCATCATTGCTCCTTTATGCTAGCAAATTCCATTATTGAGCATTGTTCTCAAATTATTGCGTTCATACCTTGATAATAAAACCCATGCATTATTGTTGGTTGGACATCTTGTGAATAAATAGCAGTTTGCCACATTCTTAACAAAAAATTATTCATTAGAACTGGAACACATTAGCAGCACTGAATAACATTTGGCAATTGCTTAGGGTATACATTACTAAAGGTACCATAGGGTTGTACGAATTGCTTGGTGTGCTAATAAAAAACAAGGGTAGTAATGAAATGCTGTACTGAATGTCAAGCTCCAGTACTGCAGTTTTATTCTGCAATATGTTCTCTTGCAATTTGTAAACACATTAGAAATCCAGTTGTTTTAAAGCCACTTAATGATAATCATTCACAAAGCCTGATTTATATCTCCTGCTGAATCTATTTGACTTGTACCTTATATAAAAAGGATTAGTTGCAGGCTGACTTGGTCAAGTAATTTTCAAGCATGATCAAGATAACCCTTAAACTCTGAAGAATTTGTTCCTGTTCATAGTGTGTTGTAGACCATGTCATAAGAACATGCTTAGGAGAAAGTCCTGATCTGGCTGTTGTTCCTGACCAAAAGGGGCAAGGGTGGTAGATAAAAGGCTCTCAAAGGTGCCCCTGGCTACAGTCCAAAGGTGGAGAAAAAAACCTATTCCTTTACCATCCAGTTAGGAGTTAATTGTTCCTGTTGTTGGGTCCAGCGGCAGGAACATAATAACTTCCTACTTCTTCAGGGTTGAAAATGGGAAACAAATTAAGGGCTCATACTTACTGCTGGCTGCAACTGTGGACTACAAATCCCAGAGGTACCTGGAAACAAGAAGAGGAAGTGATAAGCAACCCTACAGAGTCCTGTTGTTATGATTTTGGACTGCAGGATTGCTGTGATTTTGGGCAGCAGGAACAGAAAGCAAACATACAGCCCATTATGGCTACATGCCAGAGATCCGTGCCCTAGCACCCCCGGCTTCTGGCCTGAGCTACTGCAGGCATGTGGCCGCATTTCCTAAATCAAAGGTAAATGTCTGTTTACTTTTGTTTCAATTTAATCTATGCAGCTTGGACTAACCTGCAAAAACTGAATCAATTCAGCCTGAGGCTTTTTAACCGTCTGTACTGAGCCATGAAGCCTGAGGGGTTGAGACTGTACAAGCAGCACAGAGGACTCTTTAATGGTTTTGTAAGGAAATTCAGCTTGCCTGCAACTCAGCCCTGGCATACCCATGCCCTACTTATACCTCAGGGCTAGGGACAGACATTCAAAAAGCCTGAACCTAAACTGATTCACTCTTTGCAGGTTAGTCTAACCTGCAGAGAGTTAACCAGTTTGCAAGTGGATAGACATTTGGACTATGCCTACAGTGGCTCAATCCAGAATCCTGGGGGCACTGGAGCGCCCTCCCTTCCACAGGGAAGCTGAGCTGAGGAGTGGGGGTGTGGACAGAACCTGGCAGGGCTGCCTGTCAGCCAGGAGCAATCTGGCCACACAGGACTACCCAGCCCCAGAGGGGAACTCTTCCCCTTCCTCCCTCCCTCCCACCATGGTGGGGCTGGGAGGGGGGCCCTGTTTGGTGCTCTTCTCCATCCTCCTTCCCCCTTGTGGTGGGGTGCTAAGGGGGACTTTGAGGCTGCCTGGTCCTGGGGGGGGACTTTTCCCCTGCTTCTTCCCCATCACTGTGGGATGGGGAGGGGAGGGGAGGCTCTATGGGATGCTGCCCAGCCCCAGAGTGGGAGTCTTCTCCCCACTCCTCCCTGCCAGGACAGGGGAGGCTCTGTTCCATGCTGGGGGAAACTGTTCCCCCTCCTACTCCTCCTCCCAGAGGGCCAGCAGGAGTACAGTGCTCACCTGGGCAGGGTGTGGGTGTGTGGGGTGTGAGTGAGGGTGGGGCATGTAGGAACCCCCACAGATTCCCCCCATGGCATGCAGTCCTTGCTGCCTGGCAGCATCAGCAGGTGGCTATATGAGGGTGCTCGTGCCCAGTGCAGGTGTGGCTCTGGCCAGCGGTACATTGGGGGAAGGAGTGGAGTGTACCTTACCTGCCCCCAGCTCTGCTCCCTGAGCCTAAGCCTGGAGCAGGGGAAGCCCCACACTAGAGCCAGCTGCTTCTCCTGCTGCTTGCTGTGCAGGTCCTGGGCTTTTCTGGGTGTGGAGGGAGCCTTGATCCCTGCTTCCCCACAGAGTCCAGTATGGGGCTTCCCCTCTGTGAGTGCAGAGCTGCAGGGATAGAAGTGGCTGAGCAGGCTGCATGGGGCTGTGTTCCTCACCTCCAACACAGTGCTGGTTGCCTCTGTTGTGGCTCTGGTCCATGCCTGCAGCTCTGCACTCACAGAGGGGACCTCCTGTGCTGGACTCTGTGGGGAAGCAGGGTAGGGCTCCCTCCATTCCTGGCAGAGTGCAGGACCTGCACAGTGGGGCAGGGGAAGCAACTGGCTCTAGTGCAGGGCTTCCCCCACTGCAGGCTCAGGCTCAGGGAGCAGAGTCACAGGGATAAGGCAGGCTCCACTCCCTCCCCTCCATGCAGTGCTGTCTGGAGCCATGCCTGCTCTGGGCATGAGCACCCTGACCTCCCTACCTGCTGCTGCTGCCAGGCAGCGGGGGCTGCATGCCATGTGGAGAATGTGTGGAGGTCCCTACGCCCCCAACTCTTCATCACACTGACACCCTGCCCAGCTGAGCTTCTATGTTCCCACTGCCCCTCTGGGGGAGGGGAAGAAGGAGGGGAGAAGAATTCCCCCCCAGAATGGAACAGAGCCTCCCCTGCCTCTGCTCTGGGGCCAGGCAGCATCGCGTAGAGCGCCCCTCCCCCCACCTCCCAGCTTTGGGGCAGCAGGGGGGAAATGGAGGAGAAATATTCCCCATCCAGTGCCTCAGTGAGTCCCCCTCCCCACCCTGGGAGGAGGAGGAGTCCCTCCAAGCATGAAACAGAGCCCCACTCCCCACCCTGTGGGACAACCAACCCAGCATGCCCCCATTAAGGTAAAGAGGGCAGGGAGTAGGCTTAATTCCTCTCTCCATCCCTTCCCTGCAGCTGGGCTCTGTGAGCTCAGCGGGCTACCACTGCAGCCCCCTCCTCTCTGCCCCCCAGCAGACAGGCTGACCATGGCTGCAATGGCGAAGGAGGAAAGAATTAAACCCCTCCCTGCCCACTTTGCCTTAATGGGGCCATGCCAGCCAGTGCCTCTGCTAGGGCCGGTCCCTGCTCTGCTAGAGAGCAGAGGGGAGTGGTCAGCCTTGTGGCTGGAGCAGAGAGCGCTGCCCAGTCCAGAGAACATGCTAGGATGCTTGAGGTGTCTGGTTTATCTTAAACCAGGACCCTGGTCTGAGACAGATATTGCATAAACCAGTTTGACCCAAATCAGTTAAGTCTGATTACTACATTCAACCAGGTTTAAACCAGTTTCTGATCACTTCTACCAGTTTATGTGTAATGTCTGACCCTAGCTGAGGACTGCAAAGAGAAGGAAGGGAGCACCACTGTGGCCTGAGCATACAGGGTCTATTCTTAAAGGGAATTCCCATTTTGGATTTTTAAGGAAGGCTTAGCCAGAAAGATAATTGAGATTTAGTCTATCTTTGTTTCATATGTACACATTACTTTTAATGGGAGATGCAAAAAAAACAAATGGCAGTACATGGCTCTACCTTAAAAAGGTACTTCTCCAGCCCTCTCCTTACCTTACTGTCTGACCACCACACAATATTTCATAGACTAAGTATCATAACAACCCCACAAGGCAGGAAAGTTTTAGTTACTCTGTAAAGATAGTAAGGTTGAGATCCTTAGAAGTGTAGAAGTGTCTTGGAACTGATTTGCTTATGTTCTCATAGGAAATCCTTGGCCATTCTTCCTCCCTTATTCTGCCCAGATGCTGAAACATATGCAGATAAAACTGAAGTCATTCCCAAATCATGTCTGCTCTTAATTTTGTTAAATTTGAAAATAAGTTTCAGTCACTTAAAGGTAAAAAATTAAGTTTCAGAGTCATAGCTTTTAATACACTTATTGTGCCTGTCAATAATGTACCTAAAATTAGTCTTAACTAGAAGCCTGATGAGTAAGCTGGTAGGAAGAATTATCTACAGGAAAGAGCATCTGTCATGGAGCCTTATTCTTTTAAAGGTGCTGTATTGAAAATAAGAACAGCAGCAAGGCGTGGGACATACATTAGCAAATACTCTGAATCAAAACCATCAGGGAAAGAGTAACAATCGGAAATTGTTACTCACACTCTGGATTGTTGTTATGCAACTGCAGCTGTGAAGGCAAAATAGCAATAAAACAGATAATTCCTTCTCCTGGGGTACTAGCAATGACCTATTTAGTACAAATATTAACACTTTTTTAGTATGCAGTAAATTTGATAGAATTTTAATTTGTGAAAGAGGATATTGTTCAAGACAATCTGGCATTTCATGCACTAGAGCTCATGTGGCATTGGTTCTTTAGCTTAAGAACTTTGAGAAACAAGAGAGATAATGATAGAAAAATGATATTTAGCAGTTGTTTTCTCTTTTGGGACTGGAGTTCACTATTAGTGGTAATTGGTAATATATATTAAGCAATTCAAACATTTGCATATGCAAGTGTTAAAATATCTCATTCAGCTCTTTCTCCTTTTTCTGACCCTAGTATACACAAGCCTCTTGTCCTACTTACAAACTGATATTACCTAACCAACACTTAAATCTGTACTTAGTTTAAGAAGAATTTGGAGCAGGTTGTAGTAATTGTCTTTTACTTAATCCTTAGAGAAAATACATGGCAGAATAGTAATCATAGAAAATTAAGGTGATGGGATATTGCATTGTAATTTAGTGCTTTTCAGCATGTAGTGTGAACCACAATTAGCATGCTCTTGTTATAGTTTCTAGTGATTAAGTATTTAAATACTGGGAATAGTATGTGCATTTTAGAAATAGATACAAACTTGCTTTCTTTTTTCAAATTACTTGAAAGCCTTTTCACCTTTTGCTGTCTAGCAGCCCGTTCAACTAGAAAAAAGAGCCTATAGTTTAAACGAAAACCTGCTAGGTTCTTTATAAGAAGCCAGTGATTTTGCTGACTTTTTCACTACCATACTTCTGCTCTAATTCATATGTGCAGTATTACCTATCTTTTAGCATTTGGGCCATAGAAACAATTGGAGGGAGGTTAAATGTCACCCTTACTGACAATGGAGAGAAAGATGGAAAGAGTTTGATTAGATGGGGCTGTACTTAATCTATTGTGTTACTTGGAATTTTTATTTAAGTTTAAATGGCCAAATGTTTGGCATTGAGGGCTGAATCCTTATTTCCTAAACCCTTCAAGACAAGCAAAGTGGGAATTTGGCTGCTATTGCTTTTGACGAGTGATGCAGATCAGAGCAAGTTCTTAAAAAGCCTCCACTAGCAGGTGACCAAACTCTTGGAGTGCTTCTCACCTGGGATTCAAATTAAGTTTTTTAAAAGCACTTATGTTTGTTCGTCTGCAGATGGGCTATTCAGCAAGAACCATAGGTCAAGGTTGAAATGCATAGAATTTAACATGAACACATTTTTATAACTCTATAGCCAGGCTCAATATCATAAAAGCTTACTAAATTGGGTGAGGCTTTTTTAATGTTCTTAATAGGTTCTACTTTAATTCATATATCTATTTTTATTCCTGTGTAAGCTGTATCTTGCCCTAGGGCCTAGACCAGATCTGATGGACATAAAACTACTAAATACACACTAAGCGACCTTTAGCTTACTTCTTTTGATTGCATAAGTACTCACACTTTATAAAATGAATCTCAGTTCTGGCATTCTCACTTGTTCATTATTTTTGCTGCTTCTTTTACCCAAACTTTGGTCAAGCAAGCAAACAGTATACTTTTTTGCCATTAAGCAACATGAGGCCTGTTGTAATCTACTCTAGCTCTGAAAAGTGTTGTGGGAGAAGAGGTGAACATGGCTCACAGAGAGGGCAGAATTGGAGAAAAGAAATATTCAAGTGTGAAGTCAAAATAACATAATTATGTGCATAATAATATGCAACTTTCCCATTCTTGAAGAAATAACTGTCTATGGATTGTAATAAATTCTAGGGACAAATTTATTAATTAATTATAACTTTGGTTATTTGACTTCAGAGTTTGCTTAACTCAGGAGCTGATCATTTATATTGAAAATGGTAAGAAATGTCAGTTAAATAGTGTTAGTCTTACACATTAGAACAAAATAAAATGGCTTTTAGGCAAATGCAAGGTTTTTAAAAGAACGGAATCAGAAAAGGTAAAAGTTCAATGGTCATAAACAAACCTTTCTGGTATATTCCTCTTGCTCTACTATACAGCTAGACAAAATATATTCTACTGCATTAGTAATGCTTGGAAAGACTGGGTTATGTAATAAAAGCTATGTTTAGTAGATGAGTTTAACACAATACATCTGGGAGAAAAAGATGATCACGGGATTGTCTCTCTGAGAGCAATAGGTAAGAGGGCAGTTAAAAGAAGGTTTTCAAAGGACAGTTCAGGACTTTAGCTCAATTATCATTGACTTTAATGAGAGCTGAGTGGCTAAAACCTCATGCAAAGCTTTGAAAATACATGGGCTACTCCTGTGGCAAAGATTGGATCTGGCTAATAAAACAGGTATATTTTATATAAATGAAGGTAAAGATGCTAGTGATTTCATCATTTATTAGCCAATAAATATTACTAATATCCTGGAGAAAATTAAATATACATCAGGTGATTACCACTAAACTTCATCCAATTAAATTTGTACCATTGACAGGGCCTGGTGGCAATGCAGAAGTGTCTTGTTAGAGCTCTGCTCCAGACGCAATATTACAAAACATCAACTCCCTTCACAGCTAAATGACCACTAGCTAGCACATTCATTAATGAACATCCTGTCGCACACAGTACCTCTTAGTAAATGATAAACCCCGCTTACTGCCCACTATCTCCATCCTGCCCTATCTCCTCTGCCAGAAGGACTTTGTAGCATGCCTGGAAGGTCAAAAGACTCAGGGTGTGGAGGACGAGTAGGGCTACAGAGCAACTTCTGTAGTTAAAAAGGCTTTCACAAAGAATGCCAGTACAAGCTCCACATCTCTTTTTTTTTTAAGGGGGCTTCACCTGAGGCACCTCTGCTGATTTCAGATGTAGACGAATGCCATGGGTGGGGATCCCTCAGACATGGAGACCTTATACTCTGTATAGATATTTCTTTATGAAAGGTGTAATTAATGAATACCAAAAAACCTAAATGAGCAGGCTCCTAGATATTCGTACATGGCAGAAACTCCTTTCTCCTTTTTCACCCCTAGCATATATTGTCAGAAATATTATTGCTATATATTGTAGAATAGCCATCCACTTCTGCAATTCTAGGTAACCAGTGCATCTTGCTGTCTTCCACTGAAGTTATTAGTATTTCCCTGATGTTACCTTCTTGGGACTTTTTTGAGACCTTAAATGTTCAGTTGATCCAGCCCAGATCTCTGCATATTATAGACCGAGGGCTTCTGTCAACTTTTTGTTTATATATTGATCCAAGGGACTTTCTTGCAATAGTTTTTTGGGTCTTGTTGTTATAATATTGATCTGATTATACAGGAGTAACATCCTTTCTTACTATTATTTCTGTATCAGTGGAGGACTTTTATGTGGACAAGTTGTGTTTAATAAGAGGAAATCTAATCAGTATGGGTTTGGTCCTGAATTCAGACACATTTTAGTTATTCCTGTTAAGAAAGTGGATGAGCGTAGGAAGGCCAACAAGAAGTAGAATTTCAAATATGGCTCTACTCTGAAGAATGGCTTTTAAAAAACATGTCGTTGTGGGGTTTCATGTTTACTATGTCACAGTGGCTTTAATTAAAATTTCTCACTTCAGAACTGAAAAGATGCTATTTTCCTGATTGCTTGACTTTCAGATGCAACCGGGATTTTGAAGTCAAGCGATATGTTTTCTGACTCATCCAACTTTACCATTAAAACTTCATTAGGTCAAATTCTGTTGTCAGTTAAATCCACACAAATCAATTTTCTCTGAGTTTGCAGAGTTGTAGTTGGGACAGAACTTGGACCTGGGTTCTTTTGCTAATGAGTGAGCAAGAAGGGAATCCAATTCATTCTCTCATAGCTTTGTCAATGCTAACAGAAAAAAAGTTATACAAATTTATTTTTGTCACTGAATTCATCAGGTATAAATACACATTGGGAATTAAGTTTTTGAGTAAGGAGATGCCATTTTTGACAACCAGTTTACAGAATAGAGCCACAATTTGAAAGAGATAGGCATGTGTTGAATGAAAGAGAATTTTCTTTTCTAAATGAAGGTGAGTCAGACTATCCTGAGACTTCAGTTTTTTTAACTGACAGGAGGCAAAAATAATTCAGATTAGTACTATATCTCTTTAGGTTCATATGGGAATTAAAATTTAATGTAATAATAAACTTAATCACTTTTTATTAGAAAAGTGGGATGGGAATTGGGAAGCCTGAGTTTTTTTCTTCTGTCACTGAGATTTGTGATCTCAGGCAAAGTCACAAAAATGGCTATAAAAATGTAACTTCTCTTTGCCCTGTTTTTTTTTGCTACCCGTGAAAATCATCTAAGTATGCAGGACCTCTCAGATTCAGCTTACTTTTGGTAAGCCTATACGTCTTAGAATCTCAAAATTACCTTCATAGATGATCAAACTATTAATAGCTGTTGAACAGAATATTGCAGATGTTTCCTCTGGGACCTCTAGACCAGTAATGTTGGATACCAGAGAGAGTAATGAACCGAGGATAAGTCACTCTAGATATACGCAGTTCAGTGCTTTCCCACTTCTGCTGCTGCCGGAGACGGAGTATTGCACTAGATATTGATATATTAGTCTGCCCCAGTATGGCACTTATATTCTTATGTACAGACAATTAAATTGGAATTAATACTTTGGAATTAATAATTGGCTTTGACATTGGTAAGTATTACCTCCGTTGTATAAAGAAATTGAAGCACGTATATAAAAAGGCCATTTTTTAAAATTTGACCTAGTTCTGCTAAAAATAAGTGTTACTAACAGTTAGTACATGAATCACCCAATCAAGTGGGGTTTTTTAACTGTCAGTTGGGAAACTATGTACATTCTGGATGTCAGCTCATAGTACAAGCTATTCCACTTTGACAGGGACCTGGTGACCATCTATAAACTCACTAGGGGGGACCAGAAGGGTTTGGGAGAGACCTTGTTTCCCCTAGCCCCCCTGGCAGAACAAGGAATAACAGCCACAAGTTGATGGAGAGTAGGTTTAGATTAGACATCCATAAGAACTACTTCACAGTTAGGACGGATAGGAGCTGGAACCAACTTCCAAGGGAAGTGGTGCTGGCTCCTACCCTGGGGGTCTTTAAGAGGAGGCTTGATGGCTACGTAGCTGGGATCATTTGAGCCCAGTTTTTCCTCCTGCCCAGGCAGGGGGTCGGACTTGAAGATCTACAAGGTCCCTTCCGACCCGACTTCTATGATTCTATGATTTTATGAGCATTTTTCAGTGTCAGCACTATATGCACCAGTGATAGTGAAGTTTTGAAATAAGACTGTATGTTTAGGCCATGTACTTTGCCTATGCCTCCTTGTGCAAGGGCCTAAGAATGTGGAGTTGTTCTGACCTTCCACTCTTTCTGTCTTTGCCAACAAGTTTGGATCCAGTAAATATCTTATCTTCTCACTTTAGAAATTTTAAAACAAGTCTTTCCAAACCATTTGACTTGGGAAATATTGTCTTCACTCAGTTAACTCATGAAGGATAATCCTTTATTTAAAAAAGAGAGAGAGAAGCAATGAATCTATAGCTGGGTGTGTCCCCCTCCCACACCAGCTCATGAAGGGTGAACTTGCATGATAGGGTGCTCACAGCCAGTTCAAATGCTCACTGTCTAAGCTATGCTCACCTGACACAAACTGATCACCATCAATGATGGGCAGAGCTGATACCTCTGGTCTCTGGGAAATATCTACATCCAAACTAAAAGCAAGTTGTTTCTATTGGGGTCCACACAATCTAGGAACAAGCATCTTAAATTACACCTACTCAAAATGTACATATGGGTCAAACTGGGCCAGAGGTACTGGTTACAACCAAAGCAAGGCCAGATAATTTAGCACTGGCTTGTGCTGTCTTAAGTACTCTTCATGCTCTAGATTCAAGCATTGTAAAGAAGGTATAGTGTAGCTAGTTAGCTAGTGAGGACAAAGGGTCTGCAACAGAGCTGTGCAAAATTTTACTGGCTGTTTTGTTTCAACTCATTTGAAGCTCAAAACAGTGAAATTGAATGAAATGAAGGGCTTTGAAACAGCCTTGAAACGAACTTTTTGCATTTCAAAGCTGAAGCTGGGCTTGCCTGCAGGGAAACAGAAAGTAAGGAGAGGGAGGAGGAAGAGGGGGGAAGGACTGCTCTGATATTGACTGTGTATCTGGCCAGTGACTGTCATCCTTCCCTGAGGTCCCTCCCAATCCCAGTGCTCTGGGGGAAGGATGGGAAAACAGCATAAAAGGCAGCATTGTTTGAACTGGCCTGCTTTCTGCCTTGGGTTCAGTTACTGAGCTAGCTATCTTGCAGAAGCTCAGCAGCATTAGACAACAAAGGCTACTACCATTGATTTCCTACTTGCTCGCCTGGCAGGTGGGATTTCTCAATACCTTATGCTTTCTTTCTATACCCTTTTATTTTATTATTATATTCATTGATGGGTTCTTTTCAATTTCATAATTATATTGCATATTATAATATAAAATGTATATAGGAAGACGCATATATACATTTATATATTTTTATGAAGACAAAACTCTATGAAACATGCTGAAAAGTTCCCTCCCCCCCACCAAGCTGAGATGCAGCCTCTTTTCTACAACAAGCAGGCATGAGGCTTTCACTAGTGCAGGCAGCAAGGAAAGGGGAGCAGTGCCAGTGCCTCTGCCTGTGCCTGAGTCTGCATCCCCTCCAAGAGCACCAGCCATAATCACCTCCATCACCACCATGACAACAAGCAGCAGCACCAGCATGACAATCTCTTCCACCCCCATTTCACTTCCCAGCCTGAGCCTTCCAGTGCCAGAGGAAGAGGTGGAGCTGGATCTCAGTGCCCTAGGAAGGGAAATTCTGGGGAAAGAGAGGGAATCATCTGAGTTTGTGCTCCACACCCCTCAAGTTTCCCCTAGAGCCAGGTCTCCTTCCCCAGAAGGCACTTCGGAGGAAGCGGAGGTAGAGGTTGTAGAGGCAAGCAGCTCCCTTGAGTCTGCTCCTTCTGTTGCTCTGCCTCTGCCTGCTGAGGAGGGGGAACGTGCAGCAGCATCCACACATGCACCCACACCCCGGAAGCAAGTGGGTAATGTGGTCCGGGATTATTCTGAGCTGGCAGATGATCCCATGTATGCTATCTGCCTGCACTGCTGAGCCAAAACCAGCTAGGGCAAGGGACCAAAACGCATGAGCACCATGGGGATGTTGATGCATCTCTGCAGGCACCCCTGCCTTGCCCTTGCTCCTCCTCAGCCTAGCACCAGTGGGAGAATACTCAAAAAGAAGTCCTCCTCTCACTCCAAAGCCCCCATACCGCCAAAGCAGAGGCTTTGGTATTTTGTATAAAATGCATTTCTTATATGTTATAATAAGGCAGTAATTGCACGACATGATAATGACTTTCAAATGATAAACAATGAGTTTCTTTGGCACCTCAGGAAAAGCTGAAAAGCAATTTCTACCTAGGAGGACTTTTACAATCTTTGAATTCTCCTCAGCCTGAAGAAGGTATATGTGCACAAAAGCTTGCAAATAAAGATTTCTTTTGCTACTATTCAGTTGGTCTAATAAAAGATATCACCTCTGAATCCAAGAGCTTTGTGTAATCAGCATATGACATGGGTGTGTTTGCTCACACAATGACTCCCAGACAATGACTAATTTACATTTTAAAAGAAAAAACTCTAACATGAAGTCACACCTTGAAACAGGGAGAACATTTACCACTGAGGGGAAATTAGAGAGAGACAGGTATATTGGATTAGCAAATCTCTGTGTCTGAAAAGTTGCACATATTCTCCTGGTCATAATAAGATCAGGAAAACCTTAGTAGTTTGAAAAACATGCATCTTTGGAGGGCAGGAAGTTACTGCATGATGTGAACTCCCCTAGCATCCCAGAGGTAATGCATGTGCATAGGCACAGGGACAACTGTATTTAAGCGTGCTTTGGGAGCACAACTTTGTTTTTAGTCTCTTTGGGTGCCTATATATGAGCAGCAAGGGTGCTTGCATGTGCTGGAATTCCAATTTCTGTGCTCCAGCAGCCCCTGTGTCTTGTGCATCAGCGTCCCTGTGCTTAAAAATGGTGGTGGGGGTGCTTGAACTAAAGCTCATTGAACAAGCTTTAGTTCAAGCTCTCCCACCACCATTTTTAAGTGCAGGGATACTGATACATGAGATACAGTGGCACTTTAATTAGAGCAGCTCTTGGAGCTTCTCTAATTAAAGCACCGCCCCGCCACCCCCAGAGCATATGTAAAAGTGCCTTTTGGGTACAGGAGAAAATGGAATCCCTTAGCCTGTAAAACAGGCTAAATAAAAAAAGATGAAAGCAAAAATTGCTTATTGCTAGGATGCTCTAGCAATAAGATCAGAGGGAGAAGGTGTTTTTTCAACTGCTGAAGGTGGCTACGGCCTGCACCCTTGGATTTTAAGGTGCAGGGTAAGAACAGGTTGTTGTTCTGATAGTTTTGTTTGTTTACTCTTATCTCTATCGTATTTCAGCCTGCGGTTACTGACTTCTTATACTGGTTCTTGTTTTTTATAAGTGTTAACATTAACTGCGATTCTAGAGTATTTGATCATACAGGCTTGCCCTTTCTGTGGAAAGGAGGACCCGTCTTTCCTGAGTGCATGACTGGACAAGCACTCAGATGCTTCTAGCTGGGAGAATCCCTCCACTAAGAGCTGGCAAAGCCTGAGTGAGACCGGGAGGGCTGAGGCACCACAGGCCAAGGAGATGGCCCCTGGTGCAACTCAACTGGCTCTCAGCAGTCAAGCACCAGACAGCATAGAGGGTTTTGGAGTGGAAAGGCATCCCAAAGGTGTGGAAGTACCCCAGGTGTGTGTCTCAGAAACAAACCCGGACTGCACTGGGGCTGGAGCATGTCACAATCACCCTCCTGTACCAGAACTAGTTGGGATCCCCAGAACCACAATTTTTAGTTAGATTTCCAGTAACAGAGAAATAGAAACCCGCTGCTTTCTAAAACAGCTTCATGGCATTAGGATATTGATTGACTGTCATAAAGATCTAGCTATAGAATGAAATGGTTGCCATTGAGTCTGAAAAATGGCTGCTACTCTCCTTTGACACTGGCCATTATGATACTGAAATAAGTGAGCAATCTGATGTGAGTGAGCAGTCTGGTTCACATGGTCTGGATCAACTTGTGCAGTAGTGGGCACACTTGTTTTCTCTCTTTGGAGCGCCACATTTCTTATGAGTTGGGATGGAATTAAAAGGGAGAGGGAAGAATGGCACCCAGACCACCTGGTGTTCATTATTAAATCTACTGTAGGAGGAATTAAAAGATCTTGGAGTAGGGATATGGAGGCCAACCACCCTGTCAAATGGGAGAGGTGAAGTCTCTTGGGGGTCTGTTGATGAGCAGGGTATGTCACTGATAACAAAGGAGGGCAATAGCAACATGAGAAATGCTTCCAAAGTCCGTTGGTTTGAAGTGGCAGTGTTGGGAAGTCTTCAAGATGCAGTTAAGCCTTTGAATAAAAATTCAAACCAGGGATATGAGTTAAAGACACATGACTTGTAACATTCTTCTTGGCTCCAACAGGTTGCTGTGGGACGTGCCTAACAGGAATGACAGTATATTTTATCTCTGGAGAAGCAGAAAACCAACTACATGATAATACTGAGGAAGTGGGACTTCAGCAAGTGTAATATTATTTCTGCATGTGTATGTAATATGGGCCCAAGTTACTAGCCCATGGGTCTAAATTTTGGAACTAGTGCAGCCTATCAATCCAACCCAATCAATTCCACAATATTCTCAACAACAAAAAATCAATTGTTTCCTCAAAAGAAACAACATAATTCTCTCCACATTCAACTTTTACAAGCAATATTAATCTTTATCCAACCTATAGAATTAGTCCACAAGACTTGTTATCAGCATGCTCTCCATGCATATCCCTAGCCATGAGTTCATAGGATATTCTTATTTTGATCCCCTTTCAAACATAAACTGACAATCATATGCCTGCCACCTGCCTTCCTAGAATCTCTATCAACCCAGCTGGATTTTTTTTAAAGGAAGATTTCAATGAAAACCAGATGTTGCATCTGATCTGAACTTTCTTGGGTTAAATAAACTATGCACTTTGTTCTGGCCATTTATAGTATTTCAAGCATTCCCTTGTGTAAATGCTTCCATAGTGAACTTAGTCAAAAAAACTGCTGCAGTCCTAATTTTCCTAAATACTGTTACAGGTTCTGTGCATTATTTAAACTTAAGACCATGATGCTTAACTTCACCTTTGACTGGGGAATTATATTTCCCTTATTGTGTTTAACTAAAGAAACCCTATAATAGATACTGTCTTGATCACATAAAAGTAGAAAAGAACCAAGAGTAGAATTTGCAGTTCCAAAGTTAAAGCATAAACACGTTTCACTGAGGAAATACAGGGGAAAGATCCAGCAAACAAGAAAATAAATGGTATATCTGCAGATACAGACGAGAGAAGGAAACAGGTAGGACAGTCAGACAGAAGACCAGGGTATGGCAGCAAGCAGCTATGAAAAGGAAACTTCTGGAATAAAATAAAAACGTTCTGCTTGAGGGCAGTGTTTCTATTCCTTGTGTGAGCCCATTGTCTGCATTTCCCTCCTTCCCAGGCTCAAGCAGAGAGGAAATGGTGTCTTCCTGAGAAAGAATCATTTAACCTCATGCAGAAGAATGACATTGGTTTTCAGAGATGCTTTTTTCTACCTTTGATCCTGGTCTAGCCACAAAATTCCCAAGCCCTTAGATTCAGAGCTGTTTCATCAGATGTCCTAAGCATTGAACTAGCAGCATAACAACATGGCTGGGTGGATGGTATCAACTTGTCTTGCAGTTGCCACTTTGCCTCTAGCATGATGGTTGGCTACCAGGGGCAGCTGTTCTTTTTCATCTCCCCATCAAGTCAATGCCTGGGACAGTTGTGCTGATCACCATAACCTAGTTACACCACTAAACTGAGCTGTGTTCAAGAAGAAATGTGTAGTCCCAAAAGTATGATTTTGCATAGCAATATGCACATATTAATCCCTTTTTCACTGATTTCAAGCATTTGTTCTTAAACAGGGGGATTGCAATATGCTACCCTTGAATAGGAGATAAGCGTACATCAAGGCAACATTTAGGTGCTTGTGGGGTGGTCATATATTTGATAGACACACCACATTTGCAAGGACTTTATTGGCCTTTTGCCAAAATTGCTTGGAAATGAACTACAAATGTTCAATGCTCATCCAATTTCATTACAGTCCTACTGTGCTTTTCTTATATTATGGGGGTAGACTGTGTTTTTATTTCTGCCACAGGTCTGAGAAAGCTGGTCATTTTGACTTAAGGTACAGACAGAAATGACTATTGTTGCACAATCAGCCACTTGAAAATGCTCTAAAGCCGTGCCCAAACAGAAAATCATGGCTGCAGAGTCCTCCAATCACATGACAAGTTAGCCCTCATTGTATGAGTGTTTAAATGAAGCTGCTTGTAAGTGGAGAAACTTCATTAATTTCTGCCTGTTCTGGCTGCAACAGCGGCCTGGCTCAACCTGCTGTCTCTGGGTGGGAGAGGGACAGGGCTGGGGATAAGTGGGAAAGGGAGAGGGCTGGGGTTTTCTCAGCCTCACTGGAGTGCAGGGGGTGGATTGCAGACCCTCACATCAGGGGGCTCCAATCTATCTGCCTCCCCACTTCAGTGGGGTGAGAAAAATCTCAGGACAACCTCCCCCTACAGCAATAGAGCTGGGAAGGCAGGGGGCTGGGGGTGGGCAGTGCCAGGGGAAGACACAGCTTCTCTCCCCGGATTCGCTGCAAATTGGAGCCATTCCTCCACCTGGGAGCTGCACTTCTGTCTGTGCCTCTGGTGGCTCCCCTGCCTAAAAGAAGTGGTATTTGCTTTTCTGAGGAGGCCTGTAAAACTATTTTCACTCCTTTTATCTTCCCGTATGAGCAGTTTCCATCCAACATGATTGCATTGTGATGTACAGAAATGGCCCAAGCACTCTGGAGAGGGATCACAAATGATCTTTCCAGCATTCACCGATCACTTTGTATAAAGAATGAGGTAAAAGGGCTTTCTCCTGCCTGAGAGTGCCCAGAAATGTAGCTCAGCTGTTCATGCTGGTATCTGTGTATAGTTTCTAACACTTAAAAGTTCTACGAGAAAGGATTATCCAGATAAGCTGTGGGAGGGGTCCAAGCAGTCATGAGCCCTCAAGAAACTGGAAAATGATGTATACTGTGGTGGTGCGGGGTGTGTGTGTGTAATGGATAAATTATATATGAAGTGCTTCACCATGTTCCTTGAGGTCAATATGAATTATCCATCCCTATTCTACATAGATGGAAATTATATCAAACAAGCTCAGCCAGTGCTGCCTATGGTATGGAGCTGCCTGGTTATACCTCTCAGGTGAGTAGCCTGTGGCTGGAGGGAATTCCTTTTGGACCTGGATTAGAGCACAGCAATCTTTCTGTTGTGCTTAATGAACACTTTCTGGTTGGGATTTGCTCAGGAAAGGAACTACTTCAGTGAGAGCTGGCATGGAGGGAATGTGAGCTGTCCTTGATGCTCAGCAGCAGTCTTGTTGGCACTGCAGTCTCAAATCTATTGAGAACATTGTAAAAACTTGTGGGCTTGTGTTAAAACCAGGGGAGCTCTGAGCATGTTTCTTATGAAACTCAAGGGCCAACTCTGAATGACTGTGGGAGACCATGACCCAAAAGCAATCTTATGAGAAAACAATGACAGACTTTCATCCCAACAACATTTTTACAGGTCTTAAATGCTGGCTTTGGGCTGACAACTGAGAGACTAGAAAATATGGATTGTTTTAAACAAACAACTCAGTCATCATATTGGGCAGATTTGTTAAAGCGTAGGACTAAATGCATTTTTTAAAAAAAATATGTGGAGTCTTAAAGGCACTCTGGAGCTGGAGCAAAACATGTTTTCTTTACTTAAAATGTAATTTTTATGGATGCATTAGATTCAGAGCCAGAAAAAACATTTTTAACTGCTGAGGTTTTACAGCCACTCTAGGGTTAGGAAAAAAAAAGCTGAAAAATATTCTGCCTGGCTGACTTTTTTAATGCTTGTTTTCAAAAGGCAAACAAAATTTGTAACCCCCACACCTGTACAGTAGTTCTTCTAAGTGGAAATTCCCCCCCCACCTTAATTATGCCTTATACTGCAGCAGCATGTCTGGAGCATGTAACAATTTAACTCGGTGTAGAGAAAAAGTATAACTTGGTGATAAAGACATTGGACTAGCAAGCACACCAGAGATTTAGGGTCAACTCCTGGTTCTACAGCAGACTTCCTTGTGTAACTCTGTCCAAGTCACTTAGCTGCTCAGTGGCTTGATTATTCTTGTGTAAAATAGTCATAACAATAATACCCTTCCTTCCACTGCCTTCAATTCTCTTCTATTTGGATTATAAAATTTTTAGGCTAGATATAGTTTGGTCCTGTAGGTCTCTAAACCTAAGTGCTTGGCTCCAAATTTAGGTGCCTAGGTTCCCTGAATTCGACACATCTGAAGAGCAATTAAAATAGACAGAAGTAGCGGTTTAGATGCTCTATACAGAGAATGGAGGGGAGAGAAAAAAAAATGCAATCCTTTAAGTCCAAAGGCAGCCCCAAAGGCACACTAAGCACAAAAGTGCATCTGCGCTCTTCAGAGATTAGTCACCTGTCTCAGGTACTTCTGTTTGCTTGCAATTGAGAATACCTAATCCTAGTTCTGAGGCAAGGTCCTTAAATTAGCAGTAGTGCTTGTGTCCCCCCTTGCCTAGATTCAAGCACTCAGCCAGGAACTAGGAGATCTGGATTAAAGACACTCCTTAGCTTGAGGGGATTCAAACCCACAACTCCAACTTCCCTGCAGATTGCCCTAGCTACTGGACTATTGAAGGTATCCTCCACTCTTGTGTTGAAGCTGGAACTCAGTGCAGCTAGCGATGCAGGAGTCCTAGGAGCAGAAAGAGAATCAGAAGCAACATGTCTTTATATCTTAGTGGTTACCGCACTTCTGTGGGAGATGATTTGCAGTCCTTGCTGTCCAGACTCTACATATTTTTCATTAACTGTCATTGATTGAAAAACAGGAACAACTCTTGCAGCAATAGGGAGACCTAGGTCCTGGTCACATTTCTCTGTGCTTATAGTCCCCAGTACCTCTGACAGTTAGAGCTTGCGTCAGTTAAATACACTTCCTGAAGCTAAACATATTGAGAATATTATGATCTGTGCACTATAATGTTAATAAATATATAGTATCTTGTTAGTACAGTGTGTTTTCCTTTTTCTCTCCAAGTACTGTGCTGAGAAACTTGGATAATGACAATGTTGGTGACAGGGCTATGGCACTGTTAAGTTGCTAAAATCAGTGAAGAATCAAACTGATGAAAAATAGAGAACTTCAGCACTTATGGTGCTGAAAGCAAAAATAATTTGCAGGCCTTCCCATGAGACTGTAAAATTTTTGGGATCAGGACTATGACCTAGGGCAGTGCTCAATGCATTATCAGATGACATTTTTTTCATATTCAGATTTTTGACCAGGGAAAACTTAGACTTTGTGGGTAAAGTTGAATGTAAGTCTGTCAGTGGAGATACTGGTATTAGTAAGTCTACTTTAGTGAGGAAAAAAAAACAATACTAGAAAAGGGACAGATTCAGATATTTTGTTTTTAATACACACATAGTGTTGCATATGTATTAGAAGGGAAATTAATTCCTAACTCATTTTAATCCCTTCTTCTTTTATTTTCACATCTACTTTTATGATTCTTCATACAGATTCTTACTCTGATCTGTTAAAAGTCAAAGGCCAGGCATCTCTCTACAATCACAGTATATAGATATAGGATGCTAATGCCTGTGTGCTCTTATTGTGATGTTGGCCGATGCTTTTTTTATGTGTTTGTTTTTTCATTTTAAGGTTACATATTGAATTGTCTTTGAAAGGCAAGTTTTCCTGCCCTGAATGCTTTAGATGATAAAATAATGAAACTGTGGTGGGGTTTTGTTTGGGGGAAGGTTCTTTGTAATATCATGTCATAATAACTAATTTTTGCTTGCAAACAAGTATGTTAGAAAGCTGGCCAAAATGTTTAGAACTAAATTAGAAAAATTGGGACCTGCTTAATGCAGGAAAAAAATAACTGTTCAGTGAAACCCCCAAAATTCATGCATTCTCAGGAGAGAGCTGGGTTGATAAGTTTGAAATTTTCTGGGGCTGGGAGAAGGCAGAGGCATAATAAGCAGTTTCTGTACGCTGGGAGGTGGCAGCAGCTAGACTGCCAGTAGCAGTCACCATTCTTGCATCCCCTCATAAATGCCCTGAGCACCTACCACTAGTTACTTGACTGGCATAAGGGATTTTATTTTTAAGCCAGCTGTAATTATTTACTAATCACAGGTGATTTTTTTTTTAAACTGCAGGGCTGACTGTTGAGGAATGCTAAAAATTGCCAATTGCTCAGCCATTTTTCTTTTCAAGTTATTTCATGCCTCCATCTCTCTCAACTCTCTTATGCTGAGTGTAGGTGCTGCTGAGGTCAGGGTCAGGGTACTGTTTTTTTTCTCACTCCTCACATGAATACTGAAAATTAATTTTCTTTTATTTTCCATCTTTGGCTTAGCATTGTAGAATGTATGCTGAAATCATTGTGCATTTTGTGTAAAATACCTTGAGATGTCTTAGCATGATGAGGTGCCAGACAACGTCAGCTTGATGTTGTTAGCAACACAGCTGTGTGGAAGTTAGCAGTTCACAAGTATTTGCATGAGAAAACAGATATTCTCAGGAGTTTCTGGGAAACTGTTCATGGGGTGAAAGTTTGCTATTTAAAGAATACAAAATTAGAAGGAGAAATGACCTGTCAGATACTCATGTCCATTCTCATTCAGTATGTTTTCTAGTGTTTTGATTAATCTTTACATTACCTTAAATGATGTGGTTTTCCACTATTTCCCCTGCACAGTTTAAAACTTTTCACTGATAGACTGGAGAGTTTATGGTCTGAATTAAGAGAAGAATGAGAAAAGTCAGCAACAAACCTTGGGTTGTAGAGGGAGGGAAAATGAAGGAGATGAAAATAAGGGCCTCTAACACCGTAGACAAATACTATATGATTTTTAAGATTTTCTAGATTTAATATGGAAGACTAGTGTTACTACCCATTGAGGAAGAAGTGTGTTTTGAGGAGGTGTCTTAGCATGAGAGAATGGAGATGTAGGAGGTAGAAACAGAGCTTCCCTATACAGACGTTACAAGTTTGAAGGTATCTGGAAAAGGGCATGAAGAGGTTGACTAGATATACAGTGTGGAATTATTTGGAGGGATCAATAGAGTAAAAGGGGTAAAGACTATGTTGCACGTAGGGTCACAAAGGCTAGGAGGAGAAACTTGGGTTTTATGTGGGCATGGAAGCAAGGCAAAGCTTTTGCAGGCAGCCTGAATTGACTCAGAGCAGCAGTAGTGAATTGACTCTCTTAGCTTAATTCATGGAGGAGTCTGTAGTGAGTGAGTTGGTATCAGAGGAACCCAGAAAGAAAGATGATGCAATTATAGAATCGTGATCTGAGCTGAGGATTTTAAATGTGATGAATTGGTGGAGATACTGCATGAGTGCAAAAATTCTGGATTTGAGAGGTTTTGTGTAAGGAAAGGAAGAGAACAAGGATTCAGAACCACCACCAGTGTTATAAGCTGGTGGGACAGAGGTAATATACTGTCAGGGCTACATCTGAGTGTTGTCTCCTTTGCATTTAAGTGCCAGAACTGCTCAGCTTTGTTTTGTGGTTCTCACACCTATTCTGCTCATGAGACAACACTTTAATATCACCAGATGTAACCCAGATGGTACATATTAATTTATATATGGATGCTGGAAAATACATATATACTTTCCATTTGAAGTCTTTTAAGTATGATTTTTATATTCATTTGAAAATTGTTCATTTTTTATTTGAGCCATAAGGCAGTCAAAATACAGCTCCCAGGTGAATGAGCATTATCTGCTCTATTCTGAAAGCTTTCAGGTTTCTATGTGATGACTTCAGAAGGTATATGCTCATTTCATTTTAGAAATGATTCTCACTGGCTCAACAATGTGTTACTGTCAAACGTCCATTATTATGCTGAATGGAAATGCTGATGAGATAAATTTAGAACATCTTTCATCTCATTTTCAATATTAACAACTGTTCCATAGATTTGCCAGCATACCCAAGTATGTGACAAAGTAGAATGCTTTGGTTTAAGCTTTTAAACATGTTTCTGTCTCAAGCTTTGTTTAATAAATTATACTAATTGGAGCAGGATGCCACCAAAAACCATCTTTGGTTAAAGATTTGGCTCACTGAACATTCAGCTCCCCTGGCAGAGCTGAAAGAACAGGTTGGGTGTTCGCTAGTAATGTAAATTTGGGTGTTCCTTTAGGATCCTGTGTCATTGTGAGAACGTGAAAAAAGAAATAAAGTAGGTAAATCTGAAAAGAGGATTACTACAAGGTCAGATCAGCCCAGGCCAGACCCAGTCCATTGCCCTGCAGCTTGATCAGGGTCTGACTGCGCCATCACCACATGGCCTGATCAGTGACCAGGATGCTGTGTGTGGCCCAATTAGGGCCCAGCTGCACCCACCCTGGGCACTGGATCGGGTTTCCTTCTGTGTGGTCAGATCAGGCCCTGGCTGTGCCCACCCTGCACTCCATAACAGCTCCCTGCTGCATAGTTGGATTGTTCCCCCATCCCCCCAGGCCTGTCCTCTCCTGCCTCCGATAAACCAGATCAGCCTCCTGCCATATCCACCCCACATGCAGGGGTAATGTCCACATGCAGGTTGGACATTACTGGTCTATGTGATATTCTTGCAGGTGATTAGCAGTGCCACACATTATGACTGGAGCTGGGAGATGCCCTTGTTTGACTACAGAAAGTGATGTGAAGGGTACTAAGCTGTCTCTGGCACACCTGTGTACAAGTGCATATCACAATAAGTAGTCTGCATTGGTGGTGGTCCACCTTTGTGGTAAGTGTACCACAAGTTATACCACCCATACCCCCGAGGACTTCCTTTACACCTATCCCATGGGGGCATAACAGATAGATTTTGAATCCTGGGGCAGCAGAATAGATGCAGGGGGACTCAGCATCCTGTCCCTGCTTCACTCAGGCTCGTTACAAGAGGTGGTAATACTGCCTCATGTCACTGCCTCTTGTAACTACAAAGTTAATACTTCCCTAGATCCAAAGTCCTGACAGCAGCTGCAGGGCCGAGGAAGGGTTACCTGATTTTTAGGTGGAGACACCTGACACTACCTCTTGCAGCAGCATCGTCCCTCCCCTCTGCTCCACACTCGAGGGATTGCTCTGACCCCTACCTCCATTCCAGCTCCCCTCTTTTTACTGAGCTGCTGCAAATATGTTCTTGCATTTGTATTACAGTGCTACAAGACATTCTTGTACCAAATGACTTATTCAAAGAATGATTAGCCAAGTATACATCTAACGTGGACTTCCCTAATTACAGTGGTTAGGGTACAGAATGACATGTTGAGCCATCCTGAATACTTCAGGCTTAAAGGCAGCCATCATTGCTAGGGCTTAGAAGGAAACTTTCCCCACAGACATGTTATTCAATATTTAACCATCGTAAGGATGCCCTCTTCTGAATTTTTTGCTGTCGGCCACTGTCAGAGACAGGGCACAAAATTAGATACATCACTGGTCAGATTAGATATGACAGTTCTGCTCCCATTATGTCTGTCCCCTAAGTAATTGAAACTATATTTAACTCTTTCCCCATAAACGAGTTCATCCAAGCCCCCAGATATTTTTGGTTGCTTTTCTCTGAACTCTCTGCAATTTGTCATGTGTAATGTTTGCATCATCTTTTTGGTAATAGAGCCCAGAATCCTAGTTGTAGTATGCCTGAGCCATACAAGAGAGTATTTCTTCCCTGTTCCATAGTTGCCCAGCTGCAAACAATGCATACATACAACTGAGTGCTGTACTGCCTCCTGCATTGTCCCATGTTTCTAGTCCAACAGTTGTAAGGCCAAGGGAATTCAATACTGGATCACCATCAAACGTGCTGGAAATAAACATTGCATTGCAGTAGTGTGTGTTAAATGCCTTGGCATTTATCTAGCAGCAGAGACCACTTGCCTGTGCCAATGTTTTATTCCATTGACAATGCCTCTTAATTATCTTGTTTAAATAAACAAGACAAGATAATTAAGAGATAATGTCAATGAACTAGAACACTGGTTATAATGGGGGGGTAGATCCCTTACCCATGCCGACTTCCCTATCTAGAGCAGCCTGCTTGACACTGGCTGGTTTAAATTTCATTTAAAAACAAGAGCAAAATAACCTCCAAATCAGAGCCTCTATCATTATTATTTGCTATGAGAGTGATATACACAGTACTTCTGAGATATTTAAAACAACAGGGCTTGGCTGAAGGAAAATTCCAGTTGGCTTTTGTATTTGCATTGTGTTTGTCTGAATTAGTAACTGAATTGAAGAAGACTTTATCATCTTCAGCAATGGAAACTGTTACCTGTCAGCTCCATGTTCTTGGGGAAGCCTGACACAGGACACAGACTGTCTGACCCACAAAGAATTGCCCCCCCTCACCTAAACAGAAACTGATTAAGATGCAGTGCGAGACACACCTAAAACTCTCCAGATAAGGGTGACAAGACTGAAACAACTGCCCTAGGTCTCATTTGCATCCGAGATGGAACCAAATGACCATTCATTTACATGAGAGGTGGAGAACAGAAAGCCTGAAGCAGAGACTGCAGTGAATTCTGGGATCAGCGAAGCAGGGGAGCACTGCATGATGGGGAAGCTGTG
>NW_017728886.1:228045239-228070939 GCF_001723895.1 Crocodylus porosus
ACTGTGTGCTTGTGTCTGACTGTGGTTATTGTTGCTCTGATGAACTGATTCTTGGCATATGAGAGTGTCAGCCTGTCCATGCTGATCAACCCGGCCAGGTCAGGCATGTCACATTAATCTGTGTGTGTTTGCGTGTATGACTGATTTGGGGACTGGAGGAACCCAGCCCCACTGAACTGCGTCCTGCAAGATAGCTCCATTGGGGGGTGAGGGCTTGCAGAAGGGAGAGATACAGCTCCATACAGAAACACAAGTAACACAAGCAGCACATAGATAGAATTACCAAGACCCTAGCCCTAATAAATGAGCACACCCTAAAGCGGAGGGCAAATCTGGTAACAAAACCTGTGTTGAAGAAATGGCTAGAACGATATGGAGATAAGGGAGAGCATATGGTGCAGTGAGAGAGTGAAATTGTTCCATGTGTTTAGCATGGCAGGGGGAAAAACACTCTTGTTGCAGACTCTGCCAGGGCAAAGCAGGACTGTACGAGTGCAACTTGGGTACACTCAAGTACTGTGCTCCCCTCTCCAGATAGAAAGGATGGGTAGCAGGCAAGAGTACTGCGAGAGGAATCTGCAATACTCAGGCCAGATCCCTCTACTCCCTATAGAGTCAGTTCTGGACAAGAGATAGTGAACTATATACTATATTTTTGTATTAATATATACAAAAATTAAGAGAATTGCTATTAATAAATTTACATATACACATACATAGACATATATAAAGAGATATACAATTATCATATAATACTAGGTCCTACAGATAAAGGCTACAGAAAGATTACACCCCTCCAGGTAGCCCCAAACAATGTGTTGATGAACAGTGGATTTAGAATAGACAAACTACAGGTGGGCACATATACATACAATAAAACAGCAGTCAGAACACAAATATACACAGGTAAGTATATATAACCACCAGGGAAGAGGTCCCAGCAGTGTCCCTTAAGGAGTTTAAACTTAACACTCTATTAAACTACTAATGTACAATGTTAAAATGTCCACAAAATATAAGGTGCAGTGTCACAGACTAGGAGGCACTCTCCCACAAAATGTAAGGTGCCTCAACAACCAATTAGCTTCAGCTTCCCCAGGGATAAACTGCCCCACAACTGTAGCTTCCCTCCCCTGTGGAAATCCCTTCCCCAACAACTCATGATTCCAGGGCCTGGATGGGTGGTCCTCGTCCCCTTGGCCGAGTTGCTCCTCCCAGGCCACTGGCTCCCTTGGGTTGCCGCTTGCAGGTGGCCCCGGGCATCATCACATGCACTGAGGGTTGCCTGCACTGAGCTGCTGGCCTTGTGCTGGTGGCTGCAGACCTGAGCTACCCCAAGCAGCTCCAACAGTCTAGCTCTGTGCAGCGCTGCCTGCACTGAGTTCCCTGGCCGCTTGCCAGGGATCACAGACCCAAATCACCTTAAGCTGTTCCCAGGGTTTCAAGCATTCAGGCACCGTTGCATGCACTGAGAGCCCAGGCGCTCACTGGGGGCTGTAGGCCTGCGCTGCCTTGTGCAGGTCCCAGGGTCTAGACTCCATGCACCAGCCTGTGCGCTGGGTCCCTGTCCTCACGCCAGGGGTTGCAGATGAATGGCTCCTACGGTCCATGCTCCACGCACCAAGCTGTGTACCAAAACCTCATGCCTCCACGGTGGAGCTGGGGACACAGCTGCTCACCGCTTGCAAAGAGGCATCCTCGAGCTCTTCAGGGTGCTGGTTCTGCTTGCTGGCCATCTTACACCAGCTCTTTGTTGCCCATCCTCTTCTCCATCCCTCGATGCATCTCTTGTGTGCAGGGCACACAGCTCCTTTTATTCCCTCCAGAGGCTCTGCTCCAGAGTGTCATCGGACCTGCAAAGAGCAGGCTACAACCAGGTCTGGGGTTTTCCCTTCTCTCTGGCCCAGGCAGGGGCAGGGCAAGCCCCTTCCCAATGTTACCTGATTGGTGGATGGACTCCATCAATCACAATGAAGATTCTCCAAGTCTGGGCTGCTGGGCTGTATTGGTTAGTTTGCCACACAAGGAACAGGACATGTCTCCTTCACCTTCCCCCTAAAGAGAGGGCCAAAGAAAAGACTCCAGTCATCTTTTAGGCTATCAACATAGCAGATGAAAAGGCTAAAGCTAATTGAAGGAGCATATGGCATGTTAGTGAAACTGAATTGCTTCACCAAGCTCTTCAGAAACAGGAGTGGAGTAATTTTAAGGTAGATTCTTAAATAAGACTGATTGTAGTGGTACAGAGCTGCTGTCCACTTCATTCATTGTGTTATACACCAAGCAATGAGCAACACATGTCTTCCAGTGAAAGGGTGAAATTCCATAATGCATGTAACTATGTATGGGGGAAATGCATGTCTTAGGAAAGCTACTAATAAGCTTTAAAATGTGAGGACTGATATATTGGTACTTCATTTCTTCAAACTAAACAGACATTTATTTGTAATGCTACAAAGTTTCTAAACACTTTGTAACACTACAAAAATATAGTGCTATAGGATTGTACTGGCTGGAAGAGATAGAAAGTTGTTGCAAAGGCAAGTTCTCCAGCCAGGGAGTAATAGGGGACTGTTTCTTGGCTCCCTCTGCCACCAGGGGAGTTAGATCACTGAAAACTTGCCCTGACATTATGACATAAAAGAAGTCCTCCTGGACACATAGGGTATATCCCCACAAGTGGAAACTTGAGTTTCCCCTGGGACAAATAACAGTGTCACATTATTTTGCGCTGATACTTGTTCCTGGGGAACGCCACTGCATATGTGCTTTTTGGTGTGCAGCAAATTCCCCTGGGTGGAGTAGGGGAGGTTGGGTCCAGCACTTGGGCTGACTCCAGCAGCCTTACCGGGAATCCTGAGGGGCTCCCAGGGCTGCAGTGGTGGTGATCTGGGTGCGCAGAGCCTGGTGGGCAGCTGGGGTGTGGCTCTCACCAGCCAGGCTCTGGTTTTGGGTGGCACATGCTGCAGCCATGTGTGCCATGCTGCTTTTTCTTGCCATGGTTCTTTTTGACACAGGGATCTTCTGGTGACAAAAAAAACCACACCGCGCCGTGCAGTGTGTGTGGTTTGCAGCGCTGCAAACTGCATGTGCGTGCTCTTGGGGATGTGGCCATAGGGTATGTAGAAACATTACATTTACACTGATTGACCTAGCCAGGGTTTTGATTTAAATGCCCACTCTTGCAGATGTTCTCAGAGTTTAAATCAGCTAAAAAATGACACACCCCAATGTAAGTTAGTTCACTTCTGTCCCCTAAGTAATTGAAACTGTATTTATTCTTTTCCTATAAATCATGCTTAGGTTCATCCTTTTTGCCAGTCCCAGCTGGGTAAATCATAGCAAAACTGTGAAGTAGCACTCCCAGTGCTACCAGAAAGAAGCTCCTGATAGCCAAATATGCACTTTCTGTGCAGTTTAATGTAGCAAGCAGTTTGCTGGACACACATCTAACTTCTGTTTCCGTTTTGGAGCTGTACACAAGAAGAGATGTGTTACATTCACAGTAACTTTCCAAGCCTCACATCCCCCAGGAAATCTTGAAAAAAAAATGTTGAGTTTTAAAATAGGTGCTGAACACCTGAACAATTAATTGTGCTGCTAAGAGAAAGAAACAAAGAAAAGAAAAAAATGGAGCCTATTTGCATCTGATTTGCATTATCCTTGTGACTATTGATTCCATTTATATTTCATTCCTTCTAATAGTATTCAGAGTGCAAACTGTAACCTTGTTGAACACTTGCATTTGAGTTCCATTATTTGTTTGATCATCTCAGGTGTTAGTGCAATAAGGAGTGTTACTGCAGTGGGGGTCAATGGGAGTTTACATGTATCTGGAGATAGAAGAGGGCCCCTGGATTTTGAGCAAGGTGGCAGTAAATAGCACGTAAGTGCCAGTGGCGTAGATGTAGAGGCATGTACCATGCTTCTTTTTATATTCAGTTGCAGGATTAGAAAAATGTGCTTCTTTTGGTCCAGGGTATTAAAGGTAAATTTCAGCAATTCATCGCTAACTTCTGATGATACTCAAGACTCTCTGTGGAAAAATCACATGGCAAGCCTGTGTCAAGAGTGTGTGACATATATTTTCTTTAGTTGCTAATCTTTCTAATTTAGTCTTTAGTTTGTGTCATCTGTTTTCCAGCTCTTCAGCCTTCAGTTCATCTTGAATATTCGCAAAACTCTGTGTTTCTCTGTCTCTTCCTCCCTCTTTTATGAGGAGGAGGTGGAAGGGATCCTCTACCACACGGGTGGGCAAAATGCAGCCTGTGGGCCAGATGCCGCCTGCCAGGTCATTCTATTCGGCCCACGGGGCCCCTAAAAAATTTAGAAAATTAATATTTCTCTGCCCCTGGCTGCCTGTCATGCTGCCCTCGATGGCTTGCCAAAACTCAATAAATGGCCCTCTACCCAAAATAAATGCCTGCCCCTGCTCTACCATATCTTCCTAGACTGACCCCAGCTGTGGCTGTGGCTGCTTTTTGTACCCTCTTTGGATTTAGAAATCTCTTCAATCCTAGACTGGTTGGTTGCGGGGGTGTAATCTATCTGGCCAACTTTCTCCTGGGCTAGGCTAAGAGGGTGACACTGATGAGCCACAAGCGTCAGCTCACTGGGTCTAGCTCTGATGTCCCCCTCCATTTCTTATAGCTTCTCCTTTGGATTTGTCTGACCTTTGAGTTTGGGCAATTTGCACTGAAGCAAAATGTAGACTAGTTTGCATCACACTGGGCTATCAAGGGGGCCCTATATTTGATGAAAAGAGAGCCAGCTAGTCTTTAAAGTGTGATTACAGGAGCCAGCTGGTCCTTAAAATGTGTGGAAACTGGAGAGGTGCAAGGGTTTTGTTTATGGTAACATGATTTTCAAATTGTTCTTCTTTTTATGTTGTTTTCAGGTATAGCCACATGTGGGGCTCTTGGCTTTTAATTGTTTGCTTTTGATTGGTAGTTTTTAAAACATTTTTTACTTTTTTTATACTAAAGGGGGGAAAAGGGGGGAAAAAAGAGTAAAGTCTCTCTCTTCTTCCTCCTCCCCCCATCTGTGTGTGTGTTTCACTGTTCATTGACAGTAATGCATACAGTGGTATCAGGTTCTCCTACACAGTTATTTTTAACTTAAAAAGGCCTTCTTATGTAAAACATAAGTCCTGGATACTTTTCTTCTGCTACTGCATTTTTCAGTTTAGCCAGGGAAACTAGAATTATAATAAAAAAATGGTTTTCTCAAGTTATTTTAATTCTCTCTCACTGAAATTAAAAATATATAAATTTCAGGCCAAATACTGAATTCAGCTTAAAATAGAACTGCTTAATTTTGGAGAACTTATAATAAAAGCCAAGGAAGCAAAAAACTGGATTTATAATACCACTGATGGTCATGCATTTATCCAATTAGCCAGAGATTAGGACACTCACCCAGGATGTGGGAAACCCATTTTTAACTTGCTCCTCTGCTTGAGGGGATTTGAACCAATGGGTTACTGTCAATGGGTTACTGGGTAAAAGGAGAACATCTGCTTTGTAAAGTTAACTATATGTTTCCTTGGCTTTCTTAACAAGAACCTGGAGACAAAACATTTTGAAAATGTCAAAGCAGTTCATTTGGGAAAATGTTGTCTTTTTTGGTTCGCCAAAGCTACTTTCAAATTCAGGTCAAATTTGCAAATGCCCTTGGCCACCCCAAAAATGCATTCTTTGGGGGAAATAAATGATTCACCAAAAAAACCCCAAACCTCAATCTATCCACATCACATACTAATTATTCCTTTGTTTACTCTGGTTCCTTTTTGCTGATACCCTGCAAATAGTAAACTACCGATTCCTGACATAAAAGTGAAGACTCCTCCCAAGCAGTATGGTTTAGTGTCTCCAAATTCCTGTTAAAAAGAGAAATCAAAGATGTTCATAGTACCTATTGGCAAATATTTTGAACATAGATAAAGAAATCAGACAGAGAGAATTAGGGCTAAAAGATCTACTTGGGTCATCTCATCCAACCCCTGGTCATCCAGTCCAGCCCCTGATTTGGTATGTTCAGGTTTTTTAACTGGATGAGTCCAACTTTTATAATGAGGCTCCTGGAACAAAAAGGAGATTTCAAATTTGCCTTTAATAAATATTCTGTAATTTTTACTTAAAGTTTATTATGTCTGCAAACAGTTCTCACAGTAAAACCATTTACCATTGAATATCTGCTGAAAGCAAATATAAAAAGGGGTATTACATTCTGAGCTAATTTGCTTAAAAAATCAAACAAATATGAACAGAGAATATTTTGAAGTATTCACCTCTCGTTTCTCTGTAATTATAGCCCATTGACAGGTACAGACACAAACGGCAAGCTCAGTAGCTCTGATCTGAAGTTTCCAGTTCTTCACATCATTACTTCTTTCATTTTGATGGGCAAAATCACTCCAAAGAACATTCTCTCAGATGCTAAGGTGGTGGTGTGGCAGTGAATGAATAAATCAAAATATAAAAATCTCCCCTTAGGCAGCAAATTTGCTGATTTTAATGCTAGAAGTGAGGGTTAAGTGCGGTGTGACAGAAACTGTACTAGCTACTGCAAATGGAGCTGCTCGTTTTGATCAACAGCAAAACATTTGCTTTGGAATCTAGAGACTCCAGTCCCAGTTGGAGCAGCAACCTTTCCCCTATAATTAATTTTTGTGTGCTGCAGTCCATTAGAGAAGAGAGTGACAGCCTCTGGACACAGATTACTCTCTTATGTATGGCCCAAAGGAACATTATGGTCTTAATTAAAGGTGGATCAGTATGTCGACCATTGCAATAGTTTAGACATCTTTAATACTGTATCAATATCTCACCACCTTAAAAGAATTCTGGTAGGAAGCAAACTAAGTAATTTAAAGGCAGCTCATGTTCTCTGTAAGTTTTGCAGGACTGCTATTGGGAATACTTGATAATTTATGAAGGTTTCCACCACCAAATTAATTACATTTTCCTGATGCCACATGTCTTTTTTTTATACATGCTAGCTCTGAATTATAAGTAACAATATTGTCCTTGTTCATTCCTTCAGTACAGGAGACAGCTTACTAATAACAGCAGTGGAATTCGGTTGCTGTGTTTTAGAAGTACCATTTATTATCGCATCACTATAGTTCAGGCTGTCTGTGCTTTTCTAGTATGAACCCCTGTTTTCAGCTGTACCTTGTACAGAATCTTGGGATTGAACCTTCAACCTCAAATGTATTCGGGGAATATTTTAAAAATAGATTGAAAAAACCTATTTGTTTCTATTCAGATTATGCCGGAGTGTACTATGTGCTTTGCTGCAGGTACTGATCTCGTACACTGGCATTACTGTAAGAAAAAAGATCATATTACAACCCTATGTTGTTTTCATACACTGGTAAGTACCAGAACACATCATCCAAAGTACGTCTTCAGCTGGTTTTGTAGGGGCCCCTAAAAGGCCATTTTTAAAAATTTGACAAACTCTATTTGGGTAAGTTAGTGTTGCAATCATGTAGAAACACACTTTCCATTGAAAAATAATTGAATAAACACATATATTTTATATAAAACATTTTAAAATAGGACAGCTAAAAAACACAATGAGTTTCAACTTGACAAAAGTAGAGTGTTCACTATGTTTCCTACATGGGGAAGGGGAAATAAAATGATAAAACCTTCACAACTCCTAAGTTTAATATCTTTATAATAGTGTATTATTGCCTGTCCCCTTTGTAGCACTTCAGTATTTTTTCCTGTCTGACTTTGCTCAAGATGATCACAAAGAGGATGGAATTGGTGCAGGGGCAACGTACAGGAGAAAGACTGTATTTTGGGAGACTCCCAACACACACACACACAGTTGTGGTCTCCTAAAAAATCATTCTCACTGAAGACAAAATTCCAGAGAAAGTTGTAAGTAGAGATTTTGTTTTAATACGTGACAACTATAGAATTGTTCAGTAATTCCTTCCTCAGTCTACAACCTACTTTAAATTCAAAGGTTGGGCTTGGAAAGAATATATGGTATTGTGAAGATGCAGCGGGCACATTCAGTTCAACATGCAGTTGCTCTTTCAACTCAGGTGCAAAGAAAAATGAAAATCCCTTCAACCCAAAAAGTAAGCAGAGGAAGCATAAAATGGAAACCTCCCCCCATTTACTTAAATGTGCTGTGAATTTCCACAGCTTAATTGGAACATGTAAATAACATCATTCCACAACAATTCATTTTATTCTCCAAAGAAAAAAGCATCACAACCCCAATTAAAATAAAAAATGAAATAAGGAAATTAAATGCAAATAAAGCTTCTTAAGGGCCTCAATTTTTCACACCATCTGCACACAGAATTTCTGCCCACTTCCTGTGCTGGGATGGCTTTCAAGAGTAGACCACTAAGATTTCACTCCTGGTCACAGTGCTTATGAGCAATATTTTCTATTACTGTTTATTAGGTGAAGCCACAATCCTGGAAACACTAATAGGAATGTTAATCATGACTATTCATCTGGGTAAACTTTAAGTGTTCGTGTAAGTGTGGGGTAAATACAAGATGAGTACATCACTGTCTTGTCAGAATTTTATGGAATTCTCATTTTTGATAATATTACAGCAGTTTTGCAATATTCAAGAATGAATCCCTGAAAACTTTTGTTGAAACTACTCAGATTTTTTAAGCAGCTAGAAGTGAAACAAAATGTATTTTTTAATGTTTTCATTCTCTTTGTGATGCGAGAACTACAAAACAGAACTACGTAGCTGTTGATTTTAGATCTGTGTGATGTGCGTACGATATTTACTGGAAGTATACATTTATTAACCAACTTAATATTAAGGCATATTCTTTCATTGATTCATGGGAACAGCATTGTATTTGGGTTTTGGGGTTTTTTGGCATATATGTTCAGAGAAATGGAATGTTAAACATGCTTATTACATTATAAATTTATCTTTTTTTGTGAATGTTTGCTATCCACCCATACTGATATTGATTCAATAAGGAAAAAGAAACACTACCATGCACATGCACATGGTTTGTTCACAGATCTATCTATCCATATATATCTTGAAAAGGGGAATTTGGGAGGTGGAGGATGGATGCTTTGATGCATGCAGAAAGAGGAGGGGGTCAGCAGGAGCCTTAGGTGAGTGCCAGAGGACAAACACACAAAAACTTTGGCAAATACTGTGAAGGATGTTGCTTGTAGAAGCTTCCCCTCAGGCAATTCACGTGCTGTTCCATCTGCCAGGAAGCGGAAAAGAATGCTGCCAGGCTGTGTGTCAGGAGAGACTTATGCAGGAGGAGCACCCCATAACACAAGCACCTGCCCTGTGTATATAGAAAGTCCCTTCTAGTGAAGTGAACCATCCTACAGCATCCACCTAATTCTCAGCTTTATTATAATTATGTATGAGAAAGCCCAGAGTCCAGCCACCAGTGATTTAGTCTAGTACACTATGCTGAATAAACTGAATTACATTTTCTGCTGCATTTATTCTTCAGCTCTGGAGAACGTTTGGTCATCTTCATTTCTTTAAGTACAATAGATGCTGAAGGCCTTCCAGGTAGCAGCATCTGGGTGCTCTACTTCATAGTACAAAAAGTGCCTTAAGGAACTGAGCCTCAAGTAGATTAACATCTGTTTCAGGTTGTTTCAAGAGATGGTATTTTCCTTGTGAGATTGCCCTTGAAGATGCTTAACAAGAGTTTCAGCAACTTCACAATTTCTCTGCACTTTTTGAAGCGTTTTTATATGTGAAAATATATATATTAAGCAGGCCTTTTCAACACTGCAAAATTTAACTCTCTGTGAACACTGTTGTTAAGAGTTGGGTTCACTAAATACAGTTAGACATTACCCTGAATATCCACAAGGACAAAAACACATTCAGTACTAGTTCATCCAGCTGTCACTATTTAATTGAAATGCATTTTGTAAGGTTTATTTTTTATATCTACGTGATGTTTAGTTCCAAACCAATTGTTGGACATCAGTTCAGATGCTACTTAATTTCACAGAAACAACATTTTTATTGCCCTTTGTCTTTACCACAAAATGCTGTATGATACTGGTGTAAGGGTCAAAAAATCCTGAGTCAAAGTCCAATGCTGAATTTTTACTGCATGTTTGTAATAGATGTAGTACACTGTAAACCATTTTATTTTCAGGATAAAAAATTCCATTATTATCTCTCACATCATTTTTTTTTTTTGCAAATTAGATTCTACTTTTTGAAATCTAACAATTGATCACATATCAGTTAAATATTCTTAAGTGTTTTTATTGTTTTACATTTTAAAAGACAACTCGTCTAGGGACAGATATTACACATAAACTGGTTTAAGTGATCAGAAACTGGTTTGAACCTGTAACAGAACAGTTGTTCAGTGCACATAAACCAGTCTGAAAATGGCAGAAACCAGTTTGAGATAAACCTGGTTGAATGTAGTATCAGACTTAACTGATTTGGGTCAAACTGGTTTATCTGATGTTTGTCTCAGACCCCTTCCTGGTTTAAGTTAAATCAGAGTCCTCCAGCATCCCAGATTCTTTGCAACTCTGGGTGGGGCTCTGCTCTCTGCTCCACCCCAGCAGGACTGGCCCCTCCCCTCTGTTCCCTGGCTGCAGCTCTGGCGGAGTCTGCAGGTACACTGGGGTCTACTTGGCTTCCTTCTGCCCCTGCCCCCCACCCCTTGCTCAAGGAGCGATTCCCCCCTCCCCTCTGCCTTACACAAACACCTCCCAACATTAGCTAGCATACCACATGCTGGCTATGGTCTGTGCTATGGGAAACAGGACAAAGGTAGACAGGACAATCATAGAATCATAGAATCAATGAGTTGGAAGGGACCTAGACAGATCATCTAGTCCGACCCCCTGCCATGGGCAGGAAGGAGCACTGGGGGTGGCAGGGGTCATAAGACCCCAGCCAGGTGCCTGTCCAGTCTCCTCTTAAAGATCTCCAGGGAAGGTGAGAGCACCACCTCTCTGGGAAGCCTGTTCCAGGCTCTGGCCATCCTTACAGTGAAGTAGTTCTTCCTAATATCTAACCTAAAGCTATCCTCCCTCAGCTTGTGGCCACTGTTCCTTGTGACTCCAAGGGGGGCCCTGGTGAACAGACTTTCCCTGAGTCCCTGCTGGTGGCCCCTGGTAAAGTTGTAGGCAGCCACAAGATCCCCCCTCAGTCTCCTCTTGCGAAGACTGAAGAGATTCAGGTCCCTCAGCCTCTTCTAATAGGGCTGGCCACGGAGGCCCTCAACCATACAAGTGGCCCTCCTCTGGACCCTCTCCAGGTTTCCCACGTCCTTCTCGAAGTGCGGCACCCAGAATTGGACACAGTACTCCAGCTGCGGCCTGACCAGCGCTGCATAGAGGGGGAGCAAGACGTCTCTGGACCTGTTAGTGATGTCCCTGTTGATGCAGGACAGGGTGCGGTTGGCTCTGCCTATTGTTTCATCGCATTGGCCACTCATATCCATCCTGGAGTCAATCCTGACTCCAAGATCCCTCTCTGCCTCTGTGCTGCTGAGAGGGTCAGCCCCTAACCTATAAACATAATGCTGGTTCCCTCTCCCTAGGTGCAGCACCCTGCACTTGTCCTCGTTGAACCGCATCCTGTTCAGATCCACCCACTTCTCTAATTTATCCAGGTCTGCCTGGATTCGGTCCCTGCCTACTGGTGTGTTCACTTTACATTGTAGGCTTAGGGCTTTTTGGAGCTAATTAATAGGTAGCTGGTAATGTTCCCCTGTTCCTTCCTTGAAAAAAAAGTTGTTTAAGAAAAGCTTGAACTAATGAGAGAGGCTGCTGGGGTTTTTTTTATGGGCTGACAATGCTAACAATTCCCTGTGTAACCCCCTGCTGTGTAACTCAATGCTCTGTTATCAACAGTTGGGGGGGGGGGGAGCAAGAACACACATGACTTCTCTCTAATCAGAGTCCTGCCCTAACAGCCTGACCATGCCCCTGTCTCAGCTCAGCACTGTAGAAAGGAAGGGAAGGGAGGGTTTCTCTAGGGCTTCTAGCCTGAGCCCCTGTGGCCATGTGCCTGCATTTCTTCAGTCCAGAGGGGATGTCTGCACAACTACACACTGGTTTAGTCCAGCCAGGTTAAACTAACCTGTAAAGATTGAATCAATTTAGGCTCAGGCTTTTTTAAGGTTTGTCCCTGGCCCTCATGACAACTACAGGTCTAAGGACACTAACTGGGACCTAAAAAGTGGTGCTGTTACAATTAGTCATTCAAGTTCTGTTTCTCTTTTGGCTTGATCAGACAGACAGACACTCTTAAGATTAGATTAGAAAGTGACTTGAGACTAATATAGCTCATGAGACCTTATAAAAATATGAATGGTTCAAGCATCCTACAACAGGAAAAGTTGGAGCTGGAAGAGAACAAACGGAAAGAGAATAATTAGAATTCTGCTTGAAACATTATCTATTTCAGGAATTCTATGAGCAGTATAGAGAGTTTATAGACTTTATGAGCACAGTATGAACGAACTACTTGGTATGCAAGATCTGCTGAAGGGGAGAAACTCCTTTTGCCAAATAGTGGCAAAATTATTCTGCTAAATTATTCCCATAATTTGCCTATTGCTACAAAATATGGTATATGCATAAGCACCTTAAACTGACTTATGATGATGATGCAGTCCACTTGATAAATAGTACATTGTCTGCAATGAAAAATGATCCTTGAATGAAGTATATTACGATATAGCAAACATATGTCTACATCAGCCATAATGTATTTAAAATGAAAGTTAAACCTTTATCCAAACCTAAAATAAAACCATATGATATCCAAAATTGTTTGGACAATATTTTTGCTTCCTGAATCAGGTCACAGCTGGAAGAAGAAATGCCAAAAATACCATGAGTATCCCAAAAAGGGTGTAGTATGTAGCACAGCTAGAAGCAGGAAGATCCAGAGAACTTGTCATAGGACTTGTTCTTGTAAGAATGTTCTTCTCTTTTAGCAAACTGAACATGGATGACTGGTGCCACCTGCATCAAGGTGGGCATGTACTCCCCCCAGCAACCAGTCAGCAACCAGGTGGGGGAGGAAGTGGCTCCCCCGGCGGCCAATCACACCAACCGGGAAGTGGCTGCAGCACTCCCAGAAGCTCCGCTCCCCAGCTGGCACTCACAGGGGCGACACTAGGACTCCAGCCTGCCCCCACTCCCCATCACCTAAGCAGGGAGTGTGGCCTGTCAGGGGGTGCACCAGCACTCTTAGGGGGTGCATGTGCACCCCTGTACACCCCCTATGCGTCACCACTGAGACTGAAGATGCTGAATTGTTAATGAGGCATTCAAATAACCGTAGAGACTTTTAGGTAGTCACTTACTCAGGATTTCTGTAGCTTGCTTTGTAGCCTTTTATTGAACTTTTGGATTTATGCTACCACATTCATTGCTGGTCTCTAATCGGCTTCTTCTTGTGCTGCTGAAGAACGTGCTCCTAGCTGTGTGGCCATATGTTAGAAGAATTCCTCTTCTATCTTCCTTTCAAAATCCAATGGGTGTCCTATTGGAGACAGAAACTGAAATGGTTAGAGATCTCATGGAACTTGATAATGCATTAAGGTAAAAAGGGTGGCATTAGTGGTTCTTTGTTTCCTGTGGTATTACTAGTTGGTTCAATACCAGCTGTTTGCAGTTTTTTGTATTATAGTAAAATGAAGTGAACCCAACACTCGTAAACAGAAATGAGGAATAATAACTTAAGGTGGAACAGTAATGATCTAATCAAGACCCTACCTCATGGCAGGATTACTTCGTTGCCCTTAATCTGTCCCAACTGGGTGGAACGGATATCCAGAAAACATGAATATTTCTATTGAGAATGAGGTCGTAACGTCCCATGGTTACTTACTGTCAAATGATTTTTTGTCATTTACATTTGTAACACCCACACACACTTGGGTTGCGAATGGCAAAGTGTGTGCTTTTGGTTGTTGTATATTGTGTGTGTGTGTTTGTTTGTTTGTTGTGTATTGTGCATTTGGTTATTGTGTATTGTGTTTTGGGTGTTTTATGTGGGCAAGATGGCCCCTGTTGTTTTGGCCATGTACTCTGCATATAGAAAGCTGGGGCCTTGTATCTAGGCAAAATATGTAAAATCCTCTGGCCTGACTGGCCAGGGGGTGTGAGGACTTTTTCAGGCAGATTGGTTAAGAGAAAGACTGGAGTGTGGCACTCCCTGACTGGACAAGGCCAGGGCGATGTCATGAGGAGGGATATATGGGGAGCTAGGCTGGTTTGGGGAGGAAGAGAAGCTGTTAGGGACTGCTGAAGAGTGAAGTCTCCTCCAAGGGAAAGGAGTTTGAAGATAGTGAAAGGGGAGGAGAAAGAGAGGGAGAATTATCCCAGTGTCTTCTCTCTCCTCCTTTTCTTTCCCCTTTCCTAAGGTTTTAAAGCGGGGGTTGGCAACCTATGGCACACGAGGCCATTTTCTTCGGCACTCATTGGGGCCGGGGAGGCAGCAGCTGTTTGCAGCCTCTCAGCCGCAGACGGCCTCAGCTCTGGGTAGCTGCTGCCAGCTGGGAGCCTGGGCTGCTCCTAGAAGGCAGCTGCGATGCTGCAAGCCCTGCTAGAAGCAGCTCAGGCTCTGTGGCTATCAGCAGCTACCCAGAGCCAGGGCCAGCTGCAGCCAGGAAACTGCAAAGAGCTGCTCTGCTCCTGTCCTGGCCCCAGTGGGTGCAGTGCCGGCACCTGCTGCCTTCCCAGAGCCCAGGGCCAGGAGACAGCTGGGGTTCCCCATTGCCCCTGTGCCCTGCCACACTTCCCCTGCAGGCAGGGGCAGCAGTAAGGGGCACAACTCTGTGTGCTGCCCATGCTGCTCCCGTGCACACAGGGGAAGTGTGGCAGGGCAGTGGGGAGCTCAGAGCTTGCAGATTTCTGTGCCCCGCATTGTGCCCTGCTGTGCCAGGTTCCAACACTGCTTTGCAGAAGCAGCAAGGGCAGCACAGTGGGGAGCATTGCCGGTATGTGCTGCCTCCCTGGAGCCTGGGGCTGGGTCTGGGAGAAAGCTGGGGCTGGGGTGGAGGTAGGCAGTAGATGTTTACAGCTGGACCAGGTTCTGGGTAGCTGCTGACAGCCACAGAGCCCGGGCTGGGGGGCAAGGGCTTTGGGTGGGGGGCAAGGGGCAGCAGGGATGAGGGGGAAAGGGCTTTGGGTGGGAGTCAAGGGTCATGAGCAGGGCTGGGGGGCAGGAGCTTTGGATGGGGGGCACAGGGCAGCAGGGCTGAGGGGCAAAAGCAGGGCATCCTGCCATGTACCCCTGGCCCTCATATTGTTTTTCTGGCATGCCAGCACTCCAGTACCTTCCAAGGTAGGCATTGTGTGGGTTTTCGGCACTCCTGCCAAAAAACATTGCCTGCCTCTGTTTTAAAGGATTAATACCAGGGGGGAGAGTATTGGTTCCTTGGGTTGGCTGGCCAGGAATTAGGCCTAGCAGTTTTAAACAGGGTTGAAACCCGGGAGTTTCTAATCCTGCCAGGTTTGGGCAGAGGTTGTAGTTTGCAACTTTCTGCTCCTGGTGGAGCTGTTTGACCCAGACTACCTGCAGCCCACGCCTAGAGGGTAGGCCCGGTCTTTCCCCGTGTTCCTTTTCTCCAGTCGAACTGTGTGGTTGGACCAGCTCCAGCCAGTAATCAACCTGGCTCCCTTTTTGAGATTGTGCTTCAGTTTCCATTTCAGCTGACCATATAATCTGGCCCAGAAGTTCTGGGGTGCGTGCATGCTGGCTGGAGCCTCAGTTACACTACACACACATACATACAGCCTTTTCATGGGAGCAAAGATTGGCATTACCACCCCTCCAGATGCAATGGGGAGCCCTGTGCAACGCAGAAGGATTCATGCTCTTGAGCAGCTCCCTGCAGCTCAGTGAACCCAAGGAGCAGCTCATAGGATTCTCCGGTGTGGGGTCTGCTCTCCAGCGAATTGCAGGTATACGGGTGCAGGCCCCAGAACTACCCATCGGGGAACCCCAAATCCCAGACTACCTGTGTACGGATGAAGCATCCTCCAAGAGGGTGCCTCCTATAGACTTTGCTTTGTAGTTAATTGTGTTTTTAAATTATATTTAGTGTTTTATTTATTTTATTTTTTTTATTCTCTATGATAAATTTGGATTTTTATGTTGATACTGCTTACAAGGAGGATATTTTGTTTATTAAATGTAGTGTTCCCAGATTTCCGGGTGGGGCCCTGAGCCACTGGTATAATTTATGGGGTACCCCAAATATGAACTCAGCCCTTTTTGCTGCCTGGCAGAAGAGTTACACATTATTTCCCTGAAGCACCTAAATTTCACTTCTTATTGCTCTGTCTTACAATTCTTCTATTCCATACTTTGTGCTTCAGTTTATTCATAAGCCCCCATTGTTTCATAGCCGGTATAATTAATTTGAATGTATGTGTGTGTATGTATGTGTATGTAAGTCTCTTATATTTGTGATCAGATGGAGTGACATAACTCTTTTGAAAAAAAATGAAAATATGTACCTACACAGGCATACTGTAAATATTCCAACATGAAAGAAGCATGGAGTATATTATTGTTACTGAGAACCCTCTCAAAAGTTTTCTATAAAGGAGTGTTATTTACTGGCTTTGACAGTTTGAGTTGTGGGCAGCCCTGTACATGTGCATAAAGAACAGGAGAAAGCTGAAGAGCTATCTATCAGTAGTCACCCAGTTTGCCTGCTTCAGGACAGAGGGCATGAAAATATGAACATCTTACTGTGGAGTGAAAGGGCAAATGGAAGCTAACATTGGGTAATTTTACCCATCCTTCATACAGCCCTGCTGTTTAACTTCCAAGTATGGTGCGATAAGGACACGAGGACACAAAGGAAGTTTACTATAGAGCAACCAACTTTCAGTAAAGACCTGTCCCCCTTTTGACCTGCAAGAAGTTCTGTCCATCCTTACTAAGAGAGTCCTTGTACAATGGGGTGAGCCCATCATTTGACAGATTGGGACGCTGAAAGGTCCTTTAGCCTTTCTACTGTTCTGCCTAAGCTCAGTTACCTGTGCCATTAGCATAACTAGGGTGGGGTGAGTGGGAACCAGCTCCAGGCCCTCAGTACTGAGAGGGAAATTGAGTCACCCCCTTCCCGACTGGGAATCAGGGGTGGCTCTGAGGGATCCCAGCCACAGGGCTGCTGCCACCTGAGCCAATGCTGCTATAGCAGCAGTGTCAACAACACCCTTCACTCGGCAGAGATCAGTGGCAGGTAAGACTTTGCTCCCCTTCCCTTCCCCTCACCACCCCATTCCCCACAGTCTCCAGTGGCATGCCTACCCCCCACTCCTGCTGAAAAAGCTTGTTATGCCTTTGACCTGTGCTACCTTTCCTTGGCAGCTCAGCCTTCTTTGCATCTTCACCTTCCATATATTTTATTACAGTAGAAACCAAGAATCCTGCAGGCCCTGGAATTAGCATATCCAACTAGTGAGGCTCCATGCTAAAATGCATAATTATGTGTTAAAAAGAAAAGCTACTTTTAGCTTTTATTATGCACAAAGACTATGGTCATCCATATTTACTCATTGTCATTACTATATGAGCACCGGTGGTCATAGTGCTGTTGAGCTTCCATTTTCTAATGGTTCTCATCTCTGCTTCTCTTGTAAACTTGGAGTACTAGTGGGTTTACCAAGACTGACAGTTTTTTGGTGGTTAAAGAAAGCAACGTTGGACTTAAAAGAGCAATTTGGCATCCTAGTCAGAGGAGGAAAAAGAACGCGAAGGAGGATCCAGGTGCCAGTCCAACCTAGGCCCAGCCTTAGCCTTCTTTTATGCCAGAATGTTTGTGTGTTACCAAGCCATGATGTAAAATATATAAATGTTTCCACAAGTCATACCACAGATTAAGTATGATACTCAAGATGATAATTAAAACCACAAACACAACATATTGTGCAAAATTCCACATTCACATTTAATTATGATTTAAATATTCAAGCACACAGTCAGGAAAAAGAGTGCTTCTTGTAAGTTGTCATGGCACAGCAAAATTAAGTAGGTGCCTAGCATCTCGCAAAACTGGGCTTCTCTATTTGTAGACTAGGTTTTGTTGTTGTTGTTCTAACCCTATCACTTGGGACTCAAAATTACTTTTTTCTAGGTAAAGGACACAGGATATAAGATTTAGCTAGATACAAATAAACTTCCCTGTCAGTGTAATACTTTTTCCTTGATTGCTTTCTCCAGTTCTAGATGGTATAATGGCTAATGAACACTAACACCTCTCAAAGTTTCAGAACTATAGGATATTCATTTTAAACATAAATGCATAGAGTCCAGTGTGGTGAATTCTTAATATCTGATATAGCACTTGACTCAGTATGATCATGAGTAGTCAGAAAACATATGGTAGTAAGAGTTCGCAGGGTTTGTCACAGGTTTAACATATCTGACCAAAACCTTTGGATTTTAACTTACAATTAGTGAAAGAAAAGTGAGCATGTTTCAAAATTATTTCCCCAGTTCTACCAAATAAAATGCCAGTAGAAAATGTTACCTATGAAGTCATCTGACTCCTAATCAATTTTGTAGAAATTTGCTACCCTTTTTCAGCAATATTTTCTGATCATAGCAGAGTCGAATTATGGACCAGACATCTTAACTGATTAACTGAGCATCAGAGATTGAACAGTGTTGCCAATTCTTATGACTACATCATGTGCCTTGATATTTGTGGAATATACTACTACTTGTTTTAAAGAACAAGTTATATAAGCATACGCTGGGTATGATCTAATAGTAGTTATAGTTGATTTTACCCCAGTGCATAGTCTAGATGATCTCTCAAAGTCCCTTCTAGTTCTACATTTCTGTGAGTCTAAGCCTCCAAATTATTGTTTTTAAATAACATTATCATTTTAAGCTATACTGAGCTGATCATTCTTGCCTGATCAGTTTCAATGTTTGGGGTTAGCATTACTTCAGAATAAGGCAAGAAGGAGTATCCTTCTCAAAACGAAAAGCAATATACAGGGTACTGTAAGAGGAAATGCAAAATACATAAATACTGCTGACATCTTAATATGAACAAAAGGGCCACCAGCTGCTGATGGAAATAGATGCAAATTTCTTCTGCCTTGTGCTGACTTGTATTAAAGGTTGAAGAGTGTTTATTTTCATCTATAACTTTACCTATTAATGTATTTAAACAAAGTGGTCTTAGTGCAACTTCACACTCAGGCTAGGTACAGACATTGAACAAGCCTGAGACAGAATTTATTTAAGTTACGCGGTTTTCTGTAAGCAGAGTAATTCAGCTTGGTAGCAAACAGAACACAGATTTGCCCTTTGGTTAAGAGGGGGGCAAATCTTAGACCAGGTTTTGCCATTTTTAAGCCAGTCTTTGTGTTGAACTTATGTTCTGTTATGGATAGAGAGAGACTGGTTTCCGATCACTTATACTAGTAAAAGTATAATGTCTGTGCCTGGCCTCACTGTTTAATTTACTACTGAGTTTTTCCCATTTTAACATATACAGTCTCGTTGTCTCAGTTGTCAGTTGGTACAAATCATTACTGAAATCTGTAGAGTTGTACTGACTTTACCGCAGCTGAGGATTTGGCCCTCAGAATTTAAAAACACAGAAAACATGTGAATAGGTCCCATTGTGGAAAACCAGACCTGTGGCCTGCCTACAAACACTACTAAAACTAATGCCCTCCTTATGTAGGTATAAGTGACCCATGCACCAAGGGTAAGAGTCAGGTTGAATAGTCACAAGAATAAAAAGGCATGCATTTAGACCACAGATTACTAGTTCTTCTCCCCAAGCTAAACATCCTGTGAGAAAAAAGGCTGGGAAGACAGGCTTTCCAGCATACCCTGGAAGTCAACCCAGTTTATTTGTATTGGACTCAGTTGGTGGGGTGAATTGCAGAGCACTTGAATGAAAGTACCCTGCCCTCTACCCCCCTTAGGGAACACACAGAAACCTGCCAGCTCAAGAGTCTCAATTGATTTCAATTGCCAAACTAAACCGTGACTGGAGAGCTGCTCTCAAGAATCCAAATGATCCATGCAATAATAACTCAATCGGTCACAACCAGAGCTGGTAGCAGTTGTTTCCATGTTCCCAGGATTTAAGTTCAGGGTTCTTTACTTTCAACAACAGGGTCTTTCTTTTTTGGTTTGGCTGAAACATTTTACAAAATTGTCACTGGTCTGGGGTTTTTAAAAAAAATATTTATAAAAATCATCAACAAAAGGGTTAGTAATTTGTTTTCTCTTTTTTCTTCTACAACCCTGGCATTTGGATGCCGTATTAAATTTTTTAAAGCCTTCTTTGTTAAGAGTTTACTCTTTTTTGTGCAAAATCTTTCATTTTTTGGAAAGGCCTTTTTTTCTGAATAAAAGCTCAAAATCTTGAGCAGCTATAATAAAAGCACCTTACATTGTGCCTAGAAATAGTTGGGAGCTACTGCACTCAGTGGTATACAGGTGTAATGGATTAAGTAGCAGAATGACAACTAGCTGGGTTGTGTTTTGTGTTGCTATCAGGAAGGCAGAGTGGAAGTTAGGACATCCATCTACTTTTAGATGTTTTAACAAAGTGCAAGAAGTAAAACGCAGACTGGTCCATTCTACTTGCCTTTCACACTTTCTTCCCAGTGATACCATTTAAAAATTTTTGCTAAGGGTTAATGTAACCAAGACTATAACAGCAGCATATGCACAACAAAGCTGCTAACAGAGGAAATATCAAGCTTACAGCATTTCTTTGCAGCACAGTTGCTTATCAATGAAGCATATATACAGCCTAATTAACATAACTGGAACGACTACAATTATGCTATCATTTTGTTTACTTTAGCACATTCTGTTGAGGTATATGGGTAGCAATATTTGTTATTGAAATATTCCCCCTTGCTACATTCAGGCTGTTAAATTATGTTGTTAGTCTATTTTATTTATGGTGTGATTTAGCTGCGTAAAGGTGAGGAAAGTGTTAATGTCCACATGCCATTCTCTCTTCAGGGACTTAAGCTGTGTAGGTTGATGCCTTTCTCACATGAGTAGTCTTTACTCCCTTGAGTAGTCCTCTCACAGTCAAAAAAAAAATGGCAAGATAAAGCTTTAGAAGAAAAACAATGAAACTAATTGAGACCATACTTAGCTGAAAGCACTTTCAGGTGCAAAGGACTATGGGGAAACAGTGTCTCTAGTTCAGAACACTCCCTCTAATGAAAGACAATGAAGGAAACTGATTTCAAACCACGTTCTTTTGTCTTTCTCTATAACATGTACTCTGCAACTGAAAGAAAATAGCATCCATTTAGTAAATGTAAAATCTTCCTCTAGCGCTTGACCAAAAGACATTCTCTACACAAGCAGAGTTCTGTTTTTTTGCATGGTTGGGATAGGAATTGGAGAGAGAACTGCTTCTCACAAAGGATATCTGCCTTGGAATTAAAGCTGTGATTGCAGTATATGTAGATATTCATGAACTAGCATTAATCTAGTAAGCTCAGATATGGATCACAATTAAGCTATCAAAGTCAACACCTGGTCCTGGGATAGCTCATACAGAGTACATCTACACATGAAAGTAATGGGATGCAATAAACTCCTGAGCAGTTCAAGCCAGTCATCTGTGCCTGGGCAGAGCATCTGTATGTGCACTCAAGACAGTAGCAGTTTAAGCTGGGGTGGAGCAGGCCCAGGCTGGCAGCAGGCTCAGGGGTCAGCCTTGGTTTCCAGGTGGAAGCGTTAGGTGGCGGAGGGGCTGGTCGGGGCACAAGAGTGGTAAAGTACAGATCCATGCAGCAGGCACCCCCTGCACTTTAGCAACCTCATGCCCAAGCCAGCCCCATCACCATCTACACATGCATTTTGTTATTCTCAATTACTTTGCTTTAAGACAGCACTACCTTATGGCAGAGTTAGTTAATTCACGGTATCCTACTACTAGTGTATATGTAGACAATGAACTTTACTGTGGAGCTAATTAGTCAACTCCTTAGTAAAGCTCATATGTAGATGCACCCACAGTCCACCCTAAAACCTGTGCCATCACAGCTTCAAAAGTGTTGTTTTGTGTGCTAGCTAATCCAGAGATGCATCCCCCACCTCTACTTGCAGTGTAGCTATAATATCAGAGACACTCCCAGCACGCTCCATCTCCAGTGCTTGGCTCATTCCCCAAGCTAATGATGAACAGGAAAGGGAGCCTTGGATGTGCCTCCTCCTTGATGTACTGTCACTTCTGGAGATGCCCAGAGACTGTCATTGACTCCTTGAAACTGCCCCATCTCAGCACATCCACACTAATGTCACTAGCAGACCTTCACTGACTAATACGTTTCTCTAGTGCTAACCATATGTCACTAGGAAAAAAGGTGGAATCACTTCTGTCTTGTATGTCACACATAATAATAAAAACTCCTTACGTAGAAAGCTTATTCCTGGTGGTGGCATCAGAGGCAGATTGAGAATTGTCTATTCCTTTAATGCATCCATGACCATATGCTCTCTGTACTTACTGACGTAAACTTTACGTGATTTTTTTTTAAACACATTGCCTAGATTCTCAGGGGAGGTAAATCAACATAGCTGTAATGACTTCACTGGAGTCATGCTGATATACTTCTGCTGTGAATATGTCACTGTATCTACATTTTAAAAACAGTCAGGATTTCTACTGAGCTTTCTGGGTCTGATGGAAAAAGAACCTCTTGGACTGCACATCAAAATCCTGCTATCAGTGACAGCATAAATATTGTGCCCAAAGTATCACATTTATAGTCACATGATTTCTGTGGATCTCCCTGTAACATCAGGCATACAGATATATGACGTGTTCAGACTGGAGCCTGCCAAGATTGTCCAAATCTTCTTAGGGATCTTTATTTGTAAACTTTGTGGACTGAAACCTTTTCTCTCCTTTCTGCCACGGTACTGACGTCAAGACAGGCAGATGCTAATTTTTACTCACAACCCCCAAATATAATTTTGAAGATTTCACAACTATTTTTTTGAGAACTGTAAACAGATTGTAGTATAAAGACAAATAAAAGTGGAAATGAACCTCCTCCCCTCTCCTTAATTCTCAGGCTGACTTTATCATCTGCCTACATTTCCGTACCACGTTCTGTTAGAAACCATACTTAAATAGAAGTGGATATCATGCAAACTCTCCCTTAAAGGTATGTCAGATACTCTCAATAAAAGTTCAATATGTGGAATTTAATCATCTACCAGATGTTTTTATTTACTGGTTCTTTCTTGTTTAAAATAGCTCATGAGGGGTTTTATTGTTGTTGTTTTCACTTGGATCTTGTATACATATTTAGGCCCAAATTCATCTCTTACAACAATACTATAGCAGTCTTACAGATTTAAATCAGAGATGAACCTGATCCAAATATAAGAAATAATCTCAAATGGCTAACTGAATTATAAGAACATAGGGATTTATTTACATTTTGGTATTCAGGGTTAACCATGATACATTGTTTTTATATGGTAATTAGTCCTACTCTTTAATCTACACAGTTCCAGCAAACAGCCATAATGAAATATCTGCAACATATTTATTAGTACTAGATAAACCCAAAGAGGCAATGACTTAGGGATAAACTGAAGCTCCAGTGTTTTTCAAAACAGTGTTGTCATTATATTAATATTATGACACAATTTAAGAAGTGCATTCCAGCCCATGCTATGAATAAAATAACACAAGCAGACACACTTGGTCTAATTTTTTCCCATAAACTAGGAGGAGAAATGCATGGCTTTTCCATTTGTGATCCTTTTGCAATTGGACTGGGGTGAATTCTGTAAAAAACTTTTCATAACTATTCCCTACAATGATAAGGGAATTGTTCCACAAATGCAGACTAGTGCATACATTTTTTACTGAAAATATATGGGGAAAGGCCTATTTTGCAAGCCTAAAAATTCCAGTATTGGCCAACTATGCACTTAAAGTGAACATTTTTCACTGTGCTTGTTTTCAAATGCATCATTCAAAATGTAGTTATTACTGAACCTGTCAAGCAAGGAACAGAAAGAGTGAAACATTCCACCTACATATGTTTAATTATTTTTAGCATACCTATTGCCTTTTTTATCTTTCTTTTTTCTTTTTTTTTAAATCTAAACAAATACTGTAAGTCAGGGGTGAGCAACGTTTTCCAGCAGTGGGCAAGACTGACTCAGTTCAAGTCCCAGAGAAAGCTCAGTTCAAACAATGCTTTTTATGTTATTTTTCTGTCCCTCCCCAGATCACTGGGATTGGAAGAGACCTTAGGGAAGGATGACAGTCACTGGCCAGCTACACAGTCAATATCAGAGCAGCCCTTTCCCCCTATTTACCCTCCCTCTCCTTAGTTTCTCAGCTTTGAAACTCGAAACATTTCAAAACTTTTGAAACATTTCAGCTGCCCTTGTTTTGTTATGAGGCTGCTTCAAAGCCTTTCATTTCAATCTTGCTGTTTTGAGCTCAAAATGAGTCAAAACAGCCTCAAAACGAAACAGCCAGCAAAATTTTGTACAGCCCTAGTACCAATTATGTCAAGAATGGAATTTGTGATCAAAGAGAAGGCCCAGAATAGCCAATAGTCTGATGTTTAAGGCAATCACAGGGATGTGGAAACTATACATCAAGTTGCTGTTTTGTGATTAACATCAGGAATTTAAACCTCAGATTCCTGCATCCTAGAAGAACCTGATTATTGGTTGTTCTGAGATGGATCTTTCTCAAGATCACCTATTGGAGCTTCTCCACCTTTGAAAATGCCATAATTAAATATTAATTGGGTCAGAGAGAGACTAGCAGTGGTTAGGACAGTCATTTGCAATATGCGTTTTGAATCTCTTGTCTTTGTTTTCCTTTACTTAAAGAAGTCTTAGGTGGATCTCCAAGCACAAAGGGAAAGTGTTTGAAACTGCAAATACTTCCATGGGGTGGGGAACTTGTTCCTCTACAGTTTCTAGTTGTGGGCATCTGCAACTTACTTAAATCAGTTGATATTAATCAGTTCACTCCTTTAGAACAGATATTCCTTTGGCTACTAGGAGCAGGGACCAGATCAGCCCCCACAACAGGACCCTCTCAGGCCCCAGGAGAGGTGCAGCCAGGCCAATGGTCAGTGAGGATCTAGTCAGGGAACTTCTGGAGGGACTGGACATATTTAAATCAGCTGGTCCTGATGATCTCCACCCCAGAGAGCTGAGGGAATTAGCAGAGGTCATTGTGGGACCCCTGGCACAGCTTTATGACAACTCATGGTGCTCTGGCATGGTGCCAGAAGACTGGAAAAGGGCCAATGTGGTTCCCATTTTCAAAAAAGGGAGGAAGGAGGACCCAGGCAACTATAGGCCAGTTAGTCTTACCTCGATCCTGGGGAAGCTTTTTGAGAAAATTATCATGGTGCATGTCAATGAGGGGCCAGCAAGGGGAGATAATGTTTAGGGCCAACCAACACGGGTTCATTAGAGGCAGGTCCTGTCAGACCAACCTGGTGGCCTTCTATGACCAGGTCACAAAATCCGTAGATGCAGCGGTAACAGTGGACTTAGTTTTTCTGGACTTCAGGAAGGCCTTCAACATGGTCTTTCACCCCAATATCATTAAAAAACTAGGGGACTGTGGCGTCAACACCTACACAGTCAAATGAGTCTTTAACTGGCTGGAGGGCCTCATCTAGAGAGTGGTGGTGGATGGGCAGTGGGGT
>NW_017728886.1:228071288-228091872 GCF_001723895.1 Crocodylus porosus
GCTAAGGGATCTGAACCTGTTCAGCCTCCACAAGAGAAGGCTGAGGGGGATCTAGTGGCAAACTAGTCAGAGGGGAACAGCAGGCACTGGGGGAGTCCCTGTTCCCCCAAGCACTATTAGGAGTGACTGGAAGTAATGGTCACAAGGTGGCAGAGGGTAGGTTTAGGTTAGATATCAGGAGGTGCTACTTCACTGTCATGGCAGCTAGTATCTGGAACCAACTTCCAAGCGAAGTGGTGCTGGCTTCTACCCTGGGGGTGTTTAAGAGGAGGTTAGATGAACACCTTGCTGGGGTCGTTTGACCCCAGTATTTTTTCCTGCCATTGCAGAGGGTTGGACTTGATGATCTGCTCAGGTCCCTTCCGACCGTACCAACTATGAAACTATGCTGTGCAGAATGTTTTGTCAAAAAAATTGTCAGAAAATGGATTTTTGATTACACTGTAATATTAATGGAAACTATTTTGAAAATGAGCAATTTTTAGATTTCAGCAATTTAAAACCAGTTCAGTGGGCTTTAAACCAGTACATTTTAGTTTCTGGTTACCAAAAAAAAAAACCCCAAAGTGATTTTGTTTTCTGTTTTTTGATAAAAACCTCAACATTTTTTGCAGGAAGGGCAATAACTTCCTGATGAACTGTAGTAGCTCATTGATACCAATAGCATTCACAATTTAAGTAGATATCAAATAGCATGTGCTAGAAAGAAATGGTACCTTTTCTTTGCCACCAGATGGAACTGAGGTGGTGCCCTCAGGAAAGCCTACTGGCACATGTGTAGTGAGTTTTTCACTAAGGTGAAGCACTTCTAGTTTGAGAGGCAGTGCCCAGAGTGGTCTGGCACATCTCACTGTAGCATTTGCAGAGCTGTGATGGAGTGGTGAGGCACCTCTGAGAGTCTTCCTACCAACTTTAGTAGATTTTGGATCAGGTCTGGCCAGCACATTATGGCCTGATATGTAGACAGGCCTCAGTTATGTTTATAAGGGATCCAAAAATTGTTTGGTAGCTTCCAAAATGCCAAGTCCAGCACAGTGGTATCTCATAAAAGTTGGACATGAACTGACAAAAAAGTTCTGCAGCCAGGTGAAACCACAGGAGGAACATGTGTAGGCAGAAGGTATTTTCCTTATCTGGAATTTCCCCAGAGAATAGGAACTCTGATAACAGGGTCATGAGATCTTTGATGGTTTCAGGGTGCCACTTTGACGAGGAAAGACTTTACTGTCCATGTACATGCCTTAGCTGATCTGTTTAACTGTTTCATCTATCCACTGCTACCCTGCAGTAAGTGGCACTATATCTTCCTGATTTATCCCTAAAAGAAACCAAAGGTAAATTATTGTGGCAAGATACATTATCACACTTGAGCCATCATCTACTGTAGGATAGCGTAGACAAACAGCAGAGTCAGCTGAAGCTAAGAAAGCGTGTTGCCCCTCCCCTTCCCCTGCCCCAGTTTTAATGCAGTTTCATCTGCTCTCACCCTCAGGTAGTGAACCTTGACTTTGTCTCTTCCAAAAATAAGTCTTTCCAAAAAGACTTTTCAGACTGTTCTCTTGATGAATGCATTAGCTCACAAGATATATGCTGATAACCCCAAAACACCAAGTCTGAGCAAATCAGTTATCACTTACAGGTTTCCCTTACCTAACTTGTTCATTTACTTGTTCATCTACCACTAGATCAAATGACCTTTGGTAAAATGAAGAATGCCATAAAAATACTGCTTTTATTCAAAACAGCCATTGTATGATGGTGCTGTTTTCCTTTTTATTCAGCAATTTACTTGCTTTTAAATTTCCCACATGTGCTAAGGCACATTATAATGCATCACTTAAGGCTGTGTCTTTCATGTTGCATTAGACAGAGACAAGCTTAATGTGATTTGTTGCCTGCAACCTGCTTTGGATGTGTCATGTGAAAGATTTTAAAAGATACATTTTTCAGGGGTAACAAAGTATGTATGACTTTCCCCTTAAAGGCTTTCCTTTAAAACACAGCTATATTTGGAAAAAAAAATTAGGATGAGGTTCCATGTATCATATAAGTGGAATTAATTACCAGGAAAAGTTAACCTTTGCTCTTGTGGTTTCTAATTGTTTAAGTTCATGTTGATTTCAGATTTTTGCATCTCCCTAATAGAAGGAAAACATGCTATATGGTGAATATCATGCACAAGTTTCTTGTTAATGAAATATATTAGATGGTTGAAAGGAGGGATAAAATCTTTAATTATAATTGCCTTAGACAAGAAAATCCTGCACTGGAGGTGAAACACTCTGCGTGGCTCATTCAAGAATGATGGACTACTACTAGTCTCTGATGAGTCTCTGATTAGTTTTGAGCTAAGTGCTCCAACTTTTTCCTATAAGAAATTTCAACATTTTGTAAAAATGTATACATTTTGAATTAGAAAATTTCAAAAAGTTCTGGAAACCAAAACTCTGATTTATGAAAGGAATTAGAAGATGAGATAGAGGGGAACTGTACTTGATGTCCCTTTCAACCCTCCAAAAGATGTTACTGGGGACAGACAACAGGAGTAGTTTTAAAATGAAGCTCAATACATTTAAGGATGGGATTATATGATGTATTTACTTGCACTAGCATGTACACAGGAAGTGTACACAGGAAGTCCCTTCTAGTCTTACGTTCCTTATAAAAGGCCAAATTCAAACGACTTCATTTGTGTTTATTGGAGAGTAGAGACTTCAAAGCCTGAAGATTCCCAAAGTAAGAAGAGTGTTTTCTAATGGTTCAGGGGTATAGGTTGTAGTTGCATTGGTCTAATAGGCAGACAAGGTTCTTTGGGTGAATCTGATATATTTTATTAGGACAACTTAAATAGTTGGATTTTTAAAAAAAAAAACCCTTCATCAGGCTGAGGAAGCATCTGCAGTTGGTGTGTGCTCTTCCTGGATGGAATGAATAATAAAGAGGCCAGAGGCTGGTATGCATGCAAAAAAGGCAGTCGGTGAAGATGTAAACTGAGGAGTCAGGGGTGAGAAACAGGCTGAAGGGGGGGTGGGGAGAAGGGGGACAAATGTAGCAGGTAAATAGGGGAGTCAGATTTCAGGCAGGCTTTAATCTAAAGTCTATATTTAGTCCATGAATTTTGGTATCCAGGAGGTTGGTTAAGTGAAGTTTCATAGTTTCTTATTTCATAGTTAGTAGGTTCGGAAGGGACCTGAGCAGATCATCAAGTCTGACCCCCTGCCATGACAGGAAAGAGTACTGGGGTCAAATGACCCCAGCCAGGTGTTTATCCAGTCCCCTTTTAAAGACCCCCGGGTAGGAGCCAGCACCACTACGCTTGGAAGTTGGTTCCAGATCCTAGCCGCCCTGACAGTGAAGTAGCACCTCGTGATATCTAGCCTGAATCTACCCTCTGCCAGCTTGTACCCATTATTTCTAGTCACTTCTGGTAGTGCTCGGGGGAACAGGGACTCCCCCAGTGCCTGCTGTTCCCCTCTGACTAGTTTGCCACTAGATCCCCCCTCAGCCTTCTCTTGTGGAGGCTGAACAGGTTCAGATCCCTTAGCCTCTCCTTGTAGGGCCTGCCCTGCTGCCCCGATCATGTGGGTGGCCCTCCTCTGGACTCTCTCCATGCTGTCCACATCTCTCCTGAAGCGCGGTGCCCAGAACTGGGCGCAGTACTCCAACTGTGGCCTAAGCAGTGTCACATAAAGGGGGAGGATCACCTCTTTGGACCTGCTTGAGATGCATCTGTGGATGCATCACAAGGTATGGTTGGCATTCCTGATCACATCCTCACACTGTCGGCCCATGTTCATATTGGCCTCTGCACTAACGAGAAGGGAGTTCCCCAGCCTGTAGGTATGGTGCTGGTTCTTCCTCCCCAGGTGCAGTATCCGGCACTTGTCAGTGTTGAAACCCATTCTGTACTCATCTGCCCACCCCTGTAACCTGTCTAGGTCTGATTGCAGCCTATTCCTCCCTTCTAGCATGCCCAGTTCTCCCCACAACTTAGTGTTATCTGCAAATTTGAACAGGGTGCATTTTACTCCTTTGTCCAAGTCGCTGATGAAGATTTTGAACAGTGCGGGCCCGAGGACTGAGCCCTGCAGAATCCCACTGCCCACATCCCTCCAGGTTGAAAATGACCCATCCACCACCACTCTCTGGTACGCCCCCCAGCCAGTTAGTGACCCATCTGACTGTGTAGGCATTGACACCAGTCCCCTAGTTTTTTAATGAGAATGGTGTGAGAGACCATGTCGAAGGCCTTCCTAAAGTCCAGAAAGACGATATTCACTATGACACCTGCATCCAGAGATTTGGTGACCTAGTCATAGAAGTCCACCAGGTTGGTCTGACAGGACCTGCCTCTAATGAATCCATGTTGGTTGCCCCTAAGCATAGTCTCCCCTGCTGGCCCCTTGTGGACATGCGCCAGGGTAATTTTCTCAAAAAACTTCAAGGTATGACTAATGGACCTATAGTTTCTTGGGCCCTCCTTCCTCCCTTTTTTGAAAATAAGAACCACATTGGCCCTTTTTCAGTCCTCTGGCACATCACCAGCACACCATCAGTGCTCATAAAGCCATGCCAGAGGTCCTACAATAACCTCTGCTAATTCCCTCAGCACTCTGGGGTGGAGATTGTCAGGACCTGCTGATTAAAATACATCCAGTCCCTCCAGGAGTTCCCTGCCTAGGTCCTCACTGACCCTAGCCTGGGTGTGCCTCCCATGGGGCCTACGGAGGTCCCAGTGGGAGAGATGACCAGGTCTCTACTAAGAAAAATGGAGGCAAAGAAATTGTTAAATAGGTTAGCTTTGCTGTCTGGTGTGATGACCAGATTTCCTAGTGTGTCCTGCAGAGACCCCACGTTACCTGGTACCTTCTTTTTACTCCTTATGTATTTAAAAAAAGGACTTCTTGTTGTCTTTGATCCGGGTAGTTAGTCCCAGTTCCATCTCCTTCTTGGCCTTTCTGACTGCCCCCCTGCAGCCCCGAGCAATCGAGGTATAGTTCTATCTCATGATGGCCCTTTCCTTCCATTGGGTGTACGCCTCCTTTTTAGCTTGGAGACATTTCCAGATGCTTTTGGTGAGTCATGGGGGCCTTTGCACCCTCTTGGCCCCCTTGATCCATGTAGGGTTTACTTCCCTTTGGGCTTGGAGGATTGTCACCTTAAGGAATGACTACTCTTCTTAGACACTCAACTCCCCTCCCATCTGGGACCTCAGTGTCTCCCACACTAATCTCCTTACCTCATTGAACTCCGCCCTCCTGAAGTCCAGGGCTGCTGTCTTGCTGCAGGCCTTTGCCACCCTGCACTGCATGGTGAATTCCAGCAGGTGATGATCGCTGTTGCCCAGGTGATTGAGCACCCACACTCCCCCCACCAGGTTGTCACCCATGGCCAAGACCAGATCCAACAAGGCATCTGCCCTGGTAGGGCTCTGTACCTCCTGGGTTAGATGGGGTCCTGTATCTCAGCTAGGAACCTACATGAGTGGTCAGACCTGGCTGATTGCTCCTCCCAACAGATGTCTATGGCTTGTCTGTGAAAAGTGTTTTGTAATTTCACTTTGAAGATTAGAACTGAGAGATTGGGGAGACAGTAGTTTTCTCGTGAGATATATGTCCCCATAGGTAATTGGGTATTCTTGTCTTTGATAGATTTCCAGTGTGTGTTCAGTCTGGTGTGCAGTTGTTGTTTGGTCTCTCCTACGTATTTTCCATCAGGGCTTTTGGTGCTTTTTGGATGAGATATATTACATTTCTGGAGGTGCAGCTGTACAATCCAGCAATGCTGATGGTTCTCTTGTGGGGTGGTAGAGATGTGTTGGCAGGTTTTGCATTTCTTGTCATGGCATGGTCTGGATCCATTTGGTGTGGTCTGGGCTGTAGGAAGTTTGCTTCGGGTGATGAGGTTAGTGAGGTTCGGTACTTGTTTGAAGGCTAGGATGGGTGGTTCTGGGAAGATGTCTTTAAGAACTGGGTCTTCTTCTAGTATGGGTTACAATTGTTTGAAGATTTTCCATATGGGTTTGAGGGAGGGGTAATATGTCATAACCAGTGGTGTGTAATTTGTAGGGCTTTTCCTGTATACTGCAGCAACTCTTCACATGCTATCCCAGTTATTCTTCTAATGATTCTGTCGTTGCAAGGATTGTCATTTTTCTTTCTTTGCTATTATTAATAGCAATAAATTGTAGAACCACCATTTGTAGGTATTTCATTCCAGACCTATCATTCTTGGTGCTAGTGTGGAATCAACCCAAGTGCCACTTTAGAATACCCAGAAAGACTATGAATATAGAGGATGGATTATTGCCTGGGATTCAAAACAGCTGGGCTAAATGACTGACTTTACCACTTCAAACATTGTACAATTCACATGTGGAACATACTGCCTGTAAATATAAGAAAGGGTGATCTGACTGCAGCATGAAACCTATACAGTAAATGTTACAGTAAAAACTTTTTAAAGTTAATTTTAGCATCTTCGCTCCATTGACCTTAGTGACCCATTAATGAGTATAGGTATTTTATTAGAAGACAAAATATCAGGGAATTGATCAAAAATCTTAAAAACAATTTTACATTTGTGTTTACAGGAGTGCTAGGTCGAATGGCATATTTTGGCTCATATTCCCTGATGTTACCCAAAAAGGGGTCCAATCAGAAAGTAGTGTATTGTGCACAAGACTTGGCTGTTATTGACAAGTGGCCTTTTGTAACCTGAAAGTGAAGTGGAAATATTGTCTTGGGTTCATCTAGGTTCCCAAAGGTACAGAGAGAAACAAAGCAAGCAACTCTTTCTCACAGGAACAGACTCAAGGCACCCCTCAGAAAATGCTAGCTTTTAGTTTTTGCTCATTTTCTGACTATGGAAAAGTATTAGAGAAATTCTTTTTCATTGCAGAGAACTCAGAAAGACCACAATGGAGCAGAATGCTTTTAATATCATGAATTCATATTCAGTATTGTGGCAAGGAAGCTTGGTGCCTGGGGCAAAGCCTGCAGCAGCAGCCTGCCCTCACCCTGCACACAGATCTGGGGGCACACGTCACCCCCACACTTACCCAGGAGTGCACACAGCATCGGGAGCCACCCTCCCCTCTTCCCCCCCACAAATGAGTCAATTGTAGCTCCATCCTGCGCCCCACCCTGGCTGGGCAGCACTGGCTCCCCTTTGCTTCAGCACCTGGGGTGGTCACCCCGGTCACCCCACAACTTGCTATGCCACTGTTCATATTTAAAATCATTGAGTTTATCTAGTGAAACATGGTTGCACACCTAACATTGTGTGGCACGCTATGGTACTCTTGAAAGGCTGTCAACATACTTCAAGTTGCCAGAGCACCCTGGTTGAGAATCACTGGGTTAGATTATCATAGCAGTCCTTAGTGAGCACTATGGTCACTAATTTCTGTGATAACCTTAAAATCAATGAACCATAGTGAAAGAAGGGCTGTACAGCCAGCCCGCATAAATTCAGAAAAGACCCAAGTTTTTCAAATCTGGGGGCCTAAAGATGGGTGTCATATTTAAATATCTAATAAATCTCTTGATTATTGGAATTACTAAATACTTGCACTTGCAATTGGATTTGGTGGAAAATGTATATTGTTAGTGCTATTAAAAACACTTAAAATATAAATCCTTAAATAAAGATTTCATTGCTCAACTTCAGGGACAAGAATTTGAAAAAATAATCATCAATAAGACTGAAAAGGAGTCAGACATGTAGACTTGTTTGAGTATCTTGGGTCTGCAAAGCTGGGTTGTACAATATGGGTGTTTTTCTTTTGCAACATTTCACTTCCTACTTGCTGTTAGCCTCCATAATAGTATTTGGGTGCTAGACCTTATGCTTTTGGACCTAAAGAGTGCACATAAAAGAGAGCACGGCTGAGAAAAACTTGTATTTATTCAAGGCTTTTTAAATTTCCAAAATTGATTTCTAGGGATGGAAGAGGGTCGAGTTAGTTCTTTTTTTGAGACCTCAAATGAACCATATCCTCAAGATAGAAAATGATTTTATGCTTCTTGGCAAACCTTAAATAACTTTCATTTGATATCTATGAAAAATTTATTTCCAAAAAACCTGAAGTTTTTGCCTTTTCTGAGAAAATCTCTGCATTGTGCAAAAATCCTTGATAACATATCTAAATAAATACACCATGGAAAATAAATAAATCTTGGTGATGATAAAAGGCTAATCCAATGAACTAATTAGATCAAAAGATCAGTCTTGTAAGATAAATTGCATTTGCCTTCAAACACAGAGACGTAGTGAAGGTTTTTAGGAGAAACACATTGCCTCAAAGGATTGAACCACAAATTATTTATGAATCCAGTCCCACAGGAGAAGAAATAATGTAATTCCTAAAGTGTTTAATCAAGAACCAATGGGAGTTTTCTCTCTTTTGTACTAGTTTACCAAGTCACTGAAGGCATGTAAACAACATTTTGTGTACAGCATGTGATTTATAGCATACACTGTTGCTTCTTAATGCTTACAAGGAGAACAACAACAATGCATAAAACCTTCTGCTCCAGATCATTCCCTCCAAATAAATCCAGCTCAGATGCTCAGTCCAGTTTGGGATTTCAAAACAATAACTGGCTATTTATAAATCACCTTTCTTTCATGAGAAAGCACATCTGAAATCCATATCTATTTCAGATTAATAACTGTGAAGGTGCTAGTGCATTGATTACTTAGCTATAAACATTTAATCTTACTAACTAACCCTATACAGTAGCCTAAAGGGAACACTGCTTTTATACATTGGAAATGTGCAAAGATTAATTTTCTTCAAATATAGTACTGAAAATCACAGAAGTAACTATTTTGAAGGCGCACTACAAAACCTTGTTTTATGCCTCTCTGTTCTCTCCCAGTTGTTTAGTTCTGAAACACTCATTTTTGCCCAACTCAAGTGTTTATGACTGACTCCTGGGAATGCTGAGCACTGTTTGATTAAATTTTTTAATTCTATTTTAAGTTTTCTTCCTTAGAAGTTAATGACTCAGGCTTCCTACCTTACCTACATGAGAAATCCCGTATAAGTAAGTGAAATTATTCATTTGTATAAGAGCTGAAGAATTAGCCCACAGGCTGAGACAGATGGAGAGTGATAGGAAATGTTAGATGTGCTTGCCAGCTACTGTGTAATGCAGATCTTGATTATGACTAGAAGATGTTCAAGTCTCAATGTTGCTATTCTCTGCAATGTGAGGTTTCCATCCCTTCAAATTTCTTTATGACACTGTTTCCTTTGCTTCTGCCTAATATCCCTCATAGATCACAGTGCTGGAGAATGTAATCAGTTGGACATACATTGCACTAAGCATTCAAAATCATTATCCTGAAATCCTTTAGGGAAGTAGGCAAGATCTCTTAGTTCAGCTCCCAGTAGATTGTAGGTCAGTATCACCAAGATACATGGTATAATTGGACTCAAGTGGTAGTCTCAAATTCATGAAAGGCCAAGGCCAAATTAGTCAGGATCACCTCTTACTTTTAAGGGAAACATTTCAACATGAGCACAGTTCAGATTGCAGCTGCCTGACCTGTGAATAAATAGAAGGCTTAAAGCTTCCAGAAATTGAGAGCTGAACAATTTGGGTGTCTGAACATGACAGAAAACATCAGTCTTTTGGGTCCAGAGCAAATCTGAGAATATTTTGGCTGCAGGGTGAACTCTGAATCTTGAATTTATATCCAATATCAGAAAAATCAATTTTGAACTTGAGATTATAAAGGAAAATGAAATCCAACCTGAAATCTTCATAGAAGTATTAATTCTGAAGGACTGTCTATACATTCTTGGCATCTTTGTATTACATTTTAAAGAGAGTCAATCATTTTTATTCCATGTATTAGACAATTAATGGATGAAAATAGATTCAATCTAAAAATCACAGGCCCAATATCACAAGTGATAGTCTGTATACAGTACTCCACATATATTTCCTTCATTATATGTGCCTACAATCCAGAAGAAAAATCTGAAAGTGGTAATCCAGCATATTTTATTATTGCACTTTATCTAAATGAGAACTTTGGGTTATACTATAATATATAATTCTAAGGATATAGATGAATAAGGAAATTATAATAATTTAAAAGGGAATCAAGACATACTGCACATCAGCTGGTCTGTGGTTGCTGCCTTTGCACTTATTCTTACCTCGCAGTAGATGGAAGGTAAACCATGATGTCTTAATCTTAGACTAAACCATGGGGCAAGAATAGACATGTGAAAAATTGCTACAGAGCAACTGACACATAGTAGTCCCACCCCTGTTTAACTCTCTGAAATTTGTTTCTTTACCCTTACTCTAAGTAATACTATTTTAAAGCTAGGGTGCATCTACAGATGTACTTTATTGCTAATTAGCACCGCAGCAAAATGTCACAGTCTACATGTGAGCTGGAATTGGGACAAAATTAGTCCAGGACAAGTACTATCTTACAGTAGCGTAATTACATGAGCTCAAACGCACGTGTAGCCTGCGACCAGGGCTGGCTGGGGCATGAGGGTGTGACAGTGTGGGGGCTGCCTGCCAGCAAGCCCCACACTGTAGCACCCTTGTATTTCAGCCAGCCCTGATGCTGGCACCCAGAGCCCAGGGCTGCCTTCCTGGGCCCCCTACAGTCTGGGGCTGCTCCAGATCAGCTCAGACTACTGTTGTCCTGGTCACACATGAAGACAGTGTGCCCCAAAACAGCTGACTCCAGCGCAAACTGCACTGGAATTTATTACTACGTGCTACTTGCACATGTTGATGCACCTCTAATATACTAGCAGCCCAGGATCACGAATAAATGTTCCTGTGTTTATGTGAGAACTTACCAAGGTATAACAAGCAATGTGGTAGGTTGGCCCAGTGATTAAGGCACCAATATAGAAACTGGGTTCAGGTCCTTGCTGTACCACATTCTTTCTGTGTGAAGATCTTCTCAGGACCTCAGTTCCACATCTGTAAAATAAGGATAATAACACTGCCCTGTCTCAAAGGGAGATTCAAGGGTAAATAATTAGAGGCTGTAAGGTATTCATATACTATGATAATGGACAGCAAGTAAGCATTTAAGACTGATAGATACATTACATCAGGACTAAGTGGTTTAGGAAAAATACTTGAAGGTTGCTCTTGTAATTCAACCTAGATAGTCTGGCAAAAAGAAGCAAATGAAGGTAGCATGCTTTGTCTCCTAACAGTTCTTTTTGCAAGTCAACCACACAGTGGAAGAAATGAAAGCACTCTGAAGTTACCTCCTTCTTCCACAGCCTAGAACAAAGGTAATGGGATCTATCAGCTTTAATCATCTTGTGTGTTTCTGTTTTTATTTTTTTGTAGTTAAAGCAGTGCAGGCTCGTCTTCTTTTTTAGTATTTTGATGCTGCGCTTCTTCACTGTTTCAATTTACATTCAAAGGATTTTAGAATTGAAAATAACTTTTAAGTAGTGCTTTTACTATTTGTCTTGGGGGCCTGACTCACAGACTATCTGTCACAGTTCCCCAGTGAGCTAACATTTCAGTTAAAGCATAAAACCGATATTTTAAAGTAATGGTAGTATTTTTATATTATTTGGCTTTGTACTAAGTAGACACATCCTGCTGAAGAAAACCTGCACATTGTCAGATGGAAATGTACATTTTTATCTGGAGAAAGTAGCAGCTCCTATGGATTGAGGGTAGAGGCCAAAGGGTACCTGGTCACTCAGATGGTAGGATCTCATGTTGTTGAAGGAAGGAAGTAGTAGCATTTCACATGAATGATGCTAAGCCTTCATGAAGAAATGTTGGTCCCAGTTCAAAGTCAATGGCAAATTTCTTCAAGTTATGCTGGGATTTCACCCTTAGGAATACCCCTGCTTCAGGAACAAGAAGTACACAGGGCTTTACAGCCCTGGACTGTAGTGATACCACTACATCAGTTGACCACAATTTTGTGTGGTGGCTGTCTGCTGCAATATTTTCTCAATTACCTCAATCTTTCTAGGATCAGTAACTCTGTCTCACCTTTTTTCATGGATTCATAAATTCACAGATTCATAGGTTATAGAGTTGGAAAGGATCCAGTGGATTGTGTCTGACCCCCTGCCCGGGCAGAAAAGAGGACCGAGGTCAGACAACCCCAGCTAGGTGACTGTTAAGCCTCCTCTTGAAGACCTCCCAGTTAGGTGACAGCACCATCTCTCTTGGAAGCCCACTCCAGGCTCTGTCCACCCTTACTGTAAAAAATGTCTTCCTAATATCTAACCTAAATCTACTCTCCACTAGTTTGCACCCACTGTTCCTAGTTACTCCCTGGGACGCTCTGGTAAACAGCGCATCACCAATTCCCTGCTGTCCTACCCTGATAAATTTATAAGCGGCTACAATGTCACCCCTCAGCTGTCTTTTGTAAAGGCTGAAGAGATCCAGATCTCTCACCCTCCCCTTGTACATCTTTCAGAGAGGCCAGTAATCATGCAAGTGGCCCTCCTTTGAACCATCTCCAGATTCTCCATGTCCCTTTTGAAGTACAGCGCCCAAAACTGGACACAGTACTCCAACTGGGGCCTGACCAATGCTGCATAGAGGGGGAGAAGCACTTCGCTTGATCTGTTGGTCATGCATCTGCTAATGCACGATAAGGTGCGATTGACTTTCTTGATGGCCTTGTTATGTTGCCGGCTTATGTTCATTCAACTATGACTCCAAGATCTCTCTCAGCCTCTGAGCTGCTGAGGAGGTCATCCCCCAACCTGTAGGTATAATGGGGATTCCTTCTTCCTAGGTGGAGTACCTTACATTTATCTTCGTTGAATTGCATCCTATTTCATTCCGCTCATTGATACAACCTGTCCAGGTCGGCCTGTATCTACTTTCTGTCCTCCGGTGTATTAACTTTGCCCCATAACTTGGTATCATCTGTGAACATGAAGAGGGTTCTCAACACACCCTTGTCCAAATCGCTGATGAAGATATTAAATAACACCAGCCCAAGGACCAAACCCTGTGGGACTCCACTGTCCATCTCCTTCCAGGCTGAGAATGACCTGTCCACCACCACTCTCTGAGTGCGGCCCTTAAGCCAGTTAGCCACCTACATGACTGTGTAGGTGACCACTCCACAGCCCGTTAGATTCCCTATGAGAATAGGATGAGAAACTGTGTCGAAGGCCTTCCTAAAATCCAGGTAGATGACATCAGCCTCAGCTCCTGTGTCAAGGCAGTGTGTGACCTGGTCATAAAAGGCTATAAAGTTTGTCAGGCAGGATACTTCTTTCCATCCTCCTCTAAATTTTAATATCCCTTTGCCCATATCTCCTCTTTACCCTTTTACCTGTTCTTTGGCCTCCCTGTAATTTTATTAATACCAACTTATGGGCAAAAAACCTTGGAAGTATAAAACTGAAAAGCCACCTACCCATCAAAAATGAATACTAAGCCTGGCTCAGAACTTTCTCTAGTTCTTTCACAATCTTGTATATCAGACCTGTGCACCCAGGATCCCTGCCTCCTCCTTTTTGTGTATATTTTTTTCTTCCCTTTGCATGTTACCCCTTCATTTAGAGTGTAAAACCTGGACGCCGGAGATCATATCTGCCTTTGCTTTGTGGTAGTAGCAGACTCCTAATTTTCTGATGTGGTTAAGCCAATAGAGAGGCATAAAAACCATATTGGATTAGGATGAATTGCGTACTACCTTGACCAGGGAAACAGGTCCTGAACCTCAGAAGGCCCATGTCATTCAAACTTCCACATAGCACACACTTGTAATTATAGCCTTGGTGGTTGTTACTGGGGACCGAGCCATACATAGATCTACAGTTTAAATCAATTATAATAACAATAAAATATGCTAAAAACACTTCTATTGCATGGTCCACAGGATGGAGTCTTTGAGCATGAAGGCAGCAACTGACTTGTAATGTGGTATGTGGTCAAACCACTAGAGGGGGGAAAAGATTTACAGTGCATTCATAATGGTTACAAAACAATTCTAATCCATGAGTTAGCTAGTTATGGAGGAGTATATGGTATTTTGTAAGCACATCAAATGCCAGGCCTTAGTTTATGGTCTAATTCAGATGGATGAACTATGCTGAGTAATATGGAACATCGTTTCAGAAATAACCCAAAAGAAAGATTGACTCTTCCAAGTCATTAGCACTTTGGCTGTATCCACACTGTAGGTCCTCTAGTCATCTGGTACCTTGTAGCAAAATGAACCAAGAAAAAGTTTGTTTCTTTCTCAGCTTAGCTTTAGCAGAGAATTTAATAAAGATTTATAGGTTTTCAGAGATTTTTTGAGTCTAGCCAAGGACTCTCTTTCTTTAATCAGAATTTTCCCAAGGGAGTCAGGAGGGCATGACTGCAAGGTTATAGGAGTTGAAGCAATAATGCAAGAATCTCCAGCCTCATTCAGCTTAATTTAAACTACCAGTCCCCTAATTTAGGGGAGAATATATTTTCTCACAAGTGTCATAGAGAAAAGTTGAGTAATGAAATGTTAGGTCCCATAATCTTATATTAAGGCTTATGTCTCAAAGCTTTATTGCTTTTGGAAATCAATAATTAATCTGAGAAAATTTCCTAAATTCAAAAAGCATGGTTATTTTTACGTATCACTATTGCGAGAAAAATCAAAGCTGGGAGCAGCATTCAATGTCGTTTTTACTGTTGATTATTATTGGGGATAATTATTGAGAGCCAGCTATATGCTTGGCATGGTACAAACTCCTTCATGGAGTTTAAAATTTAGACCAGAAACATTATGTGATACACATAGTGTGTGTGTGTGTGTGTGTGTGTGTGTGAGAGTGTGTGTGAGAGAGAGAAATATGCTATCAGTCTTGGTAGATCAACATTCCAAGACTGAGTGAGAAGGAATAAGTGTTCCGATTGACTGAAGGTATCAAGATCAATGAGAAAGTTTACAGTGGTGGCTTTTAGGAGTGAAACTTGAGGAAGGGCGTACGAGGGGGTCAAGTACACAAAAAAAGTAAGGGTAAACAATGTGAAGGGAGTTATTTTGAGGGACCTTGAAGGTGAGAACCAGATGCTTGAACTTGATCTTAAGGTGAATGAAAGCCAGTGAAAGGATTTTAAAAAAAGAGTAACATTGTCCAAATAGCAGGGAGATTACATTGTTTTTATTATTCACATAATTTTGTGCTATTGAGTAATAAATAAAGATCCAGTGAAATGAGGAGAGTCCATAGATAGTAATGAGAAGATTACTTAGTTGATTGCAACCATTTTAATGGCCAGATGGAAGTGAAAAGACTGATCTTTGGAATGCTGTGGGGAAATTAAGGCAAGATTAGTTACCAATGTTGGTATGTAAAAAAAAGCCAGGTGGAAAGAAAATACCTGCCAAATTTGAATGTAGTCTGCTATGTGAAATGATCATTATCATCATCACTGAGAATCCCACACAGCCAAGGATGATTGTCTGCCATGATTGTCTTATCTCTGGGTTCAAAGATGACTGACAAGGCCTATCCAGGACTGACAGACTCTGTTGCAACTCAGGCACATGTTTCCATGTGGTGGCTTTGAATTCTTGGCTCATTTCGGGAGACACTGTTTCTACCACTCCCACTGGTCCATCTCCTGTTGTTGTCACAAGGTTTCAAAGCATCTGTCTACCCATTCTACCTGCTAAGTAATATGGCATTCGGAATCTGAGGGCAAGGGACCTTCAGTGAGTATGCTAGAAACAGGATAAAACATAAGAATAGTTATTCTGGATCAGACCCAAGGCCCAGTATCCTGTCTTTTGGCACTAGATAATGCCCGATCCTTCAGGGAAAGATTCTTTTATATTTTGATTTCTTTTAGAACTTGCTTGAGGGGAAGCAGCTGTCTTTATATCCAATAACAATATTTTTATTTGTCCTAGTAGTGATAGCACTCTGCCATGATACAGGAGACCCATATAGATGAAGGGGTTCAAACACACATCTCCTAGGAGAGTGCCCTAACCACCCGGCTATGGGCTATGCCGGAAGAATGCCCTCTCCACCCCTGCTGTGGAAGCTGTACCACTGGGCACACTGTGTGTGCCACATCACTGGTCTTTCAAAGACTGAAAAATAAAGAGATTTTGTAAACACCATTTTGAAGTCCAGAGAAATAATGCACTGAAAAAGAAAGAGCTTTTTTTGTTGCCTCTCTTCTAATAGCTGAGCACGTTTAAATCCTCTGTTTTTAAATAATATTCACCCCATATTGCCTATCCATTGTTTAAATGGCATTTAAGTTAAGCTGTTTGTTCTGTTTTCTTGACTGGTCCTCCCTCTCTCACTAAATACAGCAGGTCTTATTTCTGAGAAGGGTTCATTTGACTTATAGGAATGGACATCTGCTCATCTCTGTCTCATGTAGTCTCTCTGGATAAGAGAAAAATGATGAACCTTGCATTCCTTCACTCTCTAGGCCTCCAGGGAAATAACTGTGGCCACAGATATAGAGCAGAAAAAATGAGTGAGCTGGGCTTTTCCACCATCCTTTATTTACACTCTTCATGGTTTCTTTTCTTTTCAATATCGTTCATATGTTTGTGTTCAGCTGGTAATCCGGTAGGGATTGAAGCCTTTGCCCTCACTGCTGCAAAGTTTTTTTAAAGTAGAAAGAGATGTGGTATCAGAGCACTGACACAAAGCTAGATAAGAGTCAAATGTTTGTCACACGTAAGACATTTTACAAATGTTAAAAAATATATTATGGCAAATTTTATTGTCATTTGTACCTAAATAATTACACTTACTCCTTAAGTGTTATTATGTGGAGGCTTGTCCCTGTAGCCAAGCAATAACAATTTGGAATAGCAATCATCAAATGCTCCAGCAAAATTAAAATAAAGGGGGAAGTATACAGTGCTCCAGAGGTTGTGTATAAGTCATAAGCAGAGCTGTGTAAAGGGTTCGTAATGATACCTGTAAGTGAAAAATACCATTATCTGGGTACCACTCCACATGCTATGATGGAGATATGGGTGTAGGTTAGTACAGATGTCCTTTTGACTCTGCAATAGGACTGGTGCTTCAGGGGCAACCGATAGACATGTGGCAGTCATGTGGCTCCTGCCTTGCTCTAGGGTACCTTCCCTTTCTTTTGTCTGCCACACCATGATGTTCCTAGTTGGTTCTTAGAAGAGAGACTGCCCAAAGATCCTAGAGCAAGCCTTAGTCCATCTTCTGCCAGCAGATCCCTTTCAGACCACGCTGATCCCAACCTAGCCATCATGTCAGGTGGGTCCTCCTGGCCCATATGTGACCCCAGGGCACCCAGGGACTTATGGGCTATTCATGGCCTATGAACCTCCCCTACAGCTGTGCCCATACCTCACAGATGTTTCCAGTCATAACTTAGTTGGGCACTTCATCCCTAACCACCAGACCATCTAAGGCCTCCACAACCTGGTTGGGGTTTTGGCCTTCTCAGCTTCCACCCATTTTCTCTAGCTGGCCCTTTTCTTCCTAGACACACTACACTGGGTCTGGCTTCTTGTACTCTAACCCTTGTCTCACCCTCCTGGACTCTTATCTCTGTCCCCCCCTCTCCCCGCTCTGGGCCCCCTGACCCCATTTGCTTTTCATGGACTCTTAATCTCTGCCCTTCTTGGGCTGTGGACCCCTGGCCCCAGTTGCTGCCCCTGTGGCATGTGGGATCTCTGGCCCTATCTCTGCCTCTCTTGGGCTATGTTGAAGCTTGAACCCTGCTCTGGCAAGCTACAGCCTCACATGCTTTCCTGGAACCTTGGGACCTTGTCTCACCCCTTTCTGGTCTCATCCAAGCTGCCAGTTTAAACTATGTAACAGAGTTAGATCAAGTTCTCTTACAGCCTGGTCTTTGTCTGGTTGGGCTTATGCTTCAACCTCTTGCAGCAAGGGAAGTTCAGTGTGATTGGACCATTCAACCCACACTTCTGATTAGACTAGCCATGATTCGTGGTTGTAGTGCAAGGTGATTAGAGAATTCACTCTGAACTCCTGATTGGATGAGCTGCTATCCAGGGGCGTGGCCCTCTGAGGGGATAAAAGAAGGCACATGCTGCCCTCAGGGAAGAGGGAGAGAAGCACATGGGCATCAAAGAGCTGGGGTGAACTGATTCAGTGGGGCAGTCAAATGAGCCCCAGAGGAGCCTGAAGTCAGCAGGACAAGGCTGGAGCAAGAGCAGGATGACAGAGACTGAGGTGCTGCTCCAAGGGCCAGCAGGTTTCAGGAGACAGAACAAGACCATATCTGTCAAGTCCAGATGGGGCTGTCAGCATATCCTTTGTTTGTTATAAGGGAGGGAATTGTAGCCCCAGAAGAGCCTTCCCTGGGTGCTTGCAGCAGGAGGGGGAGGTGAGGAGAGTCATCTGTCCCACACAGGGGAGACTACCTCCATTGAGCACTAGAGAGACATATTGCAGGCAGGGATCGCAACACTGCAGTTTTCACCTAGACTTGGAACAGGACATAAACCTCTCTCCGGGGTGCAGCAGTCAGGTAGTAAGCTGTATGGTACTTGCTTAAGCCCCTGCTGATGGGGAGGAGCCAGGTTCAGGCAACACAAGGTTGACTCCACCCACCCCACAGGAGGAGTGATTGGTACAAGACCAATCCAGGGAGAATCTGTGACTGCTACACTCTAGAGTATGAGACTCTGACGGGGTTTACCCACAAGGGGGAGTTAGCACTTCACTGCTTCTCCTGTTGGGGGTAGAGAGTGTGTGTAAAAGAATGGGTTGTTACTTGCACCCAGGACCAGTGTCACATTCATCACTAAGAGCTGTTCATCATTACAAGCAACATAAGGTGAAACTCATCTAGGAACCAACCTGAGAGTTGAGTGTAAGGGGTTCTCACTGGCCCCCTACCCTCTTCCTCAGAGACTACTCCCAAATTTCCAGAAGAAGAGGTGGTCTGGGGTTTCATCCTGGTGTAGCATATGTATAATAGTTATTAGTACATAATAGTTATTAGTATCGCTTTTGGAGTATATATTGATTTTTATGGTCTTTTCTACCTCCCTTTTTCTCTGTATGTAACTAAGTTGTATATAGTTAAGTATTGAGTGTTGTCTCAACAAAGGTTTTGAGGCTCTAGGTGTCCTTCTGTAGGAAGATTCTCCACACTCTAGGAAGGAGGGCTCCAAGGCTGAGACCCCAGGGATCCAGTTGGCTGCAGCTGGCAGGTAGCTTTGCCTCCTGAGTTACAACTATAAACAAAATCATTCTGGCTGTAACACATGCTGCTCCAGTCTGGTCATATTCCCCTGCAAGACAGCAAAGCCTTACTTGCAGGGCCCCTATCAGCTCAGGAGACATCCAGGCAGTCCTCTGCAGCCTCTCATCTTGGGAGCTCTTTCCCTTCCAACCTACAAACTGTCTGCCTGGCTTAGCCCCAGGCTTATGCCCCTTTTTGGTCAGGTGACCTCCCCCAGCTATTGACAAGGTTTTTTTTTTTTGACTAGGCTTGTTGTCTTTACCCCAGCAGAGCTTACTGCCACAGTAGGAACATCTTGTCTCCCTGCTGAACTATATTGCAAGGTGACCGGCTCTGTAATATATCCTCCTGGCCTCTGTTTTCCCCTTGGGCTAACTATTTTCCTTATAATAGTACTTCCTATTACTCTTTCCTTCTCAACAGGAAGCCTTCTGGCTCTCTGTTACAGTCTCACTCAAATGAGTATAGGGAAACCTAGGACTATACAGTAAAATTTATAGGAAATTTATAGCATATATATTATAAAACTCACATTTTTTTTTTGCTTTTGGCTGAGTCCAAGATCCTGTATTAAGGGATTAATAAGAAGAATTTCTGGTGCTAGATAGGGGATTGCTGATTGGAAATGGCAGGGGAGAAGAAAGACCTAAATTAATTAATTTGTCAAAGGATAACTATTAATGTGATGTGGCAATGAAAAAAACCAATGTGATTCTATGATGCATCATTAATTATATCAAGCAATGATAGGAAAATATTAATGCCATAGTGCAAGGAACCAGTAAGACTTCATCCGAATTGCTGGATAAAACTGTGGTCACCAGTGTCACTGTGGTCATAAGCTGATCATCTTCACCATCCTCCATAAAGCTGGCAAGTCAGTCAGCAACACGGAAGTCCTTGACTTCAGAAAAGCTGACTTTGACAAGCTCAGGAGGCTTGTTAGTCAGGCCCCAAGGGACCATGACCCCAAGGAGAGGGGAGTTCAAGAAAAGTGGTTGCTCCTCAAGGGAGCGATCTTCAGTGCACAAGCTAAGTCTATTCCATCTCGAAGGAAAGGCAGCAAGAGGGCACAGAAGCCCCGCTGGCTCCCCAGGGTCCTAGCAGACCTCCTAAGGCTAAAAAGAAAAACCTACAAAGAATGGAGGACAGGATTCACCTCCAAGGAGGATTATTCTGTACTGGTCCGGTCCTGCAGGGAGCAAACCAGGAAAGGCAAGGCTGCAACTGAACTCCAACTAGCTTTGAGCATCAAGGACAACAAAAAGTCCTTTTTCAAATATGTGAGGAGCTGGAGGAAAAGCAAGGGCAACATTGGACCCCTGCTAAACCAGATGGGGCAACTGACAACTGACGCCCAGGAAAAAGCCAACCTATTA
>NW_017728886.1:228091972-228096618 GCF_001723895.1 Crocodylus porosus
ACCAGGATCTGGGGGAACATTTGTTCAGAGTGCCCCAAGGGATGATGAGGTTGAACGGTTATAAACTACTGCGAGACCATTTCAGGCTGGACATAAGGAAGAACTTCTTTACCGTCTGAGCCCCCAGGGTCTGGAACAGTCTGCCAGCGGAGGTGGTTCAAGCACCTACATTGAACACCTTCAAGAGCAAATTTGATGCTTATCTTGCTGGGATCCTATGACCCCAGCTGCCTTCCTGCCCTTTGGGTGGGGGGGCTGGACTCAATGATCTTCCAAGGTCCCTTCCAGCCCTAATGTCTATAAAATTTATGAAATGTACAGGGAAGATCAATTAAGGTTCAGAAAAGGTCTGATTAGGGGCATGTAGATTAACTTACTCCTATCATTCAAAGGAACACTAAAAGAAATTGTCCGGGCTAGCCTAACCAAGCAAAGCAAAGCCTGACTTGTTAAAGGGCAACACTGGTACACAAATAACTGGCCATTAATAAATACGGACCTGAAATTAGAAGGTAAAAAATTAGTAACCAGGTGAGCTACAAGATTTTGAAATGGTCTACTAAGTGGAGTTTGAGGGGTGGGGGAAAATCCCTAATTTCAAATGCTGCTTGATAATTAAAGAACAATCTTATATGGTGTGTTTCCCTACAAAAGGAAAAAACTGCATTCTTTAGCCCAGGAAGTCTCTTTAAACTGTATTCCTATGAGTTCCTACCGTTGTTCACCATTCAGATGCAAGATGAGGTTAAGGACTAGAAACTGCAGCTCCATGCTTAGGATCCCAGATCTAGACACACAAAAGGATTTAAGTACTATAATGAACAACATTGCAGTGGTTAGCTTCTAAGCATCTTGCCTCTAACTTTTAAGCATCTGCCAGACAAACTTGCATTAGGCACCTGTGCACCCTATATGAAAGACCTAAGTGTACATGAAAAGAATTGCACGCCAAAAAACAGGATCCACAAAAGGCAGCATGCTGAACAGGGATCCAGTCATTAGAAAGTGTGTCAAGAAGAGTGAAAGGGCCTGAGCTTTAAATAGCTCCTCTTCTTGATGGTATTACCATAGGTACTCCAAAGTTTACACTAATAGCAGAAAGTACCACAATGTACTATAATGCCATGAGTTAAGTACCACGTCCTGTCATAAGCTAATGTGACAGACTACAGTAAAGATGTGCTTTATGGTGAGTTACTGCATCTGCAAGTCGTTATTTCCAATAGAAATAAGTTGCAGTACCAGGAACCATTAATGTATCTCAGGGGAAATTGCAGAGATCTCCCTTAATTAACTTGAGTCACCAGTGTATAAAAGTAATAATCAGCACAGCCTTGACCTTCCCAAGCTGGAATGGGTAGGAGACATGTTCCTTCACTCTTCTTCATTTTAGATATATACACTTGCAAGTCATTTACCCTGATTACCTGTACTGAGCAGGCTTTCCCTAAAATCTGGCTTATACTGTTGTTTAAAGAGGAACTTTCCCAAGCACCATATCTTGGTTATACAGATTGATGGGGTCTGTCAGGGTGAAGGTACAAGTTTTCCCTCACTTGGCTGAGCATAGCACCCACAGGCAAAAGAAAGGAGGAGTTGGGCTTGATTACTATTAAACACATGATTACAGTAGTGACATGCATTAATGGTGCAGTTACCAGAAGTTAATGACACCCACTATTCCCAGAAGCCTACTGTTTTTTCCCTCTCTGCCAAAGCCAAATAATACCATGGGGAAAAGTTTATACTAAAGCCAACAGGAAATTCCAACTGTTCCATTTCAATGAGTCAGCAAGAACTGCTAAGGCAAAAGAATGAGACAGTCGGAATGAGGGCTTCTAATCATGAGCCGATACCCAGTGTGGTCTTTTAGTTGCTTTGATTGATTCAAGCATCCATGAAGGAAGCAGAGAAAGAAAGAAGATGCAAGAAAACAGTGGGAGCCATGTACCAAGCATTAAAGGACTGAGTACCAGGGGTGTGCAAGGTGGGGCCTATTCGATTCGGATTCAGCCCAATTCAGGGACAGAGATAGATTCAGATGATTCAGATCACTGTCCCCAATTTGATTTGGCTGAATGAGAATCTGAAGATTCAGTGCTGATTTGGAGAGTCAGCGATTCGGACAGAGAGACAGCTTTAAAAGTTTTTTCTACATACCTGGAGGTAGCAGGCTTAGCTCATGATCGCTGCGATGCTCGGGTGCATGGAGCATCCTGCAGGAGTACAAGGGGCCCTCCACATACTTGGCGGCAAACTGAGAAGTGGATCAGAAGTACCTCTGGTCCACTTCCATCTCTTTTGGGGAGTGCTCCCTCCCCGCCCCGCATCACCCTGGCTTGGCGACCCAGGAGACACCAGTCACCAAGCTGGAGGTTGTGGGGTGAGCCCCCAGTGTGCTCCCCGATGGACCCAGAAGTGGACTGGAAGTGCTTCTGGTCCACTTCCGGGTCTGCTGCCAAGCGCGCTGGGGAGCACACCCTGCCTCTGTGGGACACTCCATGTGCCACAGCACTGCAGTGTTCCTGAGACCCTGCTACATAGAGGTATGCAGAAAAAACATTTAAAGCTGTGTCTATGTCCGAATCTCTAAATTTTTCCGAATTGATTCAGAGGGTTCCGATTTGACTCGGAGAGATTAAAGGGTCCTCTGATTCAATTTGGATTCAGAGATTCAGCCATTGAATTGGGTCAAATCTCTGCTGAATCAAATCAGACACTGAAGCTTCGCACAGCCTTACTGAGTACCTTATTTACCCAAATCCAAGATGAGCTTGAATTTAAGATGACCCCCTGCTAATTCAATTTGATCCATGGAAAATTATAAATTTATTATATTTTTCCATGTGTAGAATCTATTAGAGGGTCATCTTAAATTCTTCCCCTCAAATCAGCAGTGTTAGGCAAGAGGTCAGACCCCCCCCACACACACTTTTCACCTCCCCTGTCTGCCCTTTGTCTCCCCATGCCTGTGCCTGCCCTCCCTACTGCCTGCCCCTCTACCACATGTCCCTTCACCTCCTGCTTCCCTCAATCCCTATACCCCCCTGCTGCCTACCTTCTGGTCATCTCTGTCTCCAGCTCCAGGGCAGTTAGTAGCAGCCTCAGCCCCAGCCCCAGCCCCAGCCTGGCCTCAGCCAGGGAGAAGCAGTGGCAGGACCTCTAGGCCCCAGTTGGGGCCAGAGGGGCTGGAACCAGAGCAGAAGCTGATGATAAGCAATGGGGGGTGGGGGAGGAAGGATCAGAAGGTGGGAGGTGGAAGGCATGGTCTCTCCTTCATACTCCCCTTGTGTGATCACTGAGCTCCCCCTACAGCATGAGCCACCCCTGCCCTGGGCTGGTACTCATATGTAAGACAAGGCTGCTTTTTCCCAATGTTGACTGGGGAGAAAAACCTTGTCTTGAATTCAAGTAAATGCAGTATATGCTGGGCCCAGTGTGAGGGTAGTTATGACTGATCACATAAATCACATTATATTTTTATTGCTCCTTAATTAGATGTGTTATTCTTATAGCGCATGAACTAAGACCCCTGACATCACTGGGAATCTTTTCACTTAACAGACTTTGGATCAGGTCCATATCAAGAAGAAAACTCAAAGAATCCAATTTAGGAAGGGTGTCAAAATTGTCCCCCACCCCTGTGGAGTCTGTGCCTCAGCAGCAAGAACAGCCCTACAGCTTTACTTCTGCAGCAGCTGGTGCAAGAGCTGGAGCAGGCAGAGCATGTGGCAGTGGCAGTTCCCAGGGTCTGTTTTGGGTACAACTCCTATCAACCCACCTTGTCAGAACCGGCGCATCCACCCAGCCCCCAGGTTCTCAGAACTGCAGCCACCACCCCAACTCTCCCACAGGATTTGTCCAGAAGGCAAATCTTCTTTGTCACACCACTGTGCCAAGCCTTTTCATTTTTCTGTCTTTACCTCTGTTCCTACAGCAAATAAACTTGCCTCATCCCAGTTGAGCAAGGCATGATAAGTTTCTAGTCTAGTCCATTACTTGTTAGGGTTTGGGAACCCTGAGCTGTTACTGCATCAAGCAACATTCTGTACAAGAATATACTTTCTGATTACTCTATTCGCAATAGTTACAAACAGGGATCACCTTTAGTGACCTCCTAAATTGGCTAACAAGTATTTCATGGTGGGGCACATAGCAAAAGCAACTGCAAGGATGAGATGTGAAGTGCTTCAGTTTTATGATCTCTACTGAGGCCAAACATTTCCAGGCTGGTCACATAGAAATCATCTTCCATTAACAATGTCAAATGTTAGTATAGCTTAGATGGGAAGGAAGCTTCAAACAGCAGAAAACAGAATAAACTTTAAATTCAGGGAATGGGAAATTCATACTCTAGGAAATCAATAGTGTTTCACTGTAGAGAGCTGCAAAATATTTCTGGTTTACTTTGCCATATGTGGTTGCTCAGATTCCCATGCTGAGTATAATTTACCTTCATAGTTTCATAGTTAGTAGGGTTGGAAGGGGCCTGAGCAGATCATCAAGTCTGAACCCTTGCCATGGCAGGAAAGAGTATTGGAGTCAAACAACTCTGGCAAGGTGTTCATCCAGCCTCCTGGGTAAAGACCCTCAGGGTAGGAGCCATCACCACTTCTCTTGGAAGTTGGTTCCAGATCCTGGCCACC